>NW_017731405.1:1626436-1632623 GCF_001890085.2 Hipposideros armiger | reverse complement strand
CTTCTGGATGGCTGCTCACTGCGGCTGCTGGCCGCTCACGCTGGCTGCTGGCTTCACATGGTAGCCCATGGCAACCCACTGCCATAGGGGCTGCAGCCTACGCTGTTGCCGGCGACTCACAGCAGCCCAGCTCCAGGTTGAGCTGTTGTTTAGCATCTTAGCTGTAGAGGGCAGTGTCACTGGCCCTCATATGTGGGATCCGAACCGGGGCCCTCTGGCGTCTTAAGCCAGTTCTTAACCATCGCGCCACTCGGCCGGCCCTTTCTGTGTGTATCTTTAAAATACCCTCTCTTCCCAGCATTTGAGGTAACCTGAGGATGTTTCTTTGAACCAGAATTGCCAAAAGGTAAATGAGAAGTAACATTTTCTTGCCAAAACATGGTAGATTTAAACGTGTTTTTGGTATAGTAATGCAAATCTGAACACCATGAGATATTTTGAAATCACAAGGGGGAAATTTCCCAACTTTCAATAGGTGTGGAAATAAAAGACTATGTAGCGGTTGGTTGGGTTTGACTTTGTACCAAGTCTTAAGCCCTTTTATTCTGTTCCATTTGTTTCTCCTGAGGCAGCCTGTACTGTCCTGTAGCTTCTGACCTCACATGGTAGACCAATGTGGAGCCCCTGTTCCCCTTCCTTGTGCAAGAACTACCACAAGAAATCCTTGTAGACATGTGCACGGAGAGCAATCCAGTAATCTCCCTTTCCTTGGTATTTGGCCTTGGGTGCTTTTAAGAATTAGTAATGCTAGTTCATCAGTTGATGGACATTTGGGTTGTTTCTACCTTTTGACTATTATGAATAATGCTGCTATATACAGTTGTGTACCGGTTTTTGTTGATACACTTGTTTTAAGTTCTCTTGGGTGTATACCTAGAAGTGGAAATGCTGGGTCATAAGGTAACTATGTTGAATCGTTTGAGGAACCGCCATGCTGTTTTCCAAAGTGGCTGCCCCACTGTATATTCTTGCCAGCAGTGTATGAGAGTTTCACTTTCTCTGCATCCTTGTCAACACTGGTCTGTTTTTTATTTTAGCCATACTAGTGGATGTGAAGTATCTCATTGCAGTTTTGATTTATATTCCCTTGATGGCTATATGATATTGAACATATTTTTATGTGCTTATTGGCTATTCGTATATCCTCTTTGGAGATATGTCTATTCAGACCGTTTGCCAATTTTTAAATTGAGTCATTTGCCTTTTTTGTTAGTTGTAAGAGATTTTTATATATTCTGGGTGCAAGTCCTTTAGCCAGCTATATGATTTACAAATATCCCATTTGTAGATTCTTTTAACTTTCTTGATAATGTCTTTTGAAGCACAAAAGTTTTAGTTTTGAGTAAGTCCAAATTGTATTTTGTGGCTTGTATTTTGATATTGTGTCTAAGAATCCTTTGCCAAATTTGTGAGGTAATTAAGATTTAATCCTATGTTTTCTTCTAAAGGTTTTATAGTTTTAGTTCTGATTTTATGATTTTATGATTTAATAAGCTTATGATTAATTTTGAGTTAATTTTTGTTTATGGTATGAAGGAAGGTTGAACTTCATTCTTTTGTATGTGGATATCCAGTTGATCCAACACCATTTGTCGAACAGACTGTTCTTTCCCCATTGAATGATCTTCACCTTTATAAAAAATCTCTGTACTTTTCTTATCTATTTTTTGCATAATAAATGGATATTTTCTCTAAAAAGCCCTTTATATTTCATGGAGAATGGCTCCCAAATACTTGATGATCGTCCCTAGAGTATGTGCGTGTACATATATAGTGGGGGTGCCAAAAAAACGTATACACATGACTTACATCCATCTTTTGTTATTGGTATATATTATTACTGTTTTAATACAGTTTTTCCTTTCTTAAAATGTATATACTTTTGGGGCACCCTCTGTATGTATTAGCTTGCCCAGCTTTCAAAATTGCCAGAGCCAGTGTTGCAACTGTTTCTAAATCTCTGCTTGCTTCAAGACTTTTTTTTAAAAAACAGTCTAATGATGGGTTTTACACTTATTTTTGGAATATAATTTTGAACACAGTATCAATATTACCAACTTGATTCTTTTTTTCCTTAAACACTTTTATTTATTTTACAAAATTCAGATGACTTATTACTGAATACATTTTTTACACATAACCAAAATGTTGGAACCTCTAATAAAGCAAGGGAATAAGTGTATATTATAAAGTGTTATGCATTTTGAGTATTGGTGAGCTCAAACTAGGAAGAAGGGACTTGTGGTATTTATACACTGATAACTTTTAAGTTGATTGATAGTAGAAGAAGAAATAATACAGACTTTTGAATGCAAGTCACTTAGTGTATGTAACTATTAAAATTTTTTGTATCAGTCAAAATAATGCATATTGTAGAAACATTATATACACAACAATATTGGAAATTTGCACTTTTCTCCGAGAGAAATAAGCAGTGGCAGAGTTGTGTACATGCTGTTGGCAGCCATTTTGCCCTTAGGAATCCTCTAATGGTGGTTAGAATCCTCATATGGTGATTTGGAGTATATGTGGAAAGTGGTGAGAAATGAAAGTGGGAGGTGATAGGGAAAGAGCAACCAGGAGTATCTGCCAGTCATGGCCAGGGGCTGGTATACTAGTGTAATTTTACCACTTTTTAACAATTTTCCTAGTGCTGTTGGATGCTTGTTTTAAGTTGATTTAGTCAGTCTTGTGGTTTTATTTATGGCCTAGCCCAAAGTTTTGGCATCTTAGTCATCAATTTTAATGGATTGCTTGCAAGTAAGTAGCATATTATAAAAATGCATTAGGGCCAGCCGAGTGGCTCAGTTAGTTAAGAACTCGCACAAGAGTGTGAGCTCTGAGCAACAGGGTCACTGGTTCGATTCCAGGCCCGAGCTGAGCTGCCAACAGGTGGCAGGATGGATGGCTCAACAACAACAACAACAAAAAAGCATTAACATATTCCCTAAACTAAAAAGTGTATTATGTGCTTTTTCTGTTTGATCAAAACAGTTTTTTATGGAAATGTTTATATTTGAATCTCAGGGGAACTTCACCATTTAGAGTTGTGTTCACAAGCATATGCACTATGAACATTATATATAATATATATTGCAGACTAACATTTTGGTGTTCTTAGCCTAGTGTTAGGGGGATTACAGGAAGGAGTAAATGAAGTTTGCAGAGGTCTGTCTTTCTATAGTAGAGGGGAGTAGATAAAAGGGTGGCTGTGGAACCAGACTGCCTAGGTTTGCTTCTCCACTTCCTAGCTAGGTGACCTTAGGCAAATTACTTAATTTTTCTGTCTTCAGTATTTAGTCTTTTTTTTTTCCAATAATTTTTATAGTTTCAGGAGTTTTTCTTTTGAATTAAGACAAAGATGGGAAGCTCGTAAAATAACAGATAAAGGAAATAAATAATGGTGCAAGATTTTTTGGTTGCAACATGTGATTATTCTCCTCTTTTATTTTATCCCTCACCTATATTTTCTAAGGCAAACTCTTTTTTTTTTTTNAACTGTTGTTCAGCATCTTAGCTGTAGAGGGCAGTGTCACTGGCCCTCATATGTGGGATCCGAACTGGGGCCCTCTGGCGTCCCAAGCGAGTTCTTAACCATCGCGCCCCTCTGGTTGTTATTTTTAAAAAAGCATGTATGGAGCTGCTGATTATATTTCATCAAATTAAGAGCCATCATTATTTACCACTGTCTCAGCTATCTATTGCTGTGTAACAAATAATTCCAAAATGTAGTGGCTTAAAACAATAATTACTTGCTCACTATTTTGTTATTTGAGCTAGACTTGGCTGGACAGTTTGTTTTTGAATGCTATTGCCTGGAATCATTCTCCTGGCTTATATCCTCTGGTAGATTGACTGGGGCTGGATGGTTTAAGATGTCCTCACTCAAGTATCTGGCAGTTACTTGGGGGCTGTCCAGTGGGGTCAGCAATTGGTTCTGTTTCATGTGGCCGCTCCTAGGCATTTTACATATTGGCAGCTAGAGCTGAAGCTGCAAGGCTTCTTGAGTCATTTCACTTCTGCTGCATTCTGTTTGTCAAAACAAGCCACAAAGCCAGCCCAGATTCAAAAAAGGAGTGAGGAGGATTAGATTTCGCTTTTTGATGGGAGAAGCGGTGTCTGTCTTAATACAGACCCAGGAACTGAAAAGATACACCCAGCATCAAATGGTGAGACAGGTACAGGATAACCTCAGTACACACTCCCATTCAAATAAGGGAGGAGTGGGAGTCATGTAGCAATTGCTGGTCCATAGCAAGTCTGAAATCCAGTGAGGCTCATGTTGTCGTGGTCCCCTACTTTGAGGGCAGTGGGTGTTCCTTGATTAGGTCCCAGTTCTCCTACCTGGAAATCTTTCCCTAATCTTCTACTGCTTTTGGCTCTGCCCTCTGAGAAGTCCTTTTTCTCTTAAGAAATGACCCCCCCTGTTTACAGCTGAGTAGCATTTTCAGTCTACTTCCTATTTGTTGAAAGTTGGGAGCCCAGAAGCCTCTTTTCATTTTGAAATGTCTGTTCCTTTTAGTTCAGGCTGTGATAACTCTCAGCAATTTCTTGTTATCTTGTCAGAGTTCAAACTATACCTTAAAACACATCCGTAATTCTTTTTGAGATAGTCTTTATGTAGGGTAGAGTTTCAGAGTGTTATGGATCAACACTTTTAAGATATTTAAAAACCTTTAGTCCTATGGCCAATGAAAGCTCTCAGATACAATGGGGAGGCTGCTAGTGTGGGTGGGCTACCTCTTGTAAGTGCTACATGACAAAACTAGTATTTGAACATGGTTTTATTTTTGTCCCATGATTTTAACAATAATCATAATTGAGATTGTGGTGATTATGCAAAATTTTGAAAGCAAACTGTTATTTTGCTATTCCCAAGAAAACCCTTTTTTTGGAGTACAATTAATGTTTAGTAGTGCTGAACGCAGATTCAGGAAATTTATTGGTTATTTTCTTAATATATATCACCAGTGTGATCTAGTTCCTGAAAAATATATATTGGATTAATGAAATTGGTGACCATTTCCTCAAAATGAATCTATAATGTTCTGTTCTTGTCTGTCCTACTGGTATTGTCTTCAATTCCATGTGCATATTTAAAGAGTGGTTTGAACAAAGTAAGATGCGCCCAAAGAAGTCAGAATAGTAACACGCCTGGAATCAAATCCTAGGAAGAATAATTTACGTTTAAATTACTCAGTGGGTTTTGTCTACAGGAGCCTAAAGGGAAGTCGGATTCAGATACTTGAAGGGTTCTTGGTTGAGTGAAAAAATGCTGTTCTTGCTTCAGGGGGAAAAAAAAAGAAAGAAAAAAAAATCTAAGGCTAATTGGCAGAATTTACATGAAGATAGATTTTGTCCTAACATAAAGATTTAAAAACATCTGTTAGGATCCCTTGATAATGCTTTTTTGGTATGGAGTTTCTCAGCATTTGAAGGAATTAAAACAGAATTTGGATGACCTATTAGAGATGCTGAGGTAGAGATTTGTGCCTCAAGTTGTTTTCTACTTTGAAACTCTGCAATTGTTAATTTTTTGTACCTGTATGGACCATTTTGTGAATGCATAAACTCATCTTTTAATCTATTGGATATTGGCATTGAGTCTGATCATCTCAGCTAGAGAGGGGGCTTCATGTTCTGGTGGCCTACTGTGCTCTGAGCCCCAACTTCGGCTTAGGGAGCAGCCCTAAGTAGTTGCTTACACAAAGGTGATCATGTCCTCTATTGTATGACCTTTGCCACCTTGGCTTCAGCTGACTGATCTTATGAAAGGTATCTGGCCCAAGAGAAGCCGGTCTCTGAGTTAATCTGGAGCATATAAGATTGCTTAGTCCAAACATTTTGCCCCAATAGGAACAAAGATAGTTAACTGTGCTATTTTAGGAAAGTGGACTGAAAGTACAGAGAAAAGGTTAGGTGTAGTGGGAATAACCATGGAAAGACATGAGGACAGCCAAATTATCTTAATTATGAAACACTGGAGTAGGAATTGTCTGACCCGGGCTTCTGAGGGTCCTTTTCTAGAATTCCTATTCCTTATTAGAGCTGCTCTTGAATTACAAGAGATGTTGCAATGTCTTGAAGAGTTCTAGTCTCTGTGAAACGTGGCATCCTTCTTTCTGTGTGTATCTTTTTTTTTTTTTTAAAGATTTTTTATTGGGGAATTGGGGGGATGGGAACAGTG
>NW_017731405.1:1614549-1622141 GCF_001890085.2 Hipposideros armiger | reverse complement strand
GTTGGCACCATCATTGCGCTCCTCCCGGGCGAGGCAGATCAGTCGCCGGCCTCTGGAGGCCGCTCACAGCGGCTGCTGGCTGCTCACGCTGGCTGCTGGCTACACGCGGCAGCCCATAGCAACCCAAAGCAGACTCTATTTTTTATTAATTTTTAAACTTTTTGGTATTAACAGAAATAGTAACAAAAACAAACATACAAATTACTGGTTGTCTTACAAAGCTTAGGGCTTTTAGAAGTTATTACATACCACAACTTGAACTGAGGGTGCTAATGAGAGCTCATTTTATTTTTATGGCAGATCACCTTGTGATGTAAGTTTTGTTTAAATGTTGAAAAGAAGTACACTTGGTTGTTTAATGTTGGTAATTTTTGAAAAGGACATACATGCATGCAGTGTTTTATTGGGTTGTTGGAAAAGTCATGACGTATTTTTTTCTGTTTTTCGTTGCAAAAATGTGTCATAACTTTTCCGACAAACCAGTATTATATTTGAATTATAGTTTTTTAAAGTTATGATTACTTTTCAAAGTCATGGGAAGCTAGCTGGAAATGAATCTCTTGTCTCACAATTGGAACTCTGAACATTTTCCCCACGGATATATTGTTGTAGAGAATGCTTGGATTTGGTGGCCCTATGATTTTAAGTATTGGCCTGGGAGCTTAACCACCAAGTTACCAAGAGTAGGTTATTTATTTAGCTAGAATTCATTTCATGAGAAAATGTTCTATGAATTATACATTTATTCTCAAGTGGAAAAACTACACTTAAAAGTTGAGTGCCTATAATACTAAGACCTTGTAAAATTTGTTCACAGGTCTTTGCTTGCCACTTTTAGTGGTAATTGTTCTGGTATTTCAGTATTTAATAAAGAGGAATGACAGAAAACCTATTCATCTTGGTGGAGAATGACTATGTATGACGAAACAACCTTTTCTTGTGTATGCAAAAATCTCTTTACAGTTTACTTAAAATAAGAGAAATGTATATGGGAGGACCCTGCTGTTCTCCCATCCCTAGGATATCAATTCAGTGGCTCATTCATTAGTCATCAAGGTCAGAGGTGATTGAACTCATGGGTCAGGTGAACAGACATATCAAATATTTTCCTGCTACATGATCAACCTTTTTCATGTCGGTAGACTTAAGTGCATTAATATTGGGGCACGTACTTCTACTAGCTACCCAGTTTCTCAAATTTCACAAGAAATTTTTGTGATTTAGTATAATAGGATGCTAAAATAAAGTATCCAGTTTGCAGGTATTCAAACTCAGGTGTCAGTATAATCCCTGATTGCTAATCTCCCTACCCCATCTCTCCACATTTCTTTCCTAATAAGCATTTATTTCTCTTTATTTAATGAGGGCAGTGAGTGATATTTTAAAGACTTATGGATTCATAGCTGATTGGCAACATTTCTTCCAGGAAGTGTTCCATCCGATTATCTTTTCTTTAAACAATTTTGAGATGTAATTCAGATACCATACAGTTTACCCATTTAAAGGGTAGGAGTTAGTGGTTTTTAGTATGTATATTTACAGGTGTGCAATCATCACTTCTGTCAATTTTAGAATATTTTCATCATCCCCAGAAGAAACCCCATATCCTTTAGTAGTCACTATCCATTTCCTCCTAACTCCTCTAGCCCTAGGCAGCCACTAATATCCTTTCTGGACATTTCATATAAATGGAATCATACGATATGTAGTCTTTTATGATTGGCAGCTCTCACATAACATAATATATTCAAAGTTCATTGGTACTGTAACATGTATCAGGACCTCATTTAAAAAAAAATTTTTTTTATATTGGGGAACAGCCATGGTCATTGGTTACACATTGCTTTCATGCAACAATGGCATAGGTGACTCCTTTAGGGAGGGTGCAGCTCACAGTGGCCCATGCAGGTATCGAACCGGCAACCTTGGTGTTATCAGCACCATGCTCTAACCAACTGAGCTAACTGGTCATCCCAGGATTTCATTTATTTTTATTGACAAATAATATTCCATTGCATGGAAAAACTACATTTTATTTTACCATTCATCTGTTGATATAAATTTGGGTTGTTTCTACTTTTTGGCTGTTAGGAATCATGCTGCTATGAATATTTGTATACAAGTTTTTGTGTGAACATATGCCTTCATTCTCTTGGATATATATATGTCCAGGAGTGAAATTGCTAGGTTATATTGGTAACTGCCAAACTGTTTCAAAACAGATGTACTGTTTTACATTCCCACCAGCAGAGCATGAGAATTCTAATTTTTTCACATTCTTGCCAAAACTTGTCTGACTTTTTGATTATAACCATTCTGGTAGGTGTGGAGTGATACCTCATTATAGTTTTGATTTGCGTTTCCCTGATGACTGATGATGTTGAACATCTTTTCATGTGCTTATTTGGTCATTTGTATATTTTCTTTAGAGAAAGGTCTGTTAAGATTCTTTGCCATTTTTAAATTGTGTTATTTGTCTTTTATTGAGTTCGAGTTCTTTTTTAATATATTCTAGGTACAAGTCACTTATCAGTTACATATTTGCAAAAATTTCGTCTAATTTTGTGGGTTGTCTTTTTAATTTTTTGATGGCATACTTTATGGCAGGAAAGTTATTAATTTTGATGAAGTCCAGTTATTTTTTCTTGTGCTTTTGCTGTCAAATCTAAGAAGCTATTGCCTAACCCAAGGTCATGAGCATTTACTCCTGTGTTTTCTTCTAAGAGTTTTAGTTCATATATTTAGAGTTTTGATTCATTTTGAGTTAATTTTTGTATGTGGTCAAAGGTACTGGTTGTTTATTTAAAGTTCTTTATTTTTTAAATCTTAAGGGTTCTTTATAGATATAAGACAATTTGTTACTATCTGAATGTTCAATTCCTTACCCGATTGAATGCTTTAAGACGTCATTTGGTTTCTTGCCACTGCTCTATCTTCAGACATGTTTTTTTTTTTTTTTTTTGACGGGCTTTCATGTAGTTCATGTAGCTCAGCTATGGTGCCACATAATACAGTGTACAGTTTGGAACAGTAGGAACCCCTTTACTTTAGTGGTATCTCATAGCATTTGCCAGTGGACCGCCTGATTCTTTTGCCAATGGACTAATATCTGTTGTTTTGGTTAAATGATTAATGTGACTGAGTGGATCCAATGGCATAATTCGAAAAACAAGCGAAGCATATTCTCAGTCTTTATCAACCATTATATTTAGAGTAGAGAGTTTGCCAGTTTAATAAGGCCTTCATAGTTACTTAAAATTTTTTTTTGTAATTGCCTTGACTGTATTGGAGCTTAAAGAGCTTCAAACTCAGTTGTCTTGAAGGGGTTGCCGTTGAAGATGGAACAAGAGTACATTATTTATTTAGCCAAACATATGGAGCTCTGAAAGTGAATTAGATCCTGTGATAGTCACTAGGGATACAAAGATAAAGAAGAGAAGTCCCTGATGTCAAAGAACCCACACTTTAGTTGGGAGATGTAATGCACTATGAATGCTTTGATGCTAAGAAACAACAATAGCATGTTTTTCAAATTGCAAGAGCAAAACTTCCTGAGAAAGTGGCGCGTGAGCCACCTTAAAGGAAAAAGAGGAATTGGTCAGTGTTGTAAACTCATTTACCCTGAATGCAGAGTTTGAGGCAAAAGGCTTATATGGTATTACAGTTTACCTCCCTCATTTTATGGATGGGGAAATTCAGACACAGAGGTTAATATTTCCAAGTTTAGTCAGGAGCTATAGAACTTTGGACTAAAACCATTCCATATAATGGCTTTGATAAGGATAATGTTGGATGATTTCTCACAGCAACCGCTAAAAGTGCTGCTGATAATATAAAATAAAGGAACAAAGAAAGGATCAGATGTCTTAATTTCATTGACTGTGGGCTAAAAAACTAGAACTTGTTGCTTTCTATATTAAGGCCCTTACATAGATCATTAATTATCTGGAGGAAATATCCCCCAAATTATATTTAGAAATTATGTTTTGTTTCCAAAGAATTCTTCTTTAGAATGTAGAGTGTAATAGATAATGAAGTAATTATTTTTTCACACATGCTAGTATTAAATTAACATGGACAAATAGTGCAACTTAAGGTGTGGTTTGTCAGCTCACAAGTTGCACTTGTGAGGTAAATCTGCTTGGGTGTGATTGCTTTACTTTTTTCTAATTTATTAAGGAATGATTTGGATCCATCAAAATTAGCCTCTTTTAGGTTTGAGTAAGACTTTCAT
The DNA here is from genome assembly GCF_001890085.2 of Hipposideros armiger. NCBI lineage: Eukaryota > Metazoa > Chordata > Mammalia > Chiroptera > Hipposideridae > Hipposideros > Hipposideros armiger. Next base: position 1,617,907 of record NW_017731405.1, on the reverse strand, counting down.
GACTCTTGCAATGAAAATGAATATTAATTTTTCAAAATCATGATTTAGTGAATAATTCCTAGTGATTATTTAAGCACTTCTTAAATGAGTTATAAAGGTTTTGTTAGAATACGTGTTGTTTCAGAGTCACTGTGATTTTTAATGGCTTCTCGAAGTTTTTTTTTTTTTTCTTTATGATTGGGCCATTTAGAAAATGTGCTTCTCCAGGTAAGTGAATTTCTCAGTATTTATTAAATTCTTATGATTATAGTAGCTCTGAGAAGTATAGAGTATGACAAAATTTTAACTCTGAAGTGAGGGTCTTTCATAGTCTTACCTTGGGACTTCTCTTGTTTAATCAAGTTGCTTAGTCTAGTGTATAGTAATGATTGGATTAAGCAAAGCAATTGAGTCTTAAGTTTTGTGGAGCAATGCAATGTTTAAATCAGTCTTTATTTGAGGAAATACTATTCCAAACATAGATTTGTGTTCTTGATTACATTTTCTTCTAACAACTTGGTTTTTGAAGTTAGATTTGAATTTGAATCTTGACCACTGTCACTTATTAACACCATGGCTTGGGCAAATTACTTAAATTTCTCTGAGCTAGTGTTAGCAGCAGTGAAAGAAAGGATACAGAATCTAAATCACAGGGCTGTTCTGAGCATTACAAATTGAGATGATTCAAGAGTCTAGTATTGTGCTAAACTAGATGAATTCTCTTTCTCTCCTTCAATCTATCTTTGCTTTAGCCTTCTTCAGTTTCCCATAGACAACCATGATAAAATTGTAAATGTTCATTTTCTTCTCCATGTTTGTTTTAATATTCAAATTACGTATTATCTTCAGGTATCTCATGTGAAAAAGTGTGAGGAAAGTGAAAAAGTGGGGTGAAAAACATTGAATTGGGAAGCTTCTGATCAGGTCTCTTAACATCTTTTGTAATTTTGAAAATCTTAGCGGAAATTTACCTTTGTCTCAGTTTTTTGTTTTCCTTTTTGCTAATACAACTGAATTTGCCCAAGTGGATGAAAATGAAATAATAATACATATAAGTTAGTCTTGAAAAATTTTTAATGCCTTAGATCAGCATTGTCCAGTGAAAATATACTTTGTGCTACGTATGTATTTTAAAATTTTCTAGTAGCCATATGGAAAAAAAACCCAGGTAAAATTAATTTTAGTAATACATTTTATTTAACTCCCCAAATCAAAATATCTTGCCAACACATAATCAACATAAATATCGTTAAAATATTTTACATTGTTTTGTGCAAAATTTTTGAAATCAGAAACATTGTGTGTTTTATACTTTCAGCACATTTCAATTTGGACTAGTTAAATTTCAAGAGCTACATGTGGCTAGTGGCCACCATATTATATAGCGCAAATCTAGAAGAATATAATGTATTATTATAACAGTAGATGGTTTTTGCACTGTCAGCTGTGTATAATAAAAGAATGAATACATACTGCTGGTTTAATGTTTGTCTTCATTCCTTAGCAGTCACTTATGTAGATGGTGAGAATTTACCCATCTTTGCAATCCCTATCCTATAAATGATCTCACCACTTACTCATTGTCCATTCCCAAATTTTTGTAAATTTTCAAAGGCCTAAAATAGGCTCTTTGATTATTGAGAACATAAACCAAACTTAATATGCATTTGTTCTCCTCACACTAATCATATCTGTAGGTGTGACATGAGCAGTTTTGTATTTTGAGAAGCTCATTCTGGTTCATCGTGTTGATTGGGGAAAGGGCCAAAAGATGAGAAGGCGGCCTTTCGAGAAATACTAGCAGCTTGATCTGGGGTGGAGGAGGGGAGGGGAAGATGGAGAAGTGGGCAGAGAGAAGGGTGTGAGAGGGGGCTGAAAGCCTGAGGGTGATGTATGGTTGAAGGAAAGTTTTTGTTTGCTTGTGTGCATTTTAAAGATGACTGAGACTTGACATGTAGGTGTGAGGCATCCTGTTGAGAGGAAGCACTTGAACACAGAGAAAAGGATAACTGATAGGGTAATTCTCAGACAATGTGGGAAGAGATGAAATTTAGATGTGGAGAGAAGTTTTTTCCCCCAGCTAGGTTTTCAATCAAGTTGGCTTACACTTTTGAACAGTAGGGACTATTTTAACACTAAGAAAAATAAAGGATAAATTAAAGATTAGAGTTATATTTGTTTTGCCCTCATTGTTTTTAATTGGAAGGGGAAGAGGACGAAGAAGGCGATAATAGAATTAAATTAAGCAGCGATTTAAGAGCAGTTTTGGATCAGTAAGTTTGTTGGGGATTGGTATGTATACCAGGGAGCAGTAACATGTCCATACTCACTAAAATCTTTTTCTCACCGCAGATTTTATTTAAATATAGTCAATGGCAGTAAACTGTTTTTACAGAGTTTTAATGAATAAAAAATAGCAAAGAATATTGGTTTTATCTGTTGTGGTTCAAGGCTGAGGTTACATCAGGTAATGGAAGTTTATTGTAAGGATTCTTGTGGGAGGAAAGGAAGCCCAACACAGTCAGTCTGTGCGATTGTAACGAAACAGTCTTGAGGGGCTAACAAGTTGTTTCTTCAGGTCATACCCTTCTGCCCTTCACCTCCCTCCCACCAAGCAGTGGAAGCCATTTTCATGTGAAATCAATGTGTAGATAAAAATCGATTAAAGTGAAGGTTAGGAGGCTGATTATCTGTCACCCTCTTTTCTTTCTTCTGCCTGCTCATACGTCCTCCTTTTCCTTCACCCCTAGACTCTTCTGAGGATCTACAGCACAGTGTGAAAACCTTAACACCAGGTCATTTCTTACTAACTTGAATAACAGTAACCCTGTAGGCCTGGTTTTTGCTTTGGTGATTCATCGGCAACTCTAGTAATTGACGTTTTCCTCAGATGCTGTACCTATTGCTCCCTTTTCTGGTCACCATCTTACGACTTAGCATCTATTTGTCTTTCTGTTGTGCCTAGTGTCAGATTCTTCTATCAGTTTTTGTCTATATTCAAGCACTTGAAGAAATGGGATCTAATTGGATTGATTACTCATTATCCAATTAGAGTCACTTCTGTTGGGGTCTGCCAAGCTTTATTAAGTCCAGTTCTAAAAATGGCTACATTTGGCACAGATGCCAATTCCTCATTCTTTCACATCTAGCTGAGGTAATAGAGTCACTTGATACAAAGGTTGGGCTAAGAAATGCTTCTGGTTGCTTTCCTTATTAGGTGGCTCTGGGTGTTTTTTGGCCTATTCATCCCATAAGATGTGCTATATTTTCTTTTTATTTATTTATTTTTAAAGATTTTATTGGGGAATTGGGGAAGGGGAACAGCCAAGTTGTTGTCCTTCAGTCTTAGTTGTGGAGGGCGCAGCTAGCTCAGCTCCAA
>NW_017731405.1:1607751-1611859 GCF_001890085.2 Hipposideros armiger | reverse complement strand
AGGGGAACAGACAAGTTGCTGTCCTTTTGTTCTTCAGTCTAGTTGTGGAGGACGTTGCTTCACTGGCCCATGTTGATATTATCATTGTGCTCTTCCTGGGTGAGGGTGTTGCTCGCCGGCCGTTGGACGGCCGCCCATGGCAGTTCACAGCAGCTCACGCCGGCTGCCGGCTGCTAACGCTGGCTGCCAGCCACTCACAGTAGCTTGCCGCAGCCCACTGCAGCCTACGCTGTCACCAGTGACTCACGGCAGCCCAGCTCCAGGTCGAGCTGTTCGCCATCTTAGCTGAAGAGGACGCAGTGTCACTGGCCCTTATGTGGGTTCCGAACCCTGGGCCCTGCTGCGCAGAGCTTGCACTCCCAAGCCAACTCTTAACGAACGAGCCACTCGGCCGGCCCAGCATATCAGTTTATTTTTAACTAGCAATTCTCCTCTTACGAGTGAGATTAAACGTCTTTTCACTTAAACTTTTTGAACTATCATCACATTTATGCTCATTTTTAAGGAGGTGTTTCTTGGTTATTACTGCTGCTATTATCTTAAAGAACTACTCTTTTTCCTCCCTATGGATGATATTAATTACTCAAGAAACAGAGCATTAGCAGGCATGCATCATTAAATTAAAGGACCTTTTACTTATTTCTTGTATTCAAAGAAGTCACAATCTAATTTGTGAAAAAAGACTTGCATGAAGATTATCATGGTTCAGTGAAATAAATGCTAATGGTTATAGATACCATGCTCTGTGGGAGGACAGAGCCTGAGATGATGGAGTGACTTGGGTAGCAGGAAGATACCAGGGAGATCACCGGTTAGCATATGTGGTAGTCTTTGGATTGACTCTTTAAGGAAGAAGAGGACATTGCTAGGCTGACCCTGCCTAGAAGAGTATTCCTGCTAGAGAAAGCAATGCTAAATATGGTGTCTGTGGACTCTCAGGTCACCTGGTTTTGTGAGTGATAGTGGGTGGGCATTGAGATTACAGTTGGACCATCTGGACTTGCTAAGTCTCCATCTGGACTTGTTGACCCTAAAGCCACTTCTAAATTAAGTTAGCCACAGCAATGCCAACTCAAAAGATTTGATTAAAACTGTCATAATTCTGTTTTCTTTTTCTTTTTTCTTTTCTTTTTAGCTGAAACCACCCTGCCACCTGTTGGCAGCTCAGCTCGGGCCGGGCATCGAACCGCTGTTGCTCAGAGCTCAAACTCTTGAGCGAGCTCTTAACCAACTGAGCCACNATTTTATTGGGGAATTGGGGAAGGGGAACAGCCAAGTTGTTGTCCTTCAGTCTTAGTTGTGGAGGGCGCAGCTAGCTCAGCTCCAAGTCCAGTTGTCATCCGCCATCTGCAGCTCGCGGCCGCTCAGCTCAAGGTGTTGTGTTCAATCTTAGTTGCGGGTGGGCGTAGCCCACCATCCCATGCGGGAGTTGAACCTGCAACCTTGTTGTTAGGAGCACGTGCTCTCACTAGCTGAGCCATCACTGTTGGCAGCTCAGCAGCAGCTCGTAAAATAACAGATAAAAGTTAAGTGGCTTACTAAAGGGTTTGCAGAATAGCCTTGGATTAACTAAATAACATGAAGATAGAACTTTAATGTGTATGCATAGTCTGATCAAAATAGGATATTTAAATTCTAAAGAATGTCTTCACTTGCTCCTTGAACATTAATAAAATACAGAAGCCTAATATATTCCTCAGTCAATAAAATAAGACTCAGAATGTTTTCCATGTTGGAAATGCAAATTCTCAGGTACCATCCCAGATATCAAGGTACATTCACACTAGGGCTCAGCATTCTGGGTTTTAATAAGCCCTTCAGGGATTCCAGTGTGTGCTCAGTTTGAGAACCACTGCTATAGAAGCAACCACGTTATCAGTAAAAACAATTTAATTTGGGGGCTGATAGAGTGGCTCAGTTGGCTAAGAGTTAGCTGAAGAGCGCGAGCTCTGAGCAACAGAGCCGCTGGTTCGATTCCCGCATGGGCCAGTGACACTGCGCCCGAGCTGAGCTGCCACTGAGCTGCCAACAGGTGGCAGGATGGCTTAGCTGTTGAGAGCACGTGCTCCTAACAACAAGGCAACTAAGACTGAACTCAGCACCTTGAGCTGAGCTGCCACCCAGATGGCTCAGTGGATAGAGCGTGCGCTCTTGACAACAAGGCTGCTGGTTGGACTTCCGCATGGGATGGTGGTGGCACGCCCACCTACAACTAAGATTGAACACAGCCCCTTGAGCTTAGAGGCCATAAGCTGCTGACGGGAAGCCAGATGGCGACTGTTGAAGGTTGAAGAACAGCATCTTGGCTGGTCCTCCTCCCCAATACCCCAACACTCTTCCCCTCCCCAAATTCCCCAATTAAAATAAATAAATAAATAAAAGAAAAAAACCAAAACAGTTTAATTTTGATTGTGTTGAAGAGGAAACAATATTTTTCCATCAAAGTTTTTGAATCATTAATAAACAATCAGCTCAACCAATGTCTTTCTTGATAATGTTTTGATTGTGGTAAACTCTATTTTTAATATAGCTAATGGAAAGAGTAAGCATTGGAAAGTCATGGCTTCTTCGTATTTTGTCTCAGACATACACTAATTGACTTTGAGTTTTCCTATCTTTACTAAGGCCACAGCTTTTTTCTCTGAAAAAATGTAACAATACCATCTACCAGGGAGGATTGGAAATAATATAAGTGCTGGATACTTAATAGGAATTAAAGATTATCCATTATTAAATATTTAGCTTTGTTCTAGTTTAGAGACTACAGCTTCCTCAACACTATTTATATTTATTAAAACTAATTTGAAAGGTTAATTATGTGATAATTCAGAGATCAGTTCTTTATCTTACTAAATTATTCTTGGCAAATCCTATTCATACTCTACTGCTCTGTCACCTAATACAGTAGGAGAAATTCCAGACGAATTAGAAGTGAACTAATTTCACTTGATACATTGATTTTGTCAAACTGTCAGTTAACTTGCAGACTGGATTACATTTTTCTAGAATCTGGAAGGAAACAAGTGTATTTTAGTTACTGTAGTCAAAAGTAAAAAATTGGAAGAGTGATTTCATTCTGGGTCTCTTTGTAAGTAAGTTATACCTTATGTAGGATTTTTTAAAACAGAATATAATGTGAATTTTAAGGCACTTGATAAATGAATATGCAAATTTGTAAAATAAGAATTGGAATCCATTGAACTTAATATACTTCTGTAACTTTGAGAGAATAACATTGATGACATGTATGTTGGCTAAGTAGGATTCATCTTTCTGACCCTACATTTTACATCCTTTTTTCGTTTTGAATTAATTTTTTTTCTATAATTATAAAAAAAACATTTTTATGGTTCCAAACAAACCTATAAAACAAATTACATTCAGAAAAGTCTAGCCTCCAAGACTGTGCTTTCTCACTGTTCTCTTCCTCTCCCTATAAGTAATCATTTTTATTAGTTTTTGGATTATTTTTTCTTTTTAAAATGTAAGTAAACACAAACACATTTTTATCTGTCTTTCTGGATGAAAAGTAACATCTTATTTACACTGTTCTTTCTGCACCTTACTTTTTCATTCACACTGTGGCAGTGTATATATCTCCTTATGCCATTTTACAACTATGTAATAGCTGCATAGTACTTCATCATGTAGTTGTACCATGGTTTATTCAAACATTTCCTATTGATCGACATTTTTAAATTTATTTTGCTATTACAAATAGTATTTTGCAAGTATATCTTTGGAATAAATTTCTGGAAGTGCGATTGTGGGCAAAGTACTTGTGTAAATGCAGATGCAGTTTTGCTAGCTATTGTCATTTTGCCCTCCACAGAGGTTGTAACCATTTCTGTTCCCATTTAATAATGTATGAGAATCCTTGTTTCCTTACAGCTTTGTCAATAGAGTATATCAGACTTTTGGATTTTTGCTAATTTGATAAGAAATTATATCAGTTTATTTATTATTATTATTTTTAAAAGATTTTATTGGAATTGGGGAGGGAACAGTGTTGGAGAATCGGGGAAGGGGAACAGACAAGTTGCTGTCCTTTTGTTCTTCAGTCTAGTTGTGGAGGACGTTGCTTCACTGGCCCATGTTGATATTATCA
>NW_017731405.1:1596621-1606373 GCF_001890085.2 Hipposideros armiger | reverse complement strand
GCTCACGCTGGCTGCAGGCCACACACCGTAGCTCATGGCAACCCACTGCAGCAGGGGCTGCAGACTAAGCTGTCGCTGGGGACTCACAGCAGCCCATCTCCAGGTTGAGCTGTTGTTCAGCATCTTAGCTGTGGAGGGCAGTGTCACTGGCCCTCATTTGTGGGATCCGAACCAGGGCCCTCTGGCGTCCCAAGCCAGTTCTTAACCATCACGCCACTCGGCCGGCCCTAATTCTGTTTTCTTAATTGTCCTCCTGAGGTACACATCCCTTCATGATAATCTTCCTGCTCCTCACATTTTTAGTAAGCTTGGGAGATGAGCCCTGGGAAGTAGAGTGATTTCATTCCCTCCTTCCCATTTTATTGTTGAGCAAACTGAAAGCCTGTATTTTTTGTGTGTGCTGTACTTTTAATTTATTCTTACTACTTTTTGCCGAGTTCGAGGTTCTTTATGCAGTAGCTTGTTTCATATGGTTAAGGTAGAAGGATCTGGCAAGGTGAGGGTCGTTATGAGGAAGTTGATGAGGCTGGAATGGTAGGCAGGTGCTAGGCTGGTCAGAGCCTTGCATCTCATTTTGAAGAATTTGTATTTTATCTTATAGTTATTGGAGAGCCTCTAAAATATCTGAAATGAATGAGAGACACGTGAGAGGAGGAAGGGAATGACAAGATTAGCTATTCATTTTGGAAAGGTAACTTGCATGACTGTGTTGGGGAAGATGGATTGGAGAAGGTACTGTATAGACGAGAGAGCAGTGGTCCCCAGACTAGTAGCAGCATCGCCTGGGAACTTGTTAGAAATACGGATTTTCAGGCCTTACCCCAGACCTGTTGAATCAGAAACACTGGGCGTGGGATGCAGCAATCTGCTTTATTTGACTCTGTTGCATGCCAAAGTTTGAAACTAAGGCTGTGAAGACTAGTGAGGGTACATTACAGTTTGCAAAAGCTTTTCACATTGTTCATATAGTTAATTTTGTTGAGATGTTCATTATATTTGTGTTTTATATTCACAATCAAAGAAATAGAATGATTATCTAGGGTTTTGTGATTTAGTTATTTATATGAAGGCCTAATATTAAAACTTTTGAAAAGCTAGGATAGTGTGGTAATATACTTGGGAAAGGGGAGACAGGCCAGGATCATGTGGGAAAATAAACTACAGTCAGTGGAAATACTGGAGTAGAATAAAACAAGTAAGAGTTACTTAATCTTGAATGCTCTAGTTGTTGCCTGTACACAACATTGATTTGTAATGTGGTACTTAAATCTGCAGTAGGGAAAACTGATTGAAGATATAAAAAAGAGGAACATAAACTTTTTGTGGAGCCCAAAGGAAAAGATAGTGGGTTTACCTAAGATTTGTTAAGATGCTCTTGTGCAATCAGTTCCACAGCTATTAAGAGGTGGTCTACTTTCTCTACTTTCAGTCTTTATATAGCTGCTGATTTGCATCTAACCCAGTTTTCATTTGTTTTTCTTTAAGGGTGTGAGGGCTGTGGGTTTAAATTTCAATTTCGTTGGAATGGGACTGAGTAAATATGATAATCTTTATTTTCCTCTGTTAGTTTTGTTGGGTGACCAAATGTACAGATAAAGCAAATACTTTATAAATATTAAAATTGTGTCTTAAAGGATAAGTAATCTTTTTTTCTCCTTTGAATTTTATTCCAGGACCCATCAGTCACACAAGTGACAAGAAATGTTCCACCAGGACTTGATGAATATAATCCATTCTCGGATTCTAGAACAGTAAGACTATTCTTAATTCAACTACTTTTAATGTTAAAATGAAATTAAATAGGAATCCTATATCTGTTATGGTTTCTTTTTAGTTGATTGGTTAAACTTACATAAAACAAGCTATTAATATTTTATTTAGAATTTAGCAAGTTAATTTTTATTTTTTTAAACAGACTATGAGTAGTAATTGAAAATTACCTTGATTGTTCTAGGGAAATACTGCAAATTTTCTTTTATGTTCTACAAATTAAATTGCTAATAATCCCTCTAACATGTAAATCTTACTGCAGTATTTTAAATAGGAGAGGGAAATGTTGTTAGGTATGCATGTTGTCTTCATGGTAATGTGGGGTAATGAGAGGAGACCTGTGTATGGAATATTTGTATGATTGGCGTTTGAACTAGGTTACTCTGAATAGTAGACTAGGACGTCTGGAACTTGACCTGGCCTAGAAACATTTTGTTTCCTTCAAAATTTAGTCTTGATTTATAAAATATAGGAGTATGAGGAAAACAATTTTTGTAGAACAGGGTTTCTCTACCCTGGATGAATATTAGAAGCACCAATGGAGCTTTATTACACTATCCATTAGGATCCTAATCTCTTATAGTTAGAGTACTGTTTTGTTTTGTTGGTTTTTGTTTTATCCCTTTTGATGATTTCATTTTGAATCAGTTTGAGAACTATTGAGGTAGGTTCTGTTGATTAATTCTCCCTCAAAATTTCTCGGGCAAATAATTTTGTCTCCTGTGTTTGAGTCTTTATTTTAAATATCATACTCATGAGGTCACTCATTTTAAGCATAGTTGACTTTTGAAATGTCATCCTCTTAAAGATACTAAACTTCTTCAGTTGTATGCTTGGATGTACAATATCAGTATAATAATCCTTACTTGATCACCTCTTCCTGATGGACTCATATGTTTTCCATAGTCTAGAAAATAATGTAAAAAGATGTAGTTTTCACTTGGAAATTTCTTCAAGATATATTATATTAACTTTTAATTTTTTCAGAAGAGCTTTGTACAAAGTAAAAGCATTAAATTAAGAATGAACTTTTAAATTTCACTTTGTTATTTCAAAGCCCTTATTTAACACTCTTTGCTGTATGTAGCAACTGCAACCCAGGCTGAGAATAACTAAAGTGTTTATTGAGCAAGTAAATTTCAGATTGAACCATGTGGAATGGCCAATAAGCGGAACAGTTTTGACATGTAAAAATGGCAATGTCATCTGGGGGCAGAGATGGCAACAAGACTTTTTAAAGTTTGCTGGTAAAGAATAAAATAGTTTTCGTATAATTTTTTAGAAGATTTTACTAGCAAGAAATACGTTGAACCTTTTGACGGTAGCAGCTTTAGCTTTTTCTTATCCTGATAGTATTCTTCATCAAGTTGTCTACCTTGTACCATGTGCTTTACCTATATTATCTTACTGAATTCGATACCAACATTCAAAATGGGTACTTTTTATTCTCATTTTACTGATAGAGAATTTGAGACAAAGGTCATCCAGCTTGTAAGTGGCAGAACTGGTTTACTACCTCATCTGTTTTCTGTAAGATTTTTGCCTTTTTCATTTGCTAGTGCTATTTTTAGAGATAGAGGCCTAAGTTAATAGAGGGTATAGTCCTGGTATATGAAAAATTTCTCACCTAATTGAGATTTTTAAAAAATTACATAAGGTATATCCAGGAAAAATAAAATGTAAAATGTAAATTGTGGTTCTAAATGAGACCTTACAGTCAAGGAAAAGATTTCCGAAAGTAGTCTTAAGTAGGTAGGTAGGCAATAAATGATGACAAGTCACTTTACAATGAAACACTGATACAGCGTCAGAACCAGGAAAATTGTTATGAGAGTACTTAGCATTTTCCATGCAGTTTTTATATGACAAACAAAACTGAAATAATAAAATTAAAAAGTCCTTTGTTATATGCACGGTTTGAGAAATTTGTCTTGTTTTAAATGACTGTGACTGTTTTCCAAAACAGATTAGATGTACTTGGATATTGATTTAAGTGATATCTTAGAACTTGGTCCAAATATTATTTTAGTTGATTGGTGGTATTCATATTTGTCTTAGAAAAATATTTGTGAAAATGAAGCTTTTGTCTTGTTGCATAAGGGTGTGATGAGCTACTTGAGGTCAAGTAGGAAGAGCTGTCAGCAGAGTAGTGTACATATATATAGCCTTGCGAAGATGTAGGAAGTTCCTGTTGTTCTTTTTTTCTTTTTTAAATTAGGGTCCCTTTTATATTTAGTTTTGTTTGAATCGACATTTCAGGGCATTTAAGGAAGACAACAATTAAATATTTCAATAATTTAGTAATTTACATTTTAATTCACTCTATATTATAAACTCAGAAAAAGGAATTGTCACAAGACACCTTGTAATATAGACTAAGTCTGTTAGTAGTATAATGGAAGGCTATTGAGCACTTAAAATGTGCGTCTGAATTGAGATGTGCTATAAAAATGGAGGGTAGTCTTGAGTTATGAAATAATGTTTTGTTTGAACTCAAAATGCATTTTCCCACTGAAATTATGTCAAGCATGGTAGGTAGGTTCCCTGTCCTACCCTCTAAAATTTAGTGCATAAGTTACTAGAATTAGTTCATCTTTGATAATTGGTATGTATTTATGGATAATGTTTCCCTTTTAAATTAATTACAGTTGAAAATACCTATTGCAGTTTGATTTTCACTAGTTTCAGCTGTGAGTGATGGCATTCACGGCTTCAGACAGGATTTCTTCTGGTGGGTATTCAAGTAGAGGGATAGAGATATCTATGTGTGTGGGGGAAGTGTGGCACTGATGATATAAATCATTAGTGACATTTCTCAACCTTAATTTACTGTCATATGTTTTTCTTCAGAGATAGGCTGCCTGGTTCCTTTTCTATTCTGCTAGTTGTTGCCATGTATGATTTATGTCATATATACAGAAAAACCATTTTTGTTATATGTACAGTAAGATCTGTACCTTCTGGCAGAAAGAAGAACCAAGCAAAGACAATTCCAAGTACTAGTTTGCCTGTGTGGTCATTTCTGACCATATCAGACATAAATAAGTGATTTATATAAGTAAGAACTGCCTCTAAGATAATTCAGGACATGAGAGTTGTAAGACCTGGATTCTAATCTAGGCCCTGCCACTAATTATTTGGTATCTTTGGGCAAACCACCTAACCTCTTTGGGTATTTTTTTTTTAATGTGTAACAATAGAGGCAGAGAGGAAAATGTTGAAGGAAATAATTTCAAATATCAGTTTCTCTTTTGAAAATGATTAAAACTTTTAGCTCCAGGAATTGACTGGATTATAATTGTATTTAGTAGTTTACCTATCTTCAATACTGTGAAAGCATTTTCTGTACTGTAATACCTATCTTTATTTTTTCTTGCTGTGTATTTCTTTTTTATCTTTTCTCCTTTGCTTCTTACTGTCGTGTCTTTCTTGGAGCTCATTATCTGTCCTTTCTGAAATGAATCTTCTTAGTTTCTAGTCTCAATTCATGGTAACTGTTCCCTCTGTCCTCTTAGTTTCATTGGCTATAAATACCAGAGTCCTATTTGGCTCAAACAACTTCCTATTTTTACATCTAATCAGTTGCCACATCCTATCACATATACATCTAGGAGATATTACCTGTCTGTCCTTTTCATTCCTGCTAACCTGTTCTAATCCAGGTACTCCTTTGAAATAATACAATGGCTTATTTACTTACCTTTTTTGCACTGTGACTAGAATTATTTTTCTAAAGCACAGGTCAGATGAGGTCAGCTCTCCTTAGACATGTAGACATTGATTATGCATTGCTTACTTAGTAGTGGGACATATAGAACCCTTCATGATTTGACCTCAGACTTTTTACTTTAATTTTTTAATAGACTTTATTTTTTAGAGCAGTTTTATGTTTACAGAAAAATTGAGTAGAAACTACAAGGTGTGATAAAAACTATGGTGAATATTGTAAAAAATTTATTATAGTAAAAGACATGTTGCCATTAATCCCCCTCAAAATACTCCCCCTCTCTTCAAACACACTTATCCCTTCATTCTTGCCACTTTCTGAAGCAGCTGTGGAAGTCCTATTTCATCAGTGTTTTTAGTTGCTCTGTTGTGGCTGCCTCAATGTCCTGAATTGATTCAAAACGTTTACCTTATTTTGACTTTGGGGAAGAGCCAAAAGTCGCACGATGCCAGATCCTGTGAATAAGGTAGATGAGGACACACCATAATGTTTGTACCAGAAGTGATGTGTGACACAAGAGCGTTGTCATGATGGAGGATGAAACCCTTTGCCCATTTCATGTTAATATGCTATTTGTGATCCATGATTTATGGCACACTTTAAAACACACCTCCTCTCAACTGTAGCTCACACCCGACTGACCGAACAAGTTGAAACTTGTCACACACTGTTACTAAGATTCGATGCACTGCTTCCCATATTGAAGAGCCCTGCCTTTCCGTTGGATGGCAGTCAGCAGCAGCATTCACTGTATTCTTTGATCACACCTTGTACTTCCCGCTAGATTATCTTTTTAGTCTTATCCTCTAATGTGCTATTTGCTCTAGCTGAAGTCATCTACTGACTTAACACCCAACTCTATTGAGACTACCTCCCCTAGGCCTTTTATCAGTCATTGAATGGCGTCAAGAGAAACTGTGTGTGGTCATAGTACCTGGCTTCCCTAGGTTATCCTCACCACCTTCACCTGGGTCAAGATGAACCTCTCATATTAGATGTATTAATTTTCTATTGCTGTGTAACAAATTACTACAACCGTTGCATGTTGAAAAATAAAGAAAACATTATTTCACAGTTTCTATGGATCAGGTGTCTGGGCACAGCTTAACTGGGTCATTTGTTTAGGGTTTCACAAGGCTGTGATCAAGGTGTTATCTGGGCTGCATTCTCATCTAGAGGCTTGACTGGGGCAGATTCTGTTTCCAAGCTCATTCAGGTTGTCGACAGAATTAATATTCTTGGGATTGTATGACTGAGGGCCCTGGCTTTTTGCTGGTTTTCAGTTGGAGACTACCCTCAGGCCATAGAAGCCATCCACAGTTCCTAGAGGCCGCATACTTCCTTACTATGTGGTTTTCTCTAACATGGCCACTTATTTCATCAAGTCTGCAGAATGTCTCTCACTCTAGTCTGCTAAGATGAAGTCTTATATAGTGTAGCATAATCAAGGGAATGACATCCCATCACTTATACCATATTTTGTTGATTAGAAACATGTCACCTGGGCTGGCCGAGTGGCGCGTTGGTTAAGAACTGGCTTGGGATGCCAGAGGGCTCCGGTTCGGATCCCACATATGAGGGCCAGTGACACTGCCCTCCACAGCTAAGATGCTGAACAACAGCTCAACCTGGAGCTGGGCTGCCATGAGTTGCCGGCGACAGTGTAGGCTGCATCCCCTGCTGCATTGTTGCCATGGGCTACCATGTGTAGCCAGCAGCCAGCGTGAGCAGCTAGCAGCCACTGTGAGCGGCCATCCAGAAGCCGACGACTGATGTGCCTCACCTGGGAAGAGCGCAATGATGGTGCCAACTTGGGCCAGTGACGCAACATCCTCCACAACTAGACTGAAGAACAAAACGGCAGCAACTTGTCTGTTCCCCTTCCCCCAATTCCCCAGCACTGTTCCCATCCCCCAGTTCCCCAATACAAATCTTAAAAAAAAAAAAGAAAAGAAAGAAGCATGTCACCGGCCTGCATGCACTTGAGAGGGTATTTTGTAGGACATGCATACCAGGAGGGGGAGAATCATTGAAGTTCATCTTAGGGTCTGGACATCACACTGGAATAAGATGGCACATTAGGATTAAGAATGCGTTACTCCATGTGTCTTCACACCCATTCAAAAGGGTCAAAGAGGAGCTCTCAGATGACCTATCTCTTCCTACCCTCAACACATGTCTGGTCTAAGTTTATCGGGACTAATCTCATTATGCCCTTCATTTCTGTTTATGTCAGTCTCTATAAGAAGCCTCAGAAGCCAGGGTACTTCTGATCTCCTGGATTTTAATCCTCATGATGGTCTGCACATTCCTTATTTTGTGGCTTTCTTTTTCCTTAAAGGTGGGGTAGTTATTTGTTTCTTAACTGCTGCTTCCAGACATTCTTCTTCCTCTTTGTCTAAAAAAATTTCCACCTTTGACTTCCATGTCATTAGATTATATTTGGGTACCACCACTCTTGGTGGCTGTGATCTCTGAATTCCTCATTTCTCTTTTTAAAAATTTATTAATTTCGGTTCTTGGTTCACCATTACTCTAACACTATTCCTATTTTGAATACTTAGTGGTGGTCTTTCCAGCATCCTGCCTCTTAGTGCCTTATTTTTTTCATTGATTTTTGCCTTCCATGTTATCACAAGTCAGTCATTCCTATCATCATATCCTAGACTTATAGTCACTTACTTAACTCTTCCATAATCTTAATTTCATGTATCTTTTTAGTCATTCCTCTAGTTTCTCAATTTCAACACATCTTTAAGCTCCACCAGGACTCCTGATTTATTGATCCTACTATGCCACTGCCCTCTATCTACCTCTAAGCTTAAATTCCACATGCACGCTCAATTCCCTTGTCTTCCCCTCTCCCCCTAGCTTTCACATAATCCCTTGGCTAAACCCAAGTCCTGGTTAAATACATCTCTGTCTATCTCTGCCTATACCATAGCAGCTAAATGTAGCTGGAGAAACCATGCTGACGGGTTTCACTTTCAGTTCATGGTCAGTTCTGAACTGTACTGAATATTCTTGTCATTTAATTATCCACTCTTCTTCCTCTGTCCTCATCTTTAAAACCTCTTCCCCTATCCCCACTCTCAGCTGATGACCGTTCTTATTTCACTGAGAAAATTAAAGCTATCAGTAGAGAACATCCACAGACTCTCACCACCACATCCACCTATCTATCAGCATTTATATCCATATACTTTGCTTTCTTGCCTGTTAATTATATGAACTATCTGTGCTTGTATGTAAAGCCATTCTGTCTAGTTTTTCACTAGATTCTGTACCCTCTCACCTTAAGAACTTTATTAAATTGCCCTCTCCTACATCATTAGTTTTTTTTCTACAGGATCATTTGAATCATAGAAAACATGTTTTCTCCCATCTAAGAAAAAAAAATCCCAAAAATTTATTTATGTATTTTAACAGCTTTATTGAGATATAATTAATGTACCATACACTCATTTAAAGTGTGCAATTCAGTGTTTTTAGTGTAGTCAGAGTTTCACAGTCATTACTAAATTCTAATTTTAGAATATTTTTGTTCCTCCTGCTTCCAAAAGAAACTCTGCACCCTTTAGCAGTCACTTCACATTCCGTTCACCCCCCCACATCCCCTCCAGTCCTAGGCAACTATTAATTTACTTTTTCTTGGTAGATTTGCCTATTTTGGAAATTTATAATAAGACCACCATATAATATGTGGTCTTTTGTGACTGCTTTCTTTCACTTTAACATGTTTTCAAGGTTCAACTATGTGTGGCATGTATCAGTACTTCACCCCTTTTTATTGATTTTTATATCATTTATCCATTCATCAGATGATGGGCATTTATATTGTTTCCAATTTTTGGCTGCTATGATCATTTGTGTACTATTTTTTGTATGTGGATGTATGTTTTCATTTCTCTGGGGCATATACCTAGGAGTGGAATTGCAGGGTCATATGGTAACTCCTATGTTTTATTTTTTTAAAGATTTTTATTGGGGAATTGGGGGATGGGAACAGTGCTGAGAAATTGGGGGAAGGGGAACAGACAAGTTGCTCTCCTTCTGTTCTTCAGTCTAGTTGTAGAGGACGTTGCTTCACTGGCCCAAGTTGACACCATCATTGCGCTTTTCCCGGGCGAGGCAGATCAGTCGCCGGCTTCTGGACGGCTGCTCACTGCAGCTGCTGGCCACTCACGCTGGCTGCTGGCTACACACGGTAGCCCATGGCAACCCACTGCCACAGGGGCTGCAGCCTACGCCGTCG
>NW_017731405.1:1586450-1596525 GCF_001890085.2 Hipposideros armiger | reverse complement strand
TTAACCATCGCGCCACTCGGCCGGCCCGTAACTCCTATGTTTAATGAGGCACTGCCAGATGTTTTCAAAGCGACGAACCATTTTATATTCCCATTAGTGCATAAGGTTTCCAACATCTCCACATCCTTGTCAGCATTTGTTATTGTCTTATAGCCATCCTAGTGGATGTGTAGTGATATCTCCTTGTGCTTTTGATTTGCATTGCCCTAATGGCTAATGATGGGGTCGGCAAACTTTTGAGACAGAAGAGCCGCCAGGGTTCAGCAAACTGCAGCTCGCGAGCCACATGTGGCTCTTTGGGTATGTACATGTGGCTCTGAAATAAAATTGAAAATGAAAATAAAACTATCATAGTTTAATTTATAAAATTTTTCAAGGATATTATTCACATAATGGTGATTATGTAAAAATATATTTATTGCTCTGGAATAATTTTTAAGTTGTTGTGAGGGACAGGACTGGCTCTTCCAGGGGTTGGCAAACTTTAGAGATGGAACATACCCAAAGAGATGTATGTGGCTTGTGAGCCGCAGTTTGCCGACCCCTGATGTAGAATATTTTTAAATGAGTGTGTTGGCCATTTGCGTGTCATCTTTGGAAAAGTGTCCAGATCCTTTGACCATTTTTAAATTGGATTGTCTTTTTAATATTGAATTGTAAGAGTTTGTTGTATATTCTGGATTCAGAATCCATAATCTCTTACCA
Source organism: Hipposideros armiger (assembly GCF_001890085.2). NCBI lineage: Eukaryota > Metazoa > Chordata > Mammalia > Chiroptera > Hipposideridae > Hipposideros > Hipposideros armiger. The sequence goes on along the minus strand of NW_017731405.1, from coordinate 1,595,820 downwards.
AGTATGTGATTTGAAAATATTTTCTCCCATTCTGTGGGATGTCTTTTCACTTTCTTGGTAGTGTTCTGATGTACATAAGTTTTAAATTTTGATGTAAAATTCGTTTTTTCTTTGGTTTCTTTATGTTTTTGGTGTCATGTCTAAGAAACCATTGCCTAATTTAAGGCCATGAAGACTTCTGTTTTCTTATAAGAGTTGTATAGTTTTAGTGCTTACATTTAGGCTTAAGATCCATTTTGAGTTAATTTTCATATATGGTATGAGATAGGTGTCAAACTTCATTCTTTTGCATGTGGATAGGTGTCAAACTTCATTCTTTTGCATGTGGATAGCCACTTGTTCCAGCACCTTTTGCTGAAAAGACTATACTTTTCCATTGGATTATCTTGGCACTCTTGTTGAAAATAAATTGATTATGTAATATAAGGGTTTATTTTTGGACTCTCAATTCTATTGTGTTGATCTGTATCTCTTGCCTTATGCCAGTACTACACTGTCTTGATTACTGTAATTCTGTAACAAAACTTTGTTAACCTCATTTTCCTTCCAGTCCATTTCTGGAATCCCCTTCTCAGAAAAACGTTTTCTGCTCCCCATTGTTGCACACCTCCTCTGAAGCGTTACCTACTCCTCCCCACCCCCTCAGTCCTTTCTCTAAAAGATTCTTCAGTAAGGGTTTTGCTCTCAACACTGGACCAAAATGCACTTGTCAAGGTAGCCACTGACTGCCACATAAATATTGGGTTGTCAGAAAAGTCATGACACATTTTTGCAATGAAAAACAGAAAAAATACGTCGTGACTTTTCCGACAACCCAATAATTCCGATGGTAACTTTTCAGTCTTACCCTTATTTGATCTGTTATCAGCATTGACAGTGGATCACTATCTCATTTTTAGAACACTTTCTTCATTTGTAGAGCACTTGAGTTTTTTCTTCTCAGCCTCCTTTACTGGCATCTCTCCAGCCCTTTTACCCCCAGTATTAGAGTTAGGCTTTGCTTCTCTTCTTTATGCTCACTCAAATGGTGAGTTCATCCAGTCTTATACTTTAAATACCATGTACATGCTGATAACGCCCAAATTTACATCTCCAGCACAGACCTCTGCTCTGAACACCAGACTCATATGTTCAGCTGCCTACTAGACGTGTCTACCTGGATGTCTTAGAAATTGCAAATTCAGCATGTCAAAAACTGAACTGAGTCCCCTGCTCCTAAACCTGTTTTCCGTCTTTGTATCTCTGTCCTACTGGTTGCTTAGGTCAAAACCTTGGTGGTGGTTCGCCATTTTCTTATATCTCACATCATTTTGTGAGGAAATCCTGTTGGCTCCCCCTTAAAAGTACATCCAGAACTGACCCCTTACCTCCATAGCCACTGGGCTTGAGCTGTGATCATTCCTTGCCTGGATTACTGCAGTGGAGGTTTCCTAACCACGCTCCCTCCTTCCACCCACTTCAGTCTGTTTTCAACTTGGCAGTCAGTGATCTCTCCAAAAAAAAAAAAAAAAAAAGTCGAGCATTTCAGTCTCCTGCTTAGAACTCTTCACTAACTTTTAATTTTCTTCAGAGTAAAACCAAGAGTCCTTAAAATAGCCAATAATCTGGTCCCTAATACCTTCTGTTCTTTATCTCCTTATATTCTTTCCCTCATGTATTCCTGTCCAGCACACTGGTCTTTCTTATGTATGCCAGCTATCCTCCTGACTTTGCACTGGCTAGTCCCTCTGCCTAAGGTGATCCCCCTGCACACCCAGATATCTGCAAGACTGACTTCTTCACCCCCATCAAGGCTTTTTTAAATGTTGGCTTCCCTAACCACCTTTGTAAAGTTGCCCTCACTCCACCTTTACTCACGACCCCTTTACCCTGTTCTTGCTGTTCCATAAAAATTATTGCTTTCTAAGATACTCTACAATATATTTGTTTCTTACATGTGGTGTTTATCTTCCATTGTTAGAATGTAAGATCCATGAAGGTAGGGATGTTTACCTGTTTTGTTGATTAACATATTCCAACTGTCTGTAACTGTCTGTGGTACATTGTAGTTGATCAATAAATGCTGGATGAATGTATGAGTTAATATGGATGGTCATGCTTCTGTTCCTTTATGTGCCTTTCTCTACTTGGAAACCCCCATCCTTGTACATCCCTTCTCACCTCCTATTATGCACTGCCTCCCCCAAGTACTCTTAATTTTTAAAACCTTGTTTAAAAATAGTTATCTATTCTGATAAAATTATTTCTATTTGTCCTGATTCTGATATTAGCACCTACAATTTTCACTGCCCTTAATAACAAGGGCATCTGTTCTAAGCATGGCCATAGTTCTTGTCTACTCAGGCAGTGATAGTGAAAGCTGCAAGAAGTTTTAGGTTTCTTTTGGCAGTCTCTCCATTAGGTGAAAGGATAAGACAGTGGTTTATGGAAGCTGTAAACTTTTAGTGTCTTAGAGGGGGTGTTCTCAGATTTCAAGGTGTCTAAGAATCACCCTGGGGAGCTTACTACAAATGTGAGCTTGTTCAAAATGTAAATGTCTTCTCTGCCTGAGTTTTTGAATCAGTGTGTCCACAGTGGGGCCCAGAGCCTGCATTTTTAATAAGCACTGGGGGTTTCTGATGCAGGAAACCTATTAACACATTAAGAAACATTGCTTTAGACCCTGAGTATACTTAGGAACTTTATTGGTTCACAGATGGAAGAGAAAGGGCAGGAAAAAACAAGGAGAAATTTTCTTGCATAGATGTTTAGAATATGGAAGAGAACCAGAAAGGAGAACATATATTAGTTTATGCATGAGAAAGACAACTCGTGGACATCCCATGCCTTGAAGGGATCCTGAATATTAGTCATTTGTTTAATAATGAAACACCTTTGGGCCAGCTGAGTGGCATGGTTAAGAACTCGCTTGGGACACCAGAGGGCCCCGGTTCGGATCCCACATATGAGGGCCAGTGACACTGCCCTCCACAGCTAACATGCTGAACAACAGCTCAACCTGGAGCTGGTCTGCCGTGAGTCGCCGGTGACGGCATAGGCTGCAGCCCCTGTGGCAGTGGGTTGCCATGGGCTACCGTGTGTAGCCAGCAGCCAGCGTGAGCGGCCGTCCAGAAGCCGGCAACTGATCTGCCTCGCCCGGGAAGAGCGCAATGATGGTGCCAACTTGGGCCAGTGAAGCAACGTCCTCCACAACTAGACTGAAGAACAAAACGACAGCAACTTGTCTGTTCCCCTTCCCCCAATTCCCCAGCACTGTTCCCATCCCCCCAATTCCCCAATTAAAAAAAAAAAATCTAAAAAATTAATGAAACACCTTTGGAATTTCCAGTGCAGAGAATTCCCTATATTATAGAACAGTTCATCCACTATTGTATTATCATGATTGTTATAATGTTCTTAATTCTATTGAGCCAAAATATAATATATGTCCCTATAGTTTTTATTTATTGGTCTTAGTTGAGATCTCCAAAGCCACACAGAACAGGCAAACATAGTAAGGAAATTCGTGTTGTAATGTAAAAGAATTAGAAACAACCTAAGTGTCCATTGATGGATGAACGTATAAAGAAAGTGTGTGTGTGTATGTGTGCGCGTGCATGTGCACACACACAATGGAATATTTTTCAGCCATTAAAAAGGAAATCTTGCCATTTGTGACAACGTGGATGGAGTTGGAGTGCATTATGCTAAGCGAAATAAGTCAGACAAAGACAAATACCTTATGATTTCACTTACATGTGGAATCTTAAAAAACAAGCAAACCAACAAAAAAATCAAGCTCACCGATAGAACAGATTTGTGGTTGCCAGAGGCAGGGAGTGGGGGATGGGTAAAATGGGTGAAGGGAGTCAAAAGATACAAACTTCCAATTATAAAAAAGTCATGGGGATATAATGTATAGCATAGTGCCTACAGTTAATAATAACGTATTGCATATTTGAAAGATGCTTAAAGAGTAGATCTTAAAAGTTCTCATTACAAGAAAATTTTGTAATTATATATGGGGATGGAGGTTAACAAGACTTATTGTGGTGATCATTTTGCAATATATACAAATATATACAAATTATGTGGCACATCTGAAACGAATATATAATATATGTCAATTATACTTTAATAAAAAATTAATGAAAGAAATTATAACCCTTTAACTTTCACAGAGATATTTTAAAATATAGTCTATTCCCAACTTGTGAAATTTTATCTACCACAGGAGCAGGATATGCAGCCTTGCTACTAGACTTTGTTTTCCATTCTGCCCCCAAGGTTGCTTTCCTACTAGTCTTCTGGCTTGTCTCAATTTTTTTTCTCTGGCCCCATCTCTGTACCTTCTGCTTTTCTGAGTACTTCAGGTTTTCACCAGGGTCTGCCAGCACAGACACAGTTTCAGGGTTGTCAGGAGGAGAAGAGCTGCTCTTACTCTGGTACATCTAGTGTCTTCTTTTTTCCTACAGGTAGGTTGTCACTCCTTTAATATCTGGAGTTTTGATGAGTGTAAAAATGAAGATGATATACTCAGAAATGTCCAGTGAGGCAAAGAGATATTCCTTCTTGCATCTCAAATTTTCCTTCTGGAAAATTTTCCTTGCATCTCATCATTTTTCCTACTCCTAAAGTAGAAATTCCTTTAGTAATGACCTATTGGTAGTAACTGTTTCAATATTTATCATTATCACCTTCGTTCTCAAAAGGTAATCTCACTGGATTTAGAAGTCTGCATTGACAGTTAACTTTCTCTCATCAACTTGGTATATTCTACTTGAGCTTCCATTGTTGCTGTGGAGAAGTTAGCTCTCAATCTTATTGAGATGCCTTTTTTCTCTTGCTGTTTTTAAGATCACTTGTTCTTACGGTTTGCTCTTTCGCTATGACATATCTAGGTGTTATTTTATTTTTTTAGCTGAGTCATCCTGCCAACACTGGAGCCGGGCATCGAACCACTGTTGCTCAGAGCTCGTGCTCTTGAGTGAGCTCTTAACCAACTGAGCCACTTGGCTGGCCCGGTGTTATTTTTTAAAATTTGGTTTGGGTTTTGGAGCTTTGAACTGGAGAATTAGTGTCCTCACATTCTCTTTAAATATTGACTTTCTCTCAATCTCTCTATTCTCTTCCTCTGGAACTCTTAGTTTTTAGACCTTCTCACTCTATTGTCATCTTTCTTTTCTTTTTTATTTTTTTTATTTTCAGGTATACAGAACAATGCAATAGTTTCACTTTTCATCCCTCACAAAGTGACAACGCCCCCCATCCACCGCTGCCCCCATATCATGCATCTCTATTACAATTCCATTGACTCCACTCTGTTGTCATCTTTCTTAACCTCTCATATTTTCCTTTCTTTTTTTTTCATCGCTGCCACATTCTATGCAGTTTCTTCAGACCCGCTTCCATTTTTCTAATTACCTCTTCATCTCTGTGTAGTCTGCTGTTTGACTTGTCTATTAAATTTGTATAATTTCAATTATTAGTTTTCATTTCTAGAAGTTCCATTTGTATCATTTTAAGATGATGTTTCGTCAGTTCTGATAGTCTCTTGTTGTTGAGTCATAATTTTATTGTCTTATTTCTTGATAAAACATTTATATTTTATATCTGATAATTACAATATCACTTGTCTATGTCTAGGGCCCATGCTCATAGTGGCTTGTTTCCTTCTGTGTTTAAATCATGAACCAGAGTTTCTTGGAATTTGATTAGTGAAAATTTCTTTGAAGCCTGATTTTAAATGTGTTCCTCTACTTTTGCCAGGGTGCCTAAGGTCACTACCAACCTGGGATCTGTTGAAATGAAAATTCCAGCTTGGATTATTTTGTCTATATGGGAAGTGTGAAATCTGCAGGTTTGGTAGGTTTATGATTAGGAATTCTCGGGGAAAATTTCTATTGTTTATTTTTCCTTCTTTATCCAGAGTCAAGGGCAAGACAAGCAAGCATTCCTGCTGTTTCTTTCTGTGAAGCTGGTTTTATCCTTACCCACTGAGAATGCTGCTCTTTCGGGAGACCTGGCTTTATGGAGGAGCCGCAGATTGATTTTTGCCTTGCATGGGCTCCCAAGCTTTGTCTGCAGCTCATTAAGCCTCAGTGATTTTGTGAATGGCATGGCACAAAGGTCCTTTGTTTTGGCATTTGCAGTTTTTTCTACTCCCTGGCATCTCAGGATTTCCTGTCATCTTAGTTATGTATTTAAAATACTATTTAAGTAAAATTTGATCAAGCATTTTTAGGTATTATGTTGGGGGAGTGGAGGCCTCTACAGATGTTTGGTCTGCTGTGTTGCCTAAAATGGAAGTCCCGAGTAGATGGTTTTATTTTCCTTTTACTCATGTGCAGAAGCAAAAAGTTGGAAAAAATTAGGGGTTATCATTAGAATAGGTCTTTGATAATTATAACAAGAGCTGTTCTTGGCCTGAAGTGGCTAATCCAGTATGTGGTGACTGAAGAAAATACTGGGCTCTGGAGCTGAACAGAGATCTAGCTAACGTCTACAACTTTAAGAAATTATCAGTATAATAGCTGTCACATCATGCTCTTAGAGATTTGTCTTTCTCTAATACTTCATCAGTGCTGTAATGCAAGCAACTGTGACCTCGAATATATCAAATTACTAGTTCTAATCCAGGTTTCATCCTTACTTATTAGAGTTAATACTTCATTTGTTACTTAAACAGTAAATAATTTATAGTAAGGTTTTTTATTTTTTTATGATTTTAAAGATTTTATTGGGGAATTGGGGAAGGGGAACAGACAAGTTGCTGTCCTTTTGTTCTTCAGTCTAGTTGTGGAGGACGTTGCTTCACTGGCCCAAGTTGGCACCATCATTGCCCTCTTCCCGGGTGAGGAAAATCGGTCGCTGTCTTCTGGACGCCTGCTCACAGCAGCTCTTGGGCTCACACCGGCTGCCGGCCACTCACAGTAGCTTATGGCAGCCCACTGCAGCAGGGCCTGCAGCCTATGCCGTCGTGGGCGACTCACAGCAGCCCAGCTCCAGGTAGAGCTGTTGTTCACCATCTTAGCTGCAGAGGGCAGTGTCACTGGCCCTCATGTGGGATCCGAACCAGGGCCCTGCTGCTCAGAGCTGGTGTCCCAAGCCAGCTCTTAACCAAGGTGCCACTCGGCCGGCCCTATAGTAAGGTTTTAACTGGGTGAATTCTTAGATAATTTCTTTTGTGCTTTTCCTGAAATGTGCTCCCAAACTAACGTTGCCAGGCATTTTATTTGGCCATTGTTTGGTTGTCGCTACATATTTAACTGAGAGTGTGAGACTTGAGGACCATGCTTTTCTATTGGGTTGTTGGAAGTGTCGTGACAGATGCACTAGTTCATTTTTGGAAGTACTAGAGTTACTCGCATCTATGTTATTGCTATGTCATTTGTCAGCTGACAGTTCTAGCTTCATTCTAAAAAAAAATTGAGCGATTTGGTTGAGTTTTGGAGATTTTACAAGTTGAAGATGGAAGACCAAACTGCGTTTTTGCCATATTTTACTGTTTTACTTCCATAAAGGGAAGAACCTACATCAAGCTTGTGAAAAGTTGCATAAAGTTTACGGTGACAATGCTCTACAAGAACATCAGTGCCAACGATTGTTCACGAAATTCCATGCTGGTGATTTTTTTTTTTTTTTAAGATTTTTTTACTGGGGAACTGGGGGATGGGAAGTGCTGGGGAATTGTGGGAAGGGGAATATACAAGTTTCTGTCCTTTTGTTCTTCAGACTAGTTGTGGAGGACGTTGCTTCACTGGCCCAAGTTGGCACCATCATTGCACTCTTCACGGGCGAGGCAGATGTTGCCGGCTTCTGGACGGCCGCTCACAGTGGCTGCTGGCTGCTCACGCTGGCTGCTGGCTACATACGGTAACCCATGGCAACCCACTGCCACGGGGGCTGCAGCCTACGCCGTCGCCGGCGACTCATGGCAGCCCAGCTCCAGGTTGAGCTGTTGTTTAGCATCTTAGCTGTGGAGGGCAGTATCACTGGCCCTCATATGTGGGATCTGAACCGGGGACCTCTGGTATCCCAAGCCAGTTTTTAACCATCGCGCCACTCGGCTGGCCCCATGCTGGTGATTTTGATCTCAACGACGCTCCTCGGTCAGGGAGGCCCACCGAGGTTGATGACAAAATAAAGGCATTGATACAGTCAAACCCACGTTACACGACACAAGAGATTACAGAAACATTGAACATCCATCATTCAAGCATTCACGACCACCTAAAGAAGCTGGGATACTGAAGCAAGCTCGATATTTGGGTTCCGCATGAACTCAAAGAAGTTCATTTGACGGTGCGTATAAACATCTGTGATATGCTCATTAAACATGAGGAAAATGATCCTTTATTGAAGCGACTGATAACTGGTGATGAGAAGTGGATTGTTGACAACAATGTGGTGCCCAAATGGTCTTGGTCCCAATGTGATGATTTGCCTAAAATGACATTGAAAGCAGGCATTGATCAGAGGAAGGTTACGCTCTCAGTGTTGTGGGATTTTAAAGGTGTCGTGTATTTCGAACTCCTGCTAAGGAACCAAACAATTCGAACGTGTACTGTCGGCAATTGGACAGTTTGAACGAATCCATCATCCAGAAACATCCAGAGCTTGTTTATTGTAATGGAGTGTGTTCCATCGTGACAATGCAAGACCACACACAAGTTTGATCACCCGTCAAAAATTATTGAAGCTTGGATGGGATGTGTTGGCACACCAACATACTCGCCTGCCCTTGTGCCGTCGGACTTCCACTTGTTTTGCTCTCTTCAAAACTCCTTGCGTGGTATAACGTTCAATTCAGATGAGGCTGTAAATCAGCCTTGTTCAGTTTTTCGCTAATAAAGACAGATCTTTTATGAACGAGGAATAATGAAGCTCACTGAAAGATGGCAAAAGGTTATCTAACAAAACGAGCAATATATCAGTTGATCTTGTTGTTTATATAAATAAATGACTTTTGAAAAACAGACAAAATACGTCATGACTTTTCCGACAACCCAATAGTTGGAGAACAGGACTAATTAGCTTCATTGTTTTTGCTTGTTAATACCGGGGGTGCCAAAAAAATGTATACACATGACTTGTATTCATCTTTTGTTATTGGTATATATTGAGTATTATAATTTTAATACAATTTTTTTCTTTCTTAAAATGTGTATACATTTTTTGGGCACCCTCTGTATATTGGGATGGAACAGAGAATTTATAATTCTTTGGGTAACAAAAGATTATAGTGGAGATAAAAAATATGGGCCGGCCGAGTGGCGCGATGGTTAAGAACTCGCTTGGGATACCAGAGGGCCCCGGTTCGGATCCCACATATGAGGGCCAGTGACACTGCCCTCTACAGCTAAGATGCTGAACAACAGCTCAACCTGGA
>NW_017731405.1:1493555-1586205 GCF_001890085.2 Hipposideros armiger | reverse complement strand
AAGCAACGTCCTCCACAACTAGACTGAAGAACAAAACAACAGCAACTTGTCTGTTCCCCTTCCCCCAATTCCCCAATAAAAATCTTAAAAAAAAAAAATACAAGGAAACACTTTTAATTTTACTATCCAGAAATAAGAACTATTAACATTTTGATATATTTTAATTATATTTTTAAGTAAAAAATTGGGATTATAGTGTATATACAGTTTTGTTTTATAACTTGTTTTTATCACTTATTAATGGTACAAGCTTTCTCCATTTCATTAAATATTTTTCAGAACTTGTAAATAGCTACGTGATATATTCTATGAATGTATTATAATTTATCTAAACATTTTCCTATTGTTGGATAATTGGATTAGGACTATTTCTAACTGTTGCTTTTATAAATAATGCTAAGTGAGCATTGTTAGCATACTAACATTTGTGCGTATCCTGGATTATTTCCTTTCCATGTTTTTAGAGACTAGCTGTTTATGGATCATAGGGTATAAATACCTCTGTGGCTCTTACACATAATGCCAAATTGAGTTCAAGGATTATTATGTTAACTAGGTTATGCTCCCACTATCAGTGTGTGAGAATACCCAACTTACCACATCTTTTCCAGAATGTGGTTATTTCATGGTAATAATCATTTAAAAATAATTAGGTGAAATTTGCATTTCTTTGATTACTAATGAGGTTGACAGTTTTTGATGTTTATTTACCTTTTGCATTTCTTTTATAAGTTACCTGTTGAGAGTTTTTTAAATGCATGTTTTGCCATAACAAGTTTATTTATTTCTAATTGATTTATACATATGAAATATATTAACTGACTGTTGTATGTATTGCTTATTATTTAGATTTTGCCTTTTAATCTTGCTCATAAAACACTTTATATTATCAAAGTGTAGTGTTTGAGGTAGCACCCACATTGAAAAGTAGAGAAATGAATAAGTTTAAGAAAACGGAGATGGAGAGCTTAAGCAGATCTTTGCCACTTGACTAGAGAAGGTAGGGGCGGAAGAGAGGCAGTTCCTGGCACTTTGCTTTGTGTTAGTGTTATGCCTTTTGAAAGAAGTTAAAGTTGGATCTTTATGTTATGTGATTTGCCGTTTTCTTAATCCTCCTAGCCTCCACCAGGCAATGCGAAAATGCCAAATGTACCCAGCACACAACCAGCAATAATGAAACCAACAGAGGAACATCCTTCAGCTTATACACAGATTGCAAAGGTTAGTTCATGTTATGTGTGTAAATTCATATTGGAAATTAAAAATATATAATTTATAATTAGTATCATTTCAGAGCAAAGTAATTCTTTATATGTTATGTTCCTTATGGTTTAGTTTTTACTTTTGAGTCTGGGTTAGCTACCTTGTCAACTGTATAGTACTCCTAATTTCTTTTTCAGCTTATAACATTTGTTTTATTCTATTATTAGCAGTTATTGGATTCTTATATTATCTTGGTGTACAATTTGTAGAGTGAGATTTTTATTGTCTTTGGTCATACAGTAACAATGACAGAATAATAAATATTACTGGAAGAGAGTTCTAATGGCTAAGCAAGGGACAGTGGCAGGAAGTAGAAGGTGGCCAAAATATGAGAAAAAAGGAGATGAATAGGATGCCTGGTATCACATAAAGGCAGATGGAGTTATAAACCAGAATTGAACCAGATCGGTCTTTCACCTCATTATTTTATAAAATGTAAAATATTATATATTCTTGCATTGGGAACCTTATGTACCATTTAACCCAGTTTGTAAGAGCCAGTTCAGTTGTCCTTTTCTTCATTTGTTTGCTTTCTTCAACTCTTCCCTTTGTCTCTGTTTTTCACTCATTTAGGTGCTAAGATCACCTTAATTTCATTTTCCCAATTACTTTAGGACTCTGACCACCTTTAGAATTTTTATCTGTCCTAATGTGCTCAGCATTCCCATTGAGGGTTTTTTAATAACCAAAAGACCAAAATGGAGATACCTTAATAGTTTCTGAAACTAATTTATAGTGAATTCCTATATTTTGGAAGAACTATTGAATTAGGTTTCTAACATAGTAGAAGGAGAAGTAAAAGATAGCATATCAATGTTATATTTTATACTTATAACAACCTAATCACTTATTGATTATTTCTTCTTTAGGAACATGCCTTGGCTCAAGCTGAGCTGCTTAAACGCCAGGAAGAGCTAGAAAGAAAAGCAGCCGAATTAGATCGTCGAGAACGAGAAATGCAAAACCTCAGTCAACATGGTAGTATCCAAAGAAGCTTGAAATAAAAATAACTTTTAAACACTTTGAATTATGCCTGCACTAGCTCTAAGTCATTTGATTTGCAGATAAAACCCTGCCCTTTTTTCCTATTCTAGCAAGGAGATCAGACACATATTTCCTACTTGATACTGTGTAGCTCTTTGATCTTGGTTGATTTGCATAGTCTTTTGATAGATTAGAACAGTGTTAGCATTATCACACAGAAAGTGATTGCGAATATGATAATTTTGGTTTATTCTTAGGCCAGGAGCCTTTGATTCTGCACTTGGGCTGTCTTTGGGTCTAATGAAGTGTTATGATACATGGGAGAGTGCCCTACATTCGACTCTTCTGGTTTCTTCAGCCCAGTTTCAAATTATCTGCCCATCCTCACAAATATATCCTATCTGCCAAATCACGTTTTAAAAAAACATGTCTGTGGTGACTCTAGGAAGCCTTGTGTATTTCGATGATGCCAGAGAAAGAAAGAAATGCTGAGTTGATCATTTGCTATGAAATCCGTTCAGGCTCTGACAACCTTTTATTTTAGGGAAAGCTAGCAGTATCGGGGTAAGAAGGGGCAAGAGAGCTAGACCAGCCATCGTTGGTTTGTCTGGGATGGTGGTGGAAGGACTAGTCAAGGGCAACACTAATAAATGACCTGTTTGTTCCTTAGAATGTGTAAGTTTGGGGCCCCCTGAAAATACATTCATCCTGGGCCGTTTTCTTGTATGTAATATCAGAGACAGCATCTCTAAAAGGAGAAACTGAAGGTTTAATTGAGATCAGTGTTTCTGAAATACAAGTAACTAAAATCTGCCGTATTTCCTTAGCATTGACTAATACAAGTTATTTCTATGAGAGAGATTTTAGTAAAGGTTGTAATGAAGAGTGGGAAATGAAGTTAGAATTGCAGTGTGTTACAGATGTAATCCTCAGTACAATTCTGTGTATTTGTTATTCTCATTTTGCAGATGTAGAAACAAAGTCTTCAGGAGGCTCAGTAAGTTGCCCAAGGTCTCCTAGACACTAAGTGGCCAGGCCCTTCTCGCTTCAGAGCCTTGTTTTTTACTGCTGTGCTCTGCTGCTTCTCAGATACTTGTGTGAGACTTGAATGGGAAATGTATGAACTACATGAAATTTGAAAAGAACGATCAACAATGGAGACATGTTGGAGAGAATCAGAAATAGGCCACACTTTTTTTCCACTATGAGAATTTTCCTAGTCTATAAAATGTATATGTAAAATCTAATTTTCAAAAGTGTGTGATTATAATGTCTAAATGAGAAAATGGCCTTTAGGTGCTATTTTTACCCTCTATTTTTAATGTTTGACTGTTTTAATTTTAGTTTTTTTATTTCTCCCATCACTCCCCAAACCCTATTTTTAACCTAATTTCTTTATATATACACATTATTTTTCCCCCCCACAGTTTGAATTTGTTTTTCCTTTAGGTTTTTGACGGTGCTTTAATTCCTTAGCTTCTTTTCATGACTGTTTTCATGTTTTCTCATATTTTTATGGTTTTTATACATGTGTCCTTTGGGTATTATTTTTTTGAGATTTTGAGATTTTTCAAATTTGATACTTTGGTGTTGGTTAATCTTGTGTTTCTTCATGGAGTTAAAGTAGAAAACTCGAAAGATTCAGAAGTTGAGTTTTTCCTCTCCTCATGGGTTAGGAATTAGATTTAAGTCGCTGAGGAGGAAATTGTAGAGATTTAAAAACTGCATGGCCATCATGTGTGACCCAGACTCTTGGGACTATGAAATAAATTTGATTTTAGGGCAGTTACAGGGTATGTCTTGCCTGTGCTTTTCTTTTCTTTTTTTTTCTTATTTCAACTGTAAATAAATGGTTCCTGATAAATATTATATGATATGACACTGGAAAGTCATTTTCCCATCTGATGTTTACTAAAGTGATTCTGGGAAAAATTTTAAAAGATACAAAGCTTGGCTCTCAAAGTTCTCTAGGAATATAGAGATACAGTGTTATATTTGTAAAAGATCTATTAAAAGAATAGATAATGTGCTTTATTATGAAACCAAAAAGAAAAAATATCACATATTTGTCCTAGTATAAATAACTTTTTTGTTTTTTAATTTGCAGGCAGAAAAAATAATTGGCCACCTCTTCCTGGCAGTTTCCCTGTGGGACCTTGTTTCTATCAGGATTTTTCTGTAGACATTCCTGTAGAGTTCCAAAAGACAGTAAAAATTATGTACTACTTGTGGATGTGTAAGTATAGAGTAAATTGTATGTTTATTACACAGAGTTTATATTGTATTGTCAGAATGCACCTTTTATTGGAATTCATATATTAAGGATAGTATTGTTAACCCGTCTTTCCCTATAGATCTTTTAATTTTCATAATGAAACATATTTAGGTACGCACTTCAAAATTGTGCTATATGTGACAATCTAAGTTCTCAGCTGAGGAAAACATATATTTTGAGAACGGGCATTCTTTTGAGGAAAGGACTTCTCTGTCACATGGGTAGAATTTTACAATTACTTGGAAAATCTTGTCTAGGCGATATTTGCTCTGAAAAAAATTATGCATACTATTTTTATGCAAATGAAGGCCATTAATTCTATTAAAGCATTATGACTATTTTTTAAAAGGGACATAAAATATTGTAATAATATAAACTAATGTTTCTTTTAGCTTTGAGCACAGTTTACACTTCACTTTCAAGTGGGGATGAATACTTTTATTATTGAAAGTACCTAATATAGGATGTTTAATTGAATAGGACATTAGGACATACAGCTTAGGCTATGATGCTCACATTGCTTTTAGTTGAAGTACAACTCATGGAATACTAAAATAAAATGTCAAGCTGTTAATAGTTTGCTGTATGTACACAGAATTTGCACTTATTGTGTGTTTCATTTTTATTCCAAACAGTAGTGCTGGCCCCATTTAATATTGCCATGTTAGTAGGAGGTAGCTGTCACAACTTCTCACCTGCACAACCTCTGCGTTAATGGATAGTTTGTAGGGTGAATTCTTGATGGAGGAAACTCTGTATTTCTACTGTGTGATTTGTGGGCCTTTTTTTGCTCTCTAAATATATGAGAAAATTTTTTAAAAAAATTTTCATATATGTGAAGTTGCCCTGGAATGTGAGAAATGTTTCCCTATAGATAGGACATTTTAACTCTTATTTCTAGTTTCTTTTTGAGATTTTGTTGTCGATCTAATATCTTTTGCTGAATCTCCAGTGTCAGTAGTAGTCTATATTTTAGTCTATAATATTAAAGGTTTTGATTCCATGTATGTGCTTGCTAACCAACTCATATTTAATCAATATAATCATATATATGCATATATGTAATAACTTTATTTTAATGGGCAAAAATTGGCCTAGAATTTTATGTATAAGTTCTTTGACTTAGTGAAAAACCTGCTTTTGGTGGCGGAAATGGGGGTGGAAGAAAATTCAGTAAAGAATTAGTAAATAGAGGTTAAATGGGGAAAATGATTAATTTTAATTGAATGATTTAACTGCTTTACCAATGCTGATTGTTTTAAAATAGATCTGTTTTATCTTATAAATATATGACTTTCTGAGGTTATTAGAAATAATATAGTTGGCTATAGTTTTTCCTAATCCTGTTCATTTGGCAGATCTGTTAACTCTATTCAAAGAGGGCTCAAGATTCCAATTAAGGTTCTGATTTGAAGAAGCATTTCCTGGAACAAATACTTCTTCAAAAATTATTTCTCCAAAGGTTGAAATTTGAATTAGAATGTTCTGAACATTTAAATCTTTTTTAGACAGTTAGATGCCATTTAATGTTATAGAGTAATAATTTTCTATCTCAGAATCTTTTTGATTCTGTTTTTAAGCCCTTAACAGAACTACTTTTATTTTGAGGCAAAAGATTTTGAGTAAATATTAGTAAACTAGCTTTTATGAGAATTAGAAGTCCTAACGGGAGTAAAGTAATTAGGAGGAGTCATTCTTGAATAATAGAATGGAACAGAATTTTAAAGGTGGAAGAGCTTCTGCTGAAAAATTGAAACACACAGAGGTTGATTAGCTCAATAGTATTGTATCGCTATAACCTAGGTGTTTTCCTCTGGAGTTTTTCCTCCTACTGTAGAGATTGTGTATTTATCTAGTTGTTTGGTGAGAGCAAGTTAGATGAGGCATCATAGAATTAGAATGTGTGTTTTTGTCCTGTTTCAGTAATTATTAATTTTATTTGATTAATAATTTAAAGATTTTAAAGCTTTGTGTTTAATGTACGTTGAGATTTTTTTATTTGGGTTCACTAGGTTTTCCATTTGTTATTTTTAATTCAAGTAGTTAGTTGGTATATTTTTATTGTATTGGTGATTTACATTGAAAACTATTAACTTTTGAAAGAATTTATTTCCTATAATAAATTCAGCTTGTGAATAAGTTTTTGAAAATCCTTTTTAAAAACTATTAATTATAATGGATAAATGTGATTCATTAGGATCATAGTGTAGTTAAGTGTTACTCAGATTTTTTGGTTTTGGTCTGTCAGGGAAAGTAATTATTAACACATATGAAGAGTTTGCCAAGATCTACAATAGTTGTGCTAACTAAAAAGAAAGGTCTGCCAAAGGAGCTGAAATGCGTCATGGTGTACTTGTTTAAATTTTTTATTTTTTTTAAAATAAGTTTAATCCTCTACCAAAAGGCTGTTTTTTATCTCAGGACTTTAGAAAATGGACAACTTGATGAAGTTGAATTAATAATTTTCATAGACTGACTACATAGTCACTGGAAATTTCTATGTATTAATATTTGTAGTCCAATGATTTTAATTAATTTTATTGCTTAAAAATGTTATAATGAGATCGCACAGGACGCTTCTCCAGTTTTCTTACTCTGTAAAAATACAGTTCAGAGTGAGGACCTTTTTCCTCCTAAGTCCTGGTTTTTCTCTTGGCAGGCACTACTTTTCCTCTTGGGCTTTGGATCAAGGGACACATCACATGTTTCCTTCTTAGGGAAGAAGACCTGATGGTAGTGCTTCTCTGGTTTAGCTGTGTAATTGCTCATTAGGAGAGGGCCAAAAGAATTTTTGCCAGTGTGTATTAGGACTCCTTTTCCTGTGATTACTCTGTTTTCAACTCAAATGTGTAAGAACAGCAATGTTTTGAAAATTGCGTAGAATACATTTGCTCTTAGGAAGTATTTTTTTCATCTATAACCTTTTGAATGAACTCATAAAATGAATGTAAACCTTTGTTTTCTGTTTTGTTTTCTGATTCCACAGTCCACGCTGTAACACTGTTTCTAAATATCTTCGGATGCTTGGCTTGGTTTTGTGTTGATCCTACACGAGGGGTTGATTTTGGATTGAGTATCCTGTGGTTCTTGCTTTTTACTCCTTGTTCGTTTGTCTGTTGGTACAGACCACTTTACGGAGCTTTCAGGTAAAATGTTTATACACTAAAATATGCTTTTTAAAACCTGTGAAGTAAATCATTCCTGGTACACCTGGAAGAGAAAATTGACACATTTTCATTTAAAAATTTTTTATTGTATGATATACCTTCAGAAAAGGCTGTATATTACATGCCTGTGTATTCATTAGGTTTTGTAAGTCATAAAATCCCATTCTTTTCTCCCACTTGAGAAATAGATTAAACATGAAAATGAATGAATGAAAAATGAGAAGAGTCTTAGGTCTTAATAGTTGTAAAAGATTATATTCCATATGATACCATTGACTTTAAAGAAAATTTTGCTCTTCATTTCCCCCTTTCAAAACAAAGTCACAAGTGGTCATTATAGCCTAAATTTTAAATGAACCTAGGTAAGGTATACATGGGATATTTAAAGTCAGTCACTTTGACCTAGCAACTTGGTAATTATTTTCTGTGTTTATTAAGTTTTGGTTTTTCAAAAGATAGTAGCATTTTAAAACTATTTAGACTGTAAGATTAAATATAATACTTCGCATGGTATATTTTATCAGTCGTTAGGATTAATATTTCCTAAATGTATCTTCTGTGGGATATTAACAGGTGTTGTGGAAAAAAGGGTTCATTTGCTTAAGTTGGGGAATAGCTGGCTGATAAAATTAAGCAAGTTTCTTCAATTTAGAATTTCTTAGACTCTTTAACAGCCTTTGTGATTTGACCATGAAACCATTATTTTTTATGTGTGAAATACCTTTTTGGACTACTTTTAAGAAACAAACATTGGAAGATGCTGATTTAGATGTTAGCCCTGTTTGAGTCCATATATTCAATCATTTATCAACTCATTTTTATTGGGGTAAATTAATTTATGAATAATGAATCTCTTTCAACTCTCATGAATGAGGGGCAACATTAGCATTACTAGGAAATAGGCATATATCATGCAGATGATATGTTAGGGAAATTAAAGGGGCCACATTCAGTTCTTTAACTTTTTTTACCATTTCAACATACAATTTCTTTGATTAACCAGAATGTGTATCACCCCCCAACACACGCAAACAAAATGGAATTAGAAACCCAGATATGTAAATGGAAAAAACAGAAGGAAAAGAGAGAAGATTAGGGAATTTGGAGAGAAAAGCTATCATTCAACAAAAATTAAATTGGTTAGAAATAGAATGAAGGGAAGAAAATAGATAGGCGCAGGAAAAATGAGGAAAGAACCATGGGCTATGTTGGAATATGGGAGGTTGGTTGTCAAAGAATGGGGTGAGGTTCCCCTGTAGATGTGGGATGGACAAGAATTGAAGGGACCTATTTACTCTTTGCATGCTCTGGGAAGAGAGCTACAGTGGTTCTTTTCCTTGTTATGTAAGCCTGGATCATAAGGTTTTTAAATTTTTGACATCAGGACTCTTCCTGCCTTCTTTCATCACGTTACCAGTGTATCTGTAATGATGCTAGTGGGTGGGAATGGGGATGTCGTTGAGATTTTAAAAGTGACCTGAGACTACAGACTTTGGATTTTAAACCTTTTGTGACTATTGTAGCCAAAACAAACTATTAAAAGCCAGCTTTTTGCCTTTTAATACTTGAAGTCAGTTCCTTCTATTCCCTTTTCTTTGCCATTGAAATAAAAATGCTTTGTGTAACATTTTTACTTCTGGCATTATTAATCTGTAGGCTAAGTTCTTAGCTGATCTCACTTCTTTAGAGTATATCACAAATATGTTCATTGGTTTCACTGTTCAGAGCAGAACTGAGAAGAAAATTTTTTTTATGGGGAAAGTTGAAATTGAAATATTTGAAATCATTAATATACCTTCTCAGTGTGTAACTTTGGAATTTTCTTCATCCAGATTGCCAGGTGTTTCTGAGTCTGTCAAGCCTCTTGGGAAATATCTAGTAAAGTTTGTTAAACACTTATTAACGATGACACTTTTCTCCTTAAATATGAAACCCTCAAACCACATGCATTGGGTATGATTATTTATATTAAATATAGGATTTTAAATGGCCTTACTTATTCATGTAAGTGCTTTATTTGAGATCAGTTCATATTACTGCCTTTGAGAAAGGGCAAAGTAGAGGATATGCAAGAGTTTTATATTCTGTTTCAAAACTGATGATTAAGGAATGAAACACAGGTGTCTGAACATACTGTGTAAGTCAGTAGAAAACAGGTAACTAAAAATTTTTAGGCCAGGCTCACATACTTTTAAAAAGAAGTTCTTATTGAAAACATCCAGTTTTTATTAATCAGACCCTTGTGTGAAGCTAAAGCGCTTTTTAAAAGTTTTTCCAGTTTTATTCTTCTCTGGCTAATGATGTATTTGCCTCTTCTGCCATAAAATTATGTAAATATCTTCTGCGAATTTTATTTCTCCTGGTTTCCCTGTAAGTGAGGAAAAGAATAGTTAGCAATCAGAAAAACATGGCTGGGATTGATTTTAGAGTAAACCAGTCATTGCAACCATACAAGTTAGAGGAGACATTAGGTTTGAGAATGTGATCAGGTGTTTTTTTTTTAGTTTCCCAGAGAATTTTTCTTTTTTTCTTTCTTGTAGATGGGTGATAATTCCAAGTTTCTAGAGTAGCTGTTAACTTTGTGGTGGAGTGCCAAAAAATAACTAGAGAGCTTATCAGGAAGTCTTTATTCTAGAATGATCCATTCTTTGTTATCTGTTAGTCAGTTGGAGTTACATTTTAAAATGCCATACATAGTTTATCTATTCTTTTGCCTCCCTGTTGACTCACAGTCTAAAATTAAATACACCCAGTATTTCAAGAAATCTCTTTTTAAAGGTTAACAATTAACCTTGTTATCAAGAACTTGTAATTTGCTTAATAAATAATATGGCTGAGTAAACCATTTTTTTATGTTAACCCTAAAAGAAAAATATAGTAGTTTTATTGAATTATAAATGCCTTTAGATTGAGTTAAAGTATTTGATAATAGCCTTAAAACTTGTTCAAAAATTCAAATCTACATTTAAGTGATTATATTCAATAATAGTATACAATAAGTCATACTAATAATTATATAAATGATTTTAAAATGTGATAAAGGTAGACTCCATTTAGGAATAATCATCTTTAAATTAGTTATTATGCATGAGAAGTTGGTTTTCCATTGTCATCTGAGTTTCTTTTTTGATATTTCACTTGAAAGTTCATTATTTCACTTGATTCTTTTAGAGAGATATTACTATTTGTCACGTCCAGCGTGGCAAGGGCAAATAGGTTTCTCTTAAGGGGCGACGCAGATTGAATAAGAGCAAGAGACAAAAGTAATATTAAGAGCGAGACCAAGGGACTCAGCCTGAGAAGACTGAGTGAGCCCCGAATCGGGTCAGCACATGGCTTTTATTGAGTAGTTTGTAAAGAAGTGAAACTGCTGTCAATCAATTTGCAACCGTGTGACTTATGTGCCTTAAGACCTTTTCCATTAACATTCCCATTGTGTCACTGCAAATCCTATGCCTTCACACTTCTGCCACATGGCCCCAAGACACTTTGTTACTGTGTCCTCCCAGGGGAGATAACTATTATCATTCCAATAGGTCCCAGTCACCTGAGACACTCCCCGAGAGAGCTTTACAGATATCGAGCTTTACAGATATCATTCCATCCGGCCTCAGTTTTCCGAGACACTCTCTCGACTAATGGGTCAGAGGCTAATGCGGGGGTGGGGGGGGTAACGGAATCGGCTATAATGCAACAACTATTAAGATAAATAACTTATAATTTCAAAGCAGTTGGAAAATATGAAGTACCCAAAGGTTAAATTAATTGCTCATTGAACATTGACAGTTTACTAGGCTGGAAAGAAAAAGAGACATGGTACTTGCCCTTTAGAAATGTATTGGGTCTTCGGAAAAGTCATGAAGTATGTTTGCAACAGATGGCACTAGTTCACTTTTGGAAGTACTAGAGTCATTCTCATCTATGTTATTGCTATGTTATTTGACAGCTGACAGTTCTAGCTTCATTCTAAAAAAAAAAGTTGAGCGATTTGGTTGAGTTTTGGAGATTTTACAAGTTGAAGATGGAAGACCAAACTGCGTTTTTGCCATATTTTACTGTTTTACTTCCATAAAGGGTTTACCTACATCAAGTTTGTGAAAAGTTGCATAAAGTTTATGGTGACAATGCTCTACAAGCACATCAGTGCCAACAATGGTTCATGAAATTCCGTGCTGGTGATTTTGATCTCAACGACGCTCCTCGGTTAGGGAGGCCCACTGAGGTTGATGACGACAAAATAAAGGCATTGAACAAGTCAAACCCATGTTACACGACACGGGAGATTGCAGAAACATTGAACATCCATCATTCAAGCGTTCACAACCACCTGAAGAAGCTGGGATACGTTAAGAAGCTTGATATTTGGGTTCCGCATGAACTCAAAAGAAGTTCATTTGGCGGGGCTATAAACATGTGCAATATACTCATTAAACGTGAGGAAAACAATCCTTTTTTGAAGCGACTGATAACTGGTGATGAGAAGTAGATTGTTGACAACAATGTGGTGCACAAACGGTCTTGGTCCCAACATGATGATTCTCCTCAAACGACACAAAAGCAGACATTCATCAGATGAAGGTTATGCTCTCAGTGTTGTGGGATTGCAAAGGTGTCGTATATTTTGAGCTCCTACCAAGGAACCAAACAATCAATTCAAATGTGTACTGTCGGCAATTGGACAGTTTGAACAAATCTATCATCCAGAAACATCCAGAGCTTGTTAATTGTAAAGGAGTTGTGTTCCATCATGACGTGAGACCACACACAAGTTTGATCACCCGTCAAAAATTATCGGAGCTTGGATGGGATGTGTTGCCACACCCACCATACTTGCCTGCCCTTACGCTGTCAGACTTCCACTTGTTTTGCTCTCTTCAAAACTCCTTGCGTGGTATAATGTTCAATTCAGATGAGGCTGTAAATCAGCACCTTGTTCAGTTTTTCATGAATAAACAGGTTCTTCTATGAATGACGAATTATGAAGCTCACTGAAAGATGGCAAAAGATTATCGAACAAAACGAGCAGTATATCATTGATTGATCTTTGTTCTTTATATAAATAAATGATCTTTGAAAAACATAGACAAAATACGTCATGACTTTTCCGAAGACCCAGTCTAATATAAATTATTTAAAGGGAGGTATTTCTGAAACTTTGGCCAGTAGAATTCATATGTAACAAGTGAGTGATATTCAGACACCCAAAAAATGTTTGAATTTCAGAGGAATTTAATGTTGATATCATACTCAGGGATACTCGTGTATCTCTAAATATAAGATCAGTTATTTTCAAGTTAGTCTTCTCTTAGAGTTACCTCCTGAGGATTTAAGGTTTTAGTATTTTTCTCAGATATTGGGGTAAAAAATCCTGTTTATTGGCATCAGAATATCAGAATGTTCATGAAAAAGATGGTTTTCAAATGGTATAAAATACTGTTCTATATGAACATGATATCTTTTAGTTTTTAATCAAGAGCTCCTTTTACTGATATATTTAAAGGATATTGTCTTTCATAAAGTAATCCCATTGCTTGAATCTGAAGGAAAATTACATAGGGAAGTTTGAGGTGTATGTGCTTTTAAAAGTTGTTTATTATGTATCAGAATTAAATTGGAGTTGTCACTTTGTCCTTCACATGTTTTTAAAAGATTGCAACTTTGTTCTTAATTTTATGCTTCCACAAATCACTAAGCAGTATGTAAATACTCTAAAATATTAGGTAATTATTAATGAAGCAGTGTGTTGTTGAAAAGTATAACTATTGGAAACATACAGAGAAAAGGGTGGAATTCTGCCTTCCCTTGTGAAAAGTTGTGTGCTCCTAGAAAAATGCAGTAAAACTCAGTGCCTCAGTTTGTTGGGTGAAATCTGGGGATAGTATTTGCAGAGTTGATAAGAGGATTAGAGATAAGGTCTGCACAATATTTGGCTTTGTACGTGGCCAGCAAAAGGTAGTTGGAATCAATGTTTTACTCTTTGGTTTTTGTTAGGTTTCATCATTTACTTTATTTATTTATTTATTTTTTTTAAAAAGATTTTTATTGGGGAATTGGGGGGATGGGAACAGTGCTGCGGAATTGGGGGAAGGGGAACAGACAAGTTGCTGTCTTTTTTGTTTGTTTGTTTGTTTTTTTGTTCTTCAGTCTAGTTGTGGAGGACGTTGCTTCACTGGCCCAAGTTGGCACCATCATTGCACTCTTCCCAGGTGAGGCAAATCAGTCGCCGGCTTCTGGACGGCCACTCACAGTAGCTGCTGGCCGCTCACGCTGGCTGCTGGCTACACACGGTAGCCCATGGCAACCCACTGCCACAGGGGCTGCAGCCTATGCCGTTGCCGGCGACTCACAGCAGCCCAGCTCCAGGTCGAGCTGTTGTTCAGCATCTTAGCTGTGGAGGGCAGTGTCACTGGCCCTCATACGTGGGATCCGAACCGGGGCCCTCTGGCGTCCCAAGCCAACTCTTAACCAACGCACCACTCGGCCGGCCCTCATCATTTACTTTTGATGATCCATACAACTGTTACTTGTTGTAAGTTATCTTTTGCTGCTTTTGGGTCATTGCCCTTTGGTCCCCCAGTCTGAGCTAGAGGAAATCATGATTACACTTAAGGCATGTATAGGTCCTTTGTATTGCCAAATAAAAATAAACTTTAAAAAAACTAGTCTGATAATATAGTCTTCTAATTGTTTTTTGTTTTTTTTGTTTTTTTTGTCTATGTTTAATGTCATTACTGGTATATATGGGTTTATATCTATTGTCTCCGTTACTATATAAAACATATACTTTTTCTCTTTGATTTCTTTTAGCTTAATAAAGTATTCTAGTTTTTATGTATTCTTTTAATATCTTTTTTATTTGTTTAAGTTTGCTTGGCAATGAATTCCCTATTTTATTTTACTGAAAACATTTTCATTTCACCTTCCTTTTTTTAGCTTTATTGAGGTATAATTGAGAAATAAAATTGTAATATATTTAAAGTATAGATGATTTGATACTCATATACATAGAAGATTCCCACAATGAGGTTAATTAACACATTCATTACCTCATATGTTTTACCTTTTTTAAAGTTGTTGTTGAGAAGGTTTAAGATCTACTCTCTTAGCAAATTTCACTTATACGATTTTATCAACTACAGTCACTATGGTCTACATTAGATCCTTAGACATTATATCTTATAATTGAAAGTTTGTACCCTTTTACCAACTTCTCCCCATTTTCCCCAACCCCCAGCCCCTTGGTTAGAGGAACCTCTCTTATGTTTTAGGTTTGTTGGGAGTTTTTTTTTTGTTTGTTTTTTGTTTTTTTATCATGAATAGTGTTAGATTTTTTTCCAGATGCTTTTTCTGTGTCTATTGTGATAATTATGAGGTTTTTGTCCCTTTATTCTGTTAATATGGTGAGTTACATTGATTGATTTTCAGATATTGAATCAACTGTCAATGTAAGAAACATCCAGACCTGTAGAGAATTTTTCTGAGTTTATTTGAGCCTAACTGACGCAATATGCCGGGAAGCAAGATCTCAAATGCTCTGGAGAATGGCAGTTTTGCAGAGTATTTGACACATTGGAATCAAAGGAGAAGATGTAAAAAAGGTTGTAGAGTAAGGAGGCGGGAGAAGGCATAGCGGGGAAATCTCTAGGATTGGATAAAAGGCAAAATGGAGAAACACATACTACTTGTACATTGGTAGGTACAGGATCGTTAATAATTAATACAGCACAGTCGAGATAGTATTTGGAGAACAAGATAATGAGGGATTCTGTGGTCTCATGCTCTGGTGGTCTCGTGTCTGGTGCCAGTGGTTGTGCCTTTGAGGAGTAGGAAAAGAAAATTACATTGACATTTTAAAGGTTATGTTATCCTAGGTGCATAAGAACAATGGAGAGAGCTCACTTAAGGTGGAGATTGCCCTTTGCAAAGGAAGCTGCAGGCCTAGGATTATGACTACCTGCCATGACCTGCCCAATTAGAAATTTATGATCAGACCGTCCTGCATGGTTACTTTCAGTTACTGGGCTTGTCAGGCCCCCCTTGAGCTTGTCAGGTTTATCGCTTTGCCCCTTTTTCATGCACACATTTGTGGGATAAATCCCATTTGGTCATGTGACTCACCTCTGGGAGCTGCAGTGAAGGTGCTGGTTTTCATGGTTATTCTACTCTGGTTGAAATACTTGCCAACACAGTTGTGGGAGAAGGGAACAAGCATTTCCAGGTGAGAATGCTAACAGACTGACGCTGCTCTTACCCAAAGTTCCGTTTTCTTGAATAAATACTCTCAGTTCATGTATGCCTTTGGTCAGAGCAGTGAAATGGTTGTTTCTGAACTTTGTCCAGCTTTATTTTTTTTTGTGAGGAGACGATTTGTTGGCTTAATTACTCTGTCATGCTGGAAGTGAATTTCCGTTCCTTGATTTTTAAGTTTCAGGTGTCTTTCGATCATTTCTTGCTAGGCATGACGAAGTATTAAATTTTCTGTTGCTCGTGTGGTCCTATGAGCTTTTTACCCCAACATATACCCCTTTGTCCCCACAGTCCTTCCATTACATGAAACATAATTTTAGGTTAGGTTAATATTCAGAGTTCCTTGTTTACTATGGTATTTACATCTGGACTTTGTAGTATATTACTGCATTTTCTTTTTTTGTACAACTGCAGTTACTACAATAAATAGTTGCCTTGTTTTGGTCTCTTGCTTCGTTTTATACACACACATCCACCTACCTACCCTCCTTCCAATTCTTTCCATAGTCTCTGGCATAATTGAAAAACTATTGTCAAATATGTCAGGTGATCTTGATTTCATTTCTTTTTCTCCATAGAATCTCTTTTAGAGGCCTCAGTTATCCTCGCCTCATTTGAAATGGTTGGTGTCTGTGTTATTCTGACATTTCCTTTTCTTTCTCTGTTCGATTCCTGAACCAGGGTCTTAACTCTCTCTCCCTCTCCTTCTCTCCCTCCCCTCCCTCCCTCCCTACTTTTTGGTATAGCACATCTTCTAGTAGATTGCTGAGAAACTGGTATAAAACAGATTTCTCTTTTTCTAGAGTCTTAACACATCTGGAAATGCTTATTTCTTACCACACATTTAACTTATAGGTTGGAAATTATAGCCCTCAAAAATTTGAAAATATTATTCCCTTGGCTTTTAGCAAGGGAATGGCTAGTATTAATGTTGAGAAATCTGATGCCATTCTGATTCGTAATCTTTTATGGGGCTCATTTTTTTTTCCCTTTCTGGGAACCTTTTAAGATTTTCTCTCTTTCTCTGGTGTTTGAAAATTAATGAAAATGGGTCTTGGTGAAGGTATATTTTTTATTTATTACAAGCTGGTTACTATCTGAACGTCTTTAATCTGGAGACTTAGGTCCTTAAATTCTGGGAAAATTTATTATTTTTCTTTGATTATTTCTTTCTCTTTTGTTTGTGTTTTTAGTAAAACTCTTTGTTAATTAGATATTGGAACTGTTGAGAAAATCTAATATTCTTTTTTTTTTTCACATCTTCTATCCTTTTGTTTTATTCTGCTTTCTAGGAAATTTTTAGAACTTATATTCCGTGAATCATGATATCTTGCAAATAGCAACACTGAAAGCTAGATGACAATAGAGTAGTGCTTAATTTTTGAAGGAAATATACCTTTTAATTTAGAATTCTATACTTCAACTATCAAATTGTCAGAGCAAAGATATAGACAATAGAATTTCAGAAAGTATGCCTTCCCTGTGTTATTTCTCAGGACTCTACTAGGATAAATGATGAGCTCTGACAAAATGAGGGAGTAAACCAAGATAAAGGAAAATGTGGCATCCAGAAAACATAAGAAAGAAGTCTCCTTATTCCCAGGATAATATTGAAGTAAGGTCTCAAGATAGCTGGTGGCCACTCCAGAGCTGTGTCCATTCATATTTAAGCAAGTCAGAAGATTTTAAGAAACAGCTTCAGGAAGATAAAATAGTTAGAATCCTTAATGAATTTGAATGTGTTAAGAACAGATTTACACCAGTTAAGGAGAGAATAGTCATAAGTTACTGATAAGTACATCCAAAATATAACAAAAGACAATTGCGGACTCCAGGGAAATCTAAAATGGCTGTGCAGAATCGGAAACCTAATTATAGTATACTTCGTGCCTCAGCTATGAGTAACACTTACATAGTCATAATAGTGAGCAGACACCAGTACTTTCCTTACACAACTTGATAAATTTATCTAGTGCACTTCACAATAAAGTTTTTAAAATCTTACAGGCCTTATCATTTTATTAAATACTTTCTGCAAGAAGGAAAGAGTACATTGGCCCTATGAATGAGTGGGTGATGTCCACAACATCCCGTCCTCAACAACCCTGCTCAGCTCCTGTAGACTCATGCCCATGTCTTCTTTTATGGAGTCAGTTCATCGCATATTTGCTGTTTTCCTGCCTTCTATTTTTCCCAGCCTTATTTTTTCCAAAGAGCCCTGCCGCCTTATAATGTGCCTGAAGTAGAAGAGTTTTGTAGTTTTCTTCATGTAGATCTTGTACAGATTTTGTTAGATTTATGCCTAAATATTTCATTTTTGTGTGGTATTGTGTATTTAATTTCAAATTCCACTTGTTCACTGCTGCTCTATAGCAAAGCAGTTGATTTTTTAAAATATTAACTTTGTATCCTGCAACTTTGATATAATTGCTTATTAGTTCCAGGAGGGGTTTTTTGTCAGTTTTTTCGGATTTTCTACATAGACAACCATGTCACGTGAACAAAGACAGTATTATTTTTACCTTCCCAATCTTTATACCTTTTCTTTTCTTGTCTTACTACATTAGTTTGGACTTACAGTACAATGTTGAAAAACTGTGGTGTAAGGGGTTATTCTTGCCTTGTTGCTGATCTTAGAGGGAAAGCTTCTAGTTTCTTACCATTAAATATGATGCTAGAGGTAGGATTTTGCAGATAATCTTTATCTACTCGAGGAAGTTCCCCCCTCTATACCTAGTTTACTAAGAGTTTAAATTGTAAATGGGGGGGCCGGCCGAGTGGCGCGATGGTTAAGAACTCGCTTGGGATGCCAGAGGGCCCCGGTTCGGATCCCACATATGAGGGCCAGTGACACTGCCCTCTACAGCTAAGATGCTGAACAGCAGCTCAACCTGGAGCTGGGGTGCCATGAGTCGCCGGCGACAGCGTAGGCTGCACTCCCTGTGGCAGTGGGTTGCCATGGGCTACCGTATGTAGCCAGCAGCCAGCGTGAGCGGCCAGCAGCCGCAGTGAGCGGCTGTCCAGAAGCCGGCGACTGATCTGCCTCACCCGGGAAGAGCGCAATGATGGTGCCAACTTGGGCCAGTGAAGCAACATCCTCCACAACTAGACTGAAGAACAAAACGACAGCAACTTGTCTGTTCCCCTTCCCCCAATCCCCCAGCACTGTTCCCATCCCCCCAATTTCCCAATAAAAAAAAAATTAAAAAAAAAAATTGTAAATGGGTGGTGGATTTTATCAAATGTTTTTTCTGCATCTATTGATTCCTAGAGATTACAATACACATTTACAACTAATCCACATCCACTTTTAAATAACACTAGACCACTTCTTAGGTAGTGTGAGTACCTTATAATACTAAATGATCCTAATTTCTGCATTCATTTTCATTGTTGTCATTCACTTCATTTAGACATAAGTGCATACACACACACACACACACATACACACACACACACACAATCAGTGTTACTTTGAACAGACAGATTAATTAAGAATAAAAAAAATAAAAGTTTTTATTTTACTTCTGCTTATTCCTTCTTTGATGCCTTTCTTTTTTTAATATACATCCGAGTTTCTTACCTGTATTATTTTCCTTTTCTATAAAGAACTTCTTTTAACATTTCTTGCAAGGCAGATCTACTGGCAACAAATTCCCTCAATTTTTCTGTCTGAGAAAGTCTTTTTTTCTCCTTCACTTTTGAAGAATAATTTTTCAAGGTTCAGAATTCTAGGTTGGGGTGGTGGTTCCCCTCAGCCTGTCCCCCCCCCTACCCCAACACTAAATATTTTACTGCATTCTCTTCTTTCATGATTTCTGGGGAAGTGTCAGATATAATTCTTACCTTTGGACCTCTATGGTTAAGGTGTTTTTCCCCCTCTGGGTTCTTTCAGGATTTTTTCTTATCTTTGATTTTTCTGAGGTTTGAATGTGATTTGCCTCGGGATAGTCCTGTTTGGTGTTCTCGTGGATCTGTTGTCTGGTAGCTGACATTAATTTGGGGGAAATTCTCAGTCATTATTATTTCTAACATTTCTTCTGTTTCTTTCTCTCATCTTCTGATATTCTTGTTAAGCATATATTACACCTTTCGTAGTTGTACCACAGTCCTTGGATATTTTTTTCCAGTCCTTTTCTCTTTGCTTTTCAGTTTTAAAGGTTACTGTTGAGATACCCTCAAGCTCCAGATTCTCTCCTCACCAAGTCCAGTATAATAAGCATTTGTTTGGTTCTTTCTTAGAATTTCCATCTCTGCTTACATTGCTAAGCTGTTCTTGCATGCTGTCTGCTTTATCTGTTACAGCCCTTAGCACATTAATCAATCATAGTTGTAAATTTCTAATCTGATAATTTCAACATCCCAGCCATATCTGACTCTGGTTCTTATGCTGGCTCCGCCTCTTCAAACTGCACTTTTTTTTTCTTTTTTTTTTGCATTTTAGTATGCCTTGTAATTTTTATTTGTGCCTGTGCCTCTGGACTATGAAGTTCACCAGTGCTTCTTAGACCCTCTTCCTCCTTAGATGGGATGGGATGACTAGAATGGGAGTTTGGTATTTCCCTTCCCCCATGTAGGTGAAACCTGGAAATAAAAGGCAAGAGTGAGAGGCAACAAGCATTTATTTGAGAAGAAAAAAGAATAGCTATTCAGGAAGTACTGATTCAGGCAGAAACCCAAGTAGTGTTCCGATTAGGAGAGAAAAGCAAGAGGTATTTATGAGAAAAGGAAGGGGAACAATTACATCAATAGAAGGAAGGCGTTTCTACAGGTGTAGATAAGCTAGTATAGAGATGCTAATTCTAAACATGTTTTTGATTTTCAATCTGGTAGTCATATCCGCTTCATTGTTATCTTTGCAAACAGTTCTTTGGGATTCTGTTGCTTTGGGCCCAGTCCAGAGGTTATTTTGCCCTGTTTTAACATTCCAAAGGTTTGAGGCATAAGGTGGTGTGCAGGGCAGTTTCTCTGGGATGGCAGCTCTGACTCCATTTTGAAGTGGCTCTGTTTAGATTATTTTTTTACATAGGTTGGACTCTGATAAAAATCCCAGCAAGTTAGGCTTTTGTGAATTTTTCCTGAGGACAGACCTTGTGAAAAATAGAGTGCTCTGGAGTATTTCCAAATAGTTCCTTTTTCTCTCTTCCTGCTGGAGGCATGAGGGGATTTCCCCCCAGTATTCACTGTGAGAACCAGGTTGAGCTATTGGTGGTAAAACTCACAAATGTGTGGGGCTTCCCTATGAGTAGGTCCCCCTGGAGTTTTTAACTCTCAGTTGTCCACTCTGAGCCCCCAGCAGTTCGTTAATTACAGTTCATATTTTCTTGCTGTGGCACTGGCTTCAGTGGAGGTTTCTGCTCATGGGTTTTTGCTCTGGTAAGTTTTGACTACATATTCACTGGTCTATCTCTCTAATTTGGGGGTAGCAGTTTGCCTTGTGACCCCACTTTTTCGGATCTAAGAAGAGTTGTTGAGTTTTCTGCTCATCTTTTTACTTCTTAGGAGGGATCAGCTACTCCTAAGCTTCTAGGTATGTTTTTCGAAAGCAAGTGGTCTCTGGGCAATAGACAGTATTTATGTCTTGTTTCTTTATAACATACTTAATATTAATGGAGGTAGTATTATACCTTTTATATTAGAACATTTTGCTAATTGAAATCAAGAAATTAAATATAATTGAACTGTAACACCTTTTTCTTTAAAGATTTTTATTGGGGAATTGGGAAAAGGGGAACAGACAAGTTGCTGTCCTTTTGTTCTTCAGTCTAGTTGTGAAGGACGTTGCTTCACTGGCCCAAGTTGGCACCATCATTGCGCTCTTCCCAGGTGAGGCGGATCAATCGCTGGCTTCTGGACGGCTGCTCACAGCGGCTGCTGGCCGCTCACCCTGGCTGCTAGCTGCACATGGTGGCTGCTGGCTACACACGGTAGCCCATGGCAACCCACCTGCTGTCCCCGGCGACTCACGGCAGCCCAGCTCCAGGTTGAGCTGTTGTTCAGCATCTTAGCTGTAGAGGGCAGTGTCACTGGCCCTCATATGTGGGATCCGAACCCTGGCCCTCTGGCGTCCCAAGCCAGCTCTTAACCAACGTGCCACTCGGCCGGCCCTTTAACACCTTTTTAACATCTTGACAAGCATGTATGAACCAGAAAGTCAATTTAATTGTTTTATATAAAGATATTTGATTTTAAGTATAAAACCATATTCAAAGTGCAGGAATTGATATTATAATAATAATAGTTTTTCTAAGTGTGATGTAAGGACCATTGGAGTTCTCTTTTCAGGAAGCTTAAGGTTCTCCCTTTTTAAACTATGTATCTATGTGAAGCTGATTTTCTTAATTTTCAACCAAAATTAACATTTCATATGACATACTGAGCACAGAAGCTGATATGAAAATCCATATACTAGACTATAGCAGTACTAGAGGTTTTAAAACTGGAACATAACACCTCCTGTGTGCACTTGAAAGGATGTATATTCTGCTATAGTTGGATAGATTGTTCTGTAAATATCATTGCGGTCAAATTGGTTCATAGTGTTGTTTGAGTCTTTTGTATCTGTACAGATTTTTTTTATGTAGTTGTTTTGTCAATTCTTTAGATGTGTTGAAATTTCCAACTTTAATTGTAAATTTTTCTGTTTCTTCTTTTAGTTCTATTAATTTTTGCTTCATGTAGTTGGATACTCTCATTAGGTAGATATATATTTATGATATGTTTTCTTTGTGCTTTGACTTCTTTATCATTATGTAATATCCCTATTTATCCCTGGTAATAATGCTTTTTCTACTTAGTATTATTACAACAACTCCAGCTTTCTTTTGATTCATGTTTGTATATTATTTTTTTTGCTGTTCTTTAACTTTTAACCTATCAATGTTTTTATATTTAAAGAGGCTGTTTTTGGTAGGCTACATATAATTGGGTCTTGCTTTTTCATCCAAGTTGAGTCTATCTCTTAATTAGTGTGTTTATGCCATTTACATTTATTGATCTGGTTAGACTAAGATAATCTGTTTTTTTTGTTTTATTTTTTTGAAGATTTTTATTGGGGAATTGGGGTGATGGGAACAGTGCTGGGGAATTGGGGGATGGGAACAGACAAGTTGCTGTCCTTTTGTTCTTCAGTCTAGTTGTGGAGGACGTTGTTTCACTGGCCCAGGTTGACACCATCATTGCGCTCTTCCCGGGCGAGGCAGATCAGTCGCCGGCTTCTGGACTGCCGCTCACGCTGGCTGCTGGCTATACACAGTAGCCCATGGCAATCCACTGCCACAGGGGCTGCAGCGTACACCGTCGCTGGCAACTCACGGCAGCCCAGCTCCAGGTTGAGCTGTTGTTCAGCATTCTTAGCTGCAGAGGGCAGTGTCACTGGCCCTCATATGTGGGATCCGAACCAGGCCCTCTGGTATCCCAAGCCAGTTCTTAACCATCGCGCCACTCAACCGGCCTGATAATCTGTTTTTTTATGAGCTATTTTCTATTTGTTGCAACTGTTCTTTGTTTCTCTTTTATTCCTTTTTTTGCCATGTTTTGGATCAAATGAATATTTGTAAATGATTTTATGTTCTTTTGTTTCTTCATTATTCTACCTCTTACCAAAGTCTTTTTTAGTGATATCTGAGTTTTCACAATATACATCTTTAATCTTGGTCTGTGTTCAAATAGTAATATTCTTATTCATGTGTACTATAAGGATACACCCATTTTCTCCCTTCATGCTTTGTGCTATTTTTGTTGTATATTTTTATTTTTACATATACTAGAAATACATCAGTATTAATTTTGCTTTAGACAATTATTTGTATCTTAGAAAAATTAAAAGGAAAAATGAATTTATATTTGTCTTCATTAATGCCATTTTAGTGCGTTCCATTTTTTTTCTTTAGATCTATTGAGTTGTTGGAAAAGTCATGACACATTTTGCAATGAAAAACATAGAAAAATACGTCATGACTTTTCCGACAACCCAATATGTTTCTGACTTAACAATTTGTTTTGCCAGGAGAATTTCCTTTAATACTTCTTTTAGTACTGGTCTGCTGGTCAGTTCTCTAGTTTCTGTCTGAAAAAGACTTTATTTTTCATCCATTTTTGAAACATATTTTTACTGGGTACAGGATTTTGGTTCACATTTTTTAATTCCAGTACTTTAAACACATCACTTTGACGTGTTCTTGACGTGTTCTGGCTTGCAAAGGTTCTGATGATAAGTTGGCTATAATTCTTATTCTTGTTCTTTCGTATTTAATTTCATTTTTGTCTCTTGCTGCCTTCAAGATTTTTTTTTCTGGTTTTGGTTATTTTGAAAAATGTATGTGAGTGTGTGTGTGTGTGTGTGTGTGTGTGTGTGTGTGTGTTGGTATATATATCTTTAGTGTTTTCTAATGTTCTTGGATCTGTGGTTTGGAGTCTTGTTAATTTTCGAAAAATTTCAGTCATTGTATCTTCAGATAATTATTCTGCCACTTTTTCTTCTTTTTCTTGAATTCCTATTAAATGAATGTATGTCACACTGTTCAATATTGCCTTACAGCTCCTTGGACGCTTTGTTCTTTTTTATCCTTGCATTTCAGTTTGTGTAATTGCTGTCTTCAAGTTTATCCTTAGTTGAGTTGGGGGGTGTATTGATAAGTTTATCAAAAGTATTCTTCATGTCTGTTTTCATGGTTTTCATTTCTACCATATCTGTCTGGTTATTACCTTTAGCTTACATATATGCTGAGATTACTCTTCATGTTGTCCATCTTTTTTTTTTTTTGAAAGATTTTATTGGGGAATTGGGGGAGGGGAACAGACAAGTTGCTGTCCTTTTGTTCTTCAGTCTAGTTGTGGAGGACGTTGCTTCACTGGCCCATGTTGGTATTATAATTGCGCTCTTCCCGGGTGAGGCAGATAGGTCGCTGGCCTCTGGACGGCCACTCACGGCGGCTCTTGGCAGCTCACACCAGCTGCCGGCCGCTCATGCTGGCTGTCGGGCCACACACAGTAGCTCATGGCAGCCCACTGCAGCAGGGGCTCCAGCCTATGCCGTCGCCAGTGACTCACAGCAGCCCAGCTCCAGGTCGAGCTGTTGTTCACCATCTTAGCTGTAGAGGGCAGTGTCACTGGCCCGCATGTGGGATCTGAACCGGGGTCCTGCTGCTCAGAGCTGGTGTCCCAAGCCAGCTCTTAACCAACACACCACTTAGCCAGTCCTCCCCATTATCTTTTGGTTTTAATTTGAGAGCTATAGAAAAGTTCTTCTTAAATATGAGACTTATTCCTTGGATTTTTTTTTAATATAAAGAAGTTTTAAAGGCTCTTCAGGTTTTCTTTTCACCATCTATAAATGTTTCTTCTAACATTTCATTGTTACTTCTTTCAGTAAGCTGTTATTTTTCAGGCAGACCTGTTGTGACGATATCCTATTGTGCTGTTTGGCATAACTTGCACTTTAGAATAAATCAGTACTGCCTGATACCGCTTCTTAAACACTAGCTGAGATGCAGAAGGAGATGTTAGCTTCAGAGTTTTAAAATTCCTAGCTCCTAACTATTTGAGGTTTGCAGTAAATACAGAAACAAGGGTGCATGAGACAAATGTTTTAAAAATATCTTTTGATGAGTCAGTTCTAGATTCTCTGTGTGTTCTCCTAGCTTGTTGTTTTGTACACACCTGATGTTAAAAGGAAATGCAAATAAACTGAGTAGCATTGTCCCTAGAACAGCAAAAGAAGGTATGTGAGAAACATACGTGGTATAGCTAAGTATAGTTTAGGTGTAGAACAGAGCAGAATGATATACACATATATTTATGTATATATAAGTAAATACAAGTAATGTACAGATAATAAATGTATATTAGAATAAAATAAGTAAATGTATTTTCAATATGCATATGTATATGCATATACGCTGTTCATGGCAATAAATATAAATGATTTTATGATCATTTCGCTTATCCATTAGCATGCCCTTTAGCTATTAACCAAATGAAAGCAAGTTCTGAGTTTAATTTTTGAAATACAGTTAGCAAACAAGAACAAGCTATCTTGCACGTGGTAAGAAGATGATGCAAGGAAAGAGTTCTTTAACAATCTAAGATGGACAAAAATGATTTAAATTAATATAAAGGATCAGAACCTTTTAGTAAGAAATTCAAGGTGAATTGATACTGGTGATAAAGTCAAAGTTTTTAGTTTATTAAAGTTATGTGTTTTGGGTAATATTCCCTGAGATAAATTGTTTTTATCCTAAGGCATTTACTATAAGTAAGAAGCACTACATACTTATTAACTTGACCTACAATTTGAAGTTAAAATAGTTGATTTAAAATTTAAGTATATGTGAACACATGAAGGAAGAGTTTAGAGCAAAAAGGATATTTCAAAGTAGATGATTAAGTAGTTAGGAAACTTGTAGTGTAAGACTAATAGGACTGTAAAGTAAAAGTTTAATATTAAACTTTTTTGAGTGACAAAAGACAGAAAGAATAAGAAATAACCTTACTGATGAAATACATTCTAGATATGTCAAAACTCAAGCTGTATTATTGTTCAGTATTCTCTGTTGAGAAAAGTGCCTTAGAAGTGTATTTGTATGGGCAAAAATCCCCCCAAAAATACCATGCTCATAAGTTTTCTGTTTTATAAGAGCATAACTTTGTGTAACATGCTGAAAACAGTCTAATTGTGACCTAGGATCTAACCAGTGTTAACTTCTATTTTCCTTTAAATTAATTAGTTTTGTTGTTTAAAGGTAATTGAAAATGGTTGGTGACTGGCTGACATTAGCTGTTTATGCTTTCTAAATTGAATGGCTATTCAATTGTGAGATTATAGTTGTCACTCAAGAACATCTTTGACCAATAAAGTAAAAGTTTTAGTAAATTTCAGTTCTTATTTTCTCATTAACTGCAAAATACTATTTTATCTGTTTATCCTCCCCGATTATTTTTTAAGGGAAGTATTTTAAAGAATCTAAATTATTATAGATGAAAAGAAAAATTTAAATCTCCCCTTATATAAGAAGCATTACCTTGAGCATTTTGGGGTTTATTTAATTTAGATAATGGTACCCTATTCATTGATAATTAGCTTTCTTGGGCAAGATGGAATTGAATGAATATCCTAGAGACAATTTTATCACATGGTTAAAAACATTAAGTTTACAGATACACAGATAAGTCTCAACGTTTTTGTTACAGACTCTGTATTTGGGTCATTTAACCTCTCTACATCTGTTTATTCATCAGTTAAACGGAGTCAATATTAGTGTGTACCTCATGGGGGTATTGTAAGCATAAAATGGGTAATACATGTGTTTGCCACAGTCCCAGGCACATGTGTTTAACAAATATTAGGTATTATTACAAAATATAGAGTCAATTAAGTATAGAGGCCCCAGAGCTTGAATCTAGGTTGTGGCGTAGTTTTTAAATTGTCCAAGTTTAAAATTTCATTGCATGCAAACTTCTCATTATACCCCTCTGCTTTTGGCAGAACGTGGATGGGATTGAGAAGACAAGTTCAAGGTCGCTTCCATCCCAGTCCTATGCCTTTTCATTTGGACTAGTCTAATGAGTGGTTCTTAATAGTTTTTACTTTACAGACTCTTCCATTATTAATCTAAAATCTTTGAGTCCTTTTCCTATGAAAAATGCACATATGGAAAATTTTATGCACGAAATTGGTGGGTTCATGGTGCTACCTTTTAAAGCTATCTATAGAACCCCTGTTCATGGAGAAAGAATTGATTTCAGCACAAAATTATTAGAGGGAAAATGGGATTGGTTCAAATAATCTTGCATCCCAAAGTAACTAAGACAAGGAAAACGACTGTACTTCATAGGTTCCTTTTTGTTTTAATGCCTTTACATCACTAAGAATTTTATATATTACTTTGTTCTAGTAGTAGTAATGAACTTACCGACCATGTCCGAGAAATTCTCAAGATGTTGTCAGAAGCCAAATGTCATTTCTATAGGCAGAACATTAATTCTATGAGTAAAACCGTTTTAGTGCAGAATTGTACAAGTGTAATAGAAGTACCAAGTAACATTTATTGATTGTTTACTTTGTGCCTGCAGATCCCCTGCTAAGCACTTTACATGTATTTTTTTCATCCATATAAAAATAGATTCCACTGTTATTCCCAGCTTGCAAATAGAAAATCTCAGATTTAGGCTTAGATTTTGCTTGCAGTTACCCAACTTTAACTGGGAGAGTCTGAATTCAAACCCAAGTATGTTTCTAAAGCTATGTGCTCTGAACTACCGCACTGAGTTACCAAAGGTAAAATGTTTAGTATTTTAATGGAGTTGTGCTCTCTTATGTCATTGTTGAAAGTAAAGTTTCTGTTAGCTCTTCTGAAATAATGAAATGCCTTGTCTTCTCTGCTTCCCCAAACTGTGGTTGTAATTAATATCTCTGATACTGATATATGAAATAAACTTTATAAGATCATATAAATCTATTTTCTGGGATTTATTATGATAATTTAGACAACTTTTTGTTAAAGGTGTGCCGTAACTTGGCAGCGTATTATTTGAGATTCAGTTTTTGAGTAGGCTTTGATCTGGAAGAGCCAGGATGTCAAAGTCAAAGGAAGCTTTTATCATTCACTCACTCATTCATTCATTCTGATAGACAATAGATTGCTTAGGTGGATGTATTATGAATAAATATTCAAAATTCCATAAATACTTCATTTTAAACTGAGGCATATAACAACTTAAAAAGACTTAGCTTAAATCAATTGATAGTATTTTTCTAACACTATTCTACTTTCTTCTTGGGCTTAACATGGCTGTGTACAACCTGGGCTATTTAAACATGCAGCTTCCTGATCTCTTCCTGTATGTAAGACTCACCGCCATTGGCTCTGGATGCCAGTAGAAATCCTTCTACACGCCTCGATGATGGTTTTTCTTCTGGCCTTTTTCTGATTCTGGCTTAGGTATAGCCCTCACCTGGGAGCCTTCTGATCCTTTCAGAGCTCCTCAGCCTTACCTGGCTCTCCCCTAAGCATCTCAAATGCACTTGATATTCATGTGATGATTGTATTGATCAAGTTTGTTTATTTACACTTGACAGAGTTTTCCACTATTTGGTATATGAGAAATTATTTATATTTAATATGCTTTTCAGCACTGTGACTAGCTCACTTTTTGCATACAAGTCCTTAATAAATTTTAGGCTTTTGGCAGGGAATGCAGCCCCATATTGTAAAATTGTTTTCATAGGATAGTCAGATTTCACTTTTTAAGTTAATTTTGATATAAAGAACTGTTCAATAACTGTTTCTATAGTTAAAAACAAGACAACATTTTTAAAATTTGAAATTGACTGGTTTTGCATTTGCAATAATTTTGACAGATGGAGTCCAGATAGTTAAGTAAATGCTGGTATATGGAGTTTATATCTCTGAAATTTGAAGTGTTTTAAAATAATTATTTATATTAGTGTACACAGTAAGTATACAACAAAATGAATTTTACTGTCTCCTGGTCCAGAAACAGAAAAGCTCACCAAGCAAATAAGGCAAACAAGGTCTACTGAGAAAGATATTTAGCCTGCTTGTACAGTGAAAGTAGACGAAACGGGTTTCAAAGACTTTGAGGTTTCCATTTGACCAATTTAGTACCTAACTATACATTTATATGTACTAGCTGTACACATAGAAGAGGAAGGCGATTCTTCCATTTGTATT
Organism: Hipposideros armiger; assembly: GCF_001890085.2. Taxonomy (NCBI): domain Eukaryota; kingdom Metazoa; phylum Chordata; class Mammalia; order Chiroptera; family Hipposideridae; genus Hipposideros; species Hipposideros armiger. The sequence continues at coordinate 1,556,575 of NW_017731405.1, read as the reverse complement.
TGAAAGTAATATTTTAGAAATATTTTCTTTTTAATGGGACTGCTTAATTTTAAAAAAACATATTCTTTACCTTCTAATAGATTTCTTGGCTAGAAGTTGTTATTAGGCATTTTCAGCTTCTAAAATATTATCTGTGAGATTGGGACTAAGTAGAAGGATCCCTCTTAGGTAGCTGAAATACCTGTTGTGAAGCCTTTAGACATTATTCTATGTATGAAGTCCTTATTCAGAGTATATATGACATACATAATTTTAACCACATTGATATTCTAGTTTCTTAGTACATAAATAATAAAGTTAAAAACTTCAACAAGAAGAAAGAAAATATTAAAGTATAGTCTTCATTCTCTACCAAAGGGACAGGGAAATAGAAATGTATTTTAGAAGCATCTACTTCAAAACAATAAAAAATTATTAAAAGTGAGTTTATCTAGTGAGCCTGGAGAGAGGAAGCATACATGAGGTTTCTATATAGTGTTAATAAAAATAGCATTTTATATTGTGGATTTGATTGTCATTGTGTATTTGTTTTTTGATGGTAATTTTTCTAAGTTTGTGGTCAATACCAACTTTGTTGTAGTATATCACTGATAGAATTACTATAAAAGGTAGAACCATTTGATTTAAATCTGACTGATTTAGAAAACATGAACCATTAAAATCTGCTTTTTTGCACTTGGGAGAAATGGCTAATTTTCGAGCTCGGGCATGGAAAATACAAGATGAATGTAGATCAAGTGCTTAAGCAAACAGATTCTAAAAGCTGGAAGAATTTGAGTAACAAGATAAATAATAATGGTTTTTAATTTTAACCTAAAGAGTAAAATAAATATCTATGAGTCTATAGACAAAAACAAATGATTAATAAATAAATGGAGCTGAAGGGGCATATCTTTTTTATAGAAAATTTCCAATGGATTCTACTCCTTCTGGGAGTAGAATTGTTCTCTGAGTGTGAGGTGGACTTAGTGACTCATCTAACAAGCTGAGGCCATGTTTACCAGGCAGAAAAGAGCACTGTGTCGGGCATTCTAGGCAGAGTGTAAATAAACGCATTGAGATAGCAAGACATGTTCTTCCAGTAGAGAGCAGCCGCAACAGGTTATATATATGTATTAAGAAGAGGTGTTTATGCTGTGTTACGTTATTTGGACTTCATCCTGTGGTCAGTGGTTTTCAAACATTAGAAGATACAATAAAACCTTGAATTGCCAGTAACATGGTTTGTGAATATTCTGCAAGATGAGCAAACATTTCTGTTAGTTTGGTGCAAGAGTAATAGTGGTTTTGTAATGGCAAAAACTGCATTACTTTTGCACCAACCTAATAATACATTTTAACTTGGTAAACGAACGATGTCTTGCAATGTAAGTAGTTTGTTTCTGGAACGAATTATGCTTGCAAACCGAGGTATTACTGTACAAGAATCACCTAGGGAGCTTTCCTATAAGAAACAAGTTTTACAATATGCATGGAAGAGGTGGATCTTGAAATAGACTGAGAAGCAGTTTAGATCAGAGAAATGACAGAAGGAGTGAGTAATATTGTGGAAATCAAGCTCAAAGAATGTTTAAGAAATTCAGTGTCAAATGCCATTAAAAAAGTAATGCGAGACTTGAGAAATTGAGTTTGGAAATTCATAGATTGCCCATGACTTGGATGTGTCTCTGGAGGGTAGTATGTGAGAAGCCAAGTTACAGTGGATTGAAAAGGGAGGTGGAGTAAGTAAATCAGTGGTAGAACTTTAGGACGTTTGTTACCTGATGGGAAGGAAAGAGATAGAGGAAGTGGAAGTTTCGCAGTGGAGACAGGGTTAAAGGAGGGCTATTTGAAGATGAGAAAGATTTTATGCTGAAGAGAGAATCCAGTGAAAGTGGTGAAGACAAATGAAGGGAGAGGATAAGTACTGAAATACGGTGCTCCAGAGGAACTGGAATGATGGGCTAAAGATTTCCTGTGCAAGTATTAGTATGGATGACAGCATGTGAAAAAGTGCTCAACAACATTAGTTATTAGGAAAATGCAAATTAAAACCAAATTAGATATCACTATACGCCTGTTAGAATGGCTAAAATTGAAAGGATTGACCATTCCAAGTGTTAGTGAGATGTGGAGGAACTGGAACAGTCATGTACTGCCACTGGGAATGTAAAATGAACTGCTTTGGAAAATAGTTTGGCAATTTCTTAAAAAGTTAAACATATACCAACCATGTGTTCTAGCCATTTCACTTCTAGGTAGTTACCCAAGAGAAAAGGAAATACATATATTCATATGAACACTTACACATGAATGCTTCTAGCAGCTTTATTTGTAATAGTGAAAAACTAGGAACAATTAAATGTCTATCAACAGGTGAATAAAACTATGGTGTTTCTATGCAATGGAATACTACTCAGCAATGAAAAGGAATGGACTTCTGATATATGCAACAATATGCGTGAATCTCAAAATAATTGTGCTGAGTGGAAAAAGGCAGACAAGAAAAAAATACATACATATATATATATATACTATATATGATTTATATAAAACTCTAAAATGAAAACTAGTGACAGTGGTGGGGTCGGGAGGGAGGGATCATCTATGTACACAAGGCAACTTGGGATATGTTTACTCTTGATTGGAGAAAGTTCGTGGGTATATACATATGTCAAACTATCAAATTGTATATTTTAGATATTTGCAGTTTATTGCATGTTAATTATAATTCAGTAAAGCTATTTAATAAAAAATGAAAACAAATTTTTTGCCAAGATGTTTTGTAGTGCAGTTGGAAATTGAAAGGACAAAGTGAGGTTGAAATAATACCTAATATTTGGATAAAGGGTTCACATATACATTATTTTGTTACTATTGTAATTTCAAGCCTCAGGTAGTTGCCACTGGTATTTTAAAAAATATTTTTAAATGTTTGATGTTAGTCTGCATGTGAATGTAAAGGTATTTGAGAAAAATGACATTTTTCCCTTTTCTCTCCCCCCTTTTTTAAAAAGGAGTGACAGTTCATTCAGATTCTTTGTGTTCTTCTTCGTATATATTTGTCAGTTCGCAGTACATGTACTACAGGCTGCAGGATTTCACAACTGGGGCAACTGGTAAGTCATTTACTTTAATTACTCTAGTTAATCTGTTTATCTAGTATCTTTATATAATTTTCAACTTCCTAAAAAGAGCATACAAAGAAAAGACAGATCAGCAAAAGTAAACAAAAGTAATAATTGCATTTTTTTTTTTTTTTTTTACTTTTTAAAAATGTTCTAAAGCATAAATAACCTTTGGACAAATCATTCTACTTAAAATTATGTTCCCATTTTTAAAAACAGCACATTATATCTAGTTTAAATAAAATGTGTCTATAATGGGCACTATGAGGAAGAGTAAAAAGGAGACTGAGGAGTGATCAGTTAGGAGGGCCAAGGATTGAGGAAGGGAGAGAACAGAAATGGGAGGATTTTAAGGAAAAGGGGATGGACCTACTATATGGAAAGCACTATTTTAGGTGTACACATGTTTTCTTATGCACAAATGCACAGACACGTGTCTTTGAAAAGTGGAATTACTGCATACACATATATACATATCTTTAAACAAGAGAATCATTCTCAGCATGGCAAAATGGTCATTTGGTGCGGTATCCTCAGAAACTGAGATTCTGTGGACCCTCCTAAGGTAATAACAGACCTACATCTCTCTTTGTACACTCTGGAGAGAGCAGTCCTTGAATAAAACAGCGGGTGGAAGAGTACACATCTCTAAAATTATCCCTCCCTCTCCTCTTTCTCTTGTAACTGAGTTGCATGTAGTTGAATTCTTGTAAGCTAAACGCATGTTCAAGGCAACTTGGCTGCACTGTGTACATAAACTAAATGAACATGTCACTGGAGTTTATTGAGGACTTACATTTAGTTTGCTCCTACTGAATTGGAATAATGACTGGCAATCAGACAACTGTCAGTAGCTCTGCACATCTAAAGGGCATATGTACATACAGAAAATTTATATAGATACTGTAAATCAGTTCTAGGAAAAAGTAGCATTCATTTTAATTTTAAATAGAGTTTAGTCTTTGGCATTTGGGGAAAGGAAATGTTTTAAATGTTTAATAAATACACTGCTTATGTTAACAGCACAAGTTTTTTGTTTTTTTTTAATCCTGGTGAAGTTGAAATAATTTCTTTTGCTTTTTATCGCAAACTTAGAAAAAAAAAGTGTTAAAATTGAGCATAACAGCATGTGTAGTGATGAAATAGCATAGGAGTCCGCTGGTGAGGGTACATGCAGGATGACCTGTTTGAAGATCTTATGTAATTCAGATTTTTTAAAATTAAAGTATTTATTTTGAGCTAATTGTAGATTCATGTACAGTTATAAGAAATAATGCAGAGAGATCCCAGGTACTCTTTACCCACATTTCAAGTCGGTAACATCTTGCAAACCTATGGCGTTATATCAAAATCAGGATCTTGACAGTGATACAGTCAAGATGCAGAACATTTCTATCACCAAAGGATCCCTCGTGCTGCCCTTTCATAGTTACGTTCAACCTCCCTCCTGTCCCCATCCTCTCCTTAACTCCAGCAATCACTAATCTGTCATTTCTGTTATTTCGTCATTTCAAGAATGTTATATAAATGGAATCATACAGTGTGTGTAACCTTTGGCTATTTTCACTCAGAAGAATTTTCTGGAGATTCATCCAGGTTGTCGTGCATATTATTGGGTCGCCGAAAAAGTCATGATGTATTTTTTCTATGTTTTTTGTTGCAAAAATGTGTCATGACTTTTCCGACAACTCAGTAGTAGTCCATTTGCTTTTATTCCTGAGTAGTATTCCGTGGTATGGATGTACCACAGATTGTTTAACCAGTTGCCAGTTGAAGGACTCTGGAGTTTCTGGTTTTGAACTATTATGAAAAAAGCCATTATGAACATTTTTGAACAGGCTTTTGTGTGACCGTAGGTTTTTATTTCTCTGTAATAAATACCCAAAAATTGTAATTGCTGGTTCTTATGGAAGTTGCATGTTTATTGTTTTTAAAGAAACTGACAGCCTGTTTTCCAGAACGGCTGTGCCATTTTACATTTCCACCAACAATGTATGAGTGGTTCCGCCTCCATATACCCATCAGCGTTTGGTATTGTCACTGTTTTTATTTTAGCCATTCTGATAGGTGTGTAGTGATAGCTAACTGAGGATTTAATTTGTATTTCTCTAATTACTCATGATGTTGAACACCTTTTCATGTGCTTATTTGCCATTTTTGTATCCTCTGGGTAATATGTCTCTTCATCTTTTGCCCATTTTCTAATTGAATTTTTTTTTAACTGCTGAGCTTTGAAAATTCGTTATGTATTCTGGTTACTAACCCTTTGTTGGTTATATGGTTTGCACATATTTTCTTTCATAATTAAGCAGAATTTAAAATGAACATTAAAAGAAATAATGAACTCATAGACTTAAAAATTATAAAATCTGGTTGTACACACTTAAGGCTGGAGTTTGGTGTTTGGATTTGAATTCAGACTATGCCATTTATTAGCTGTGTGACCTTGGGTAAGTCCTGAATATCTCTGTGACTCCGTTCCTCATCTGTAAAATAGAGATTAAAACCAGCATTATCTTATGGGATTGTTGTGAGAATTAAATGAGTTAACACATATAAAGAACTTGAACATTGATTGCCTGGCTCATAAGAGCTGAATATGTGTTAGTTGTTTTTTTTTTTTTTGGTTTTTTTTTAAGTGTGCATTGATTTATTTGCCTAATTATACTTTTTATTACATCATAGCGGTTGGATTTCATCCCTTACTGGCCTCAACAAAAGTATTCTTGTTGGAATCATGATGATAATCATAGCAGCACTTTTCACAGCATCAGCAGTCATCTCACTAGTTATGTTTAAAAAGGTAAGTGAAATTTTATGTCTAAATTTTTATAGTGAAACTCATGTTCAGTTCTCATTTTCCCATTTTGCTCTTATTTCAGTGTAACCTTAAGCTATTTTGTTCTTGTGCAGATTTGCTCTCTGAGGATTACTTTTTACAATAAAAAGTAATGCATAGATAAATTTTAGAAAATTGTATCACATTTTTAACTTTCTGTAAAAGGAAATATTTTAAAATTCTGTTAACTGAAGGCTTTTTTCATGAATTGAAGACTCAACCTCATTTTTTAAATTTGGATTATTATATTTTATATATTCTGATTTTTTTTAATATTAAACATATTAGCCTGATTAATAAATAGAAGTAAAACTATTGTATACTGTGTGCATTTTATTTGTATTTAAAATTTAAGGACACTATTTATCTAAGAGTATCAAGTAGCTGAGCTGGTGTTATGACATGAATTTTGTTTTTTAGTGACTGCCCAATTATCTGTATGTTTTCCTATAGAATTCCCATGGCTGTATTCACAGCCTTAAAAAAAAAATCACTGCATAAGGTGTGAGAGAAATCAGTGTTTTTGTTTGTTTATATCAAGTTTAATTGTGGCTTGAATATATATTTTTGATATTCTACGTATGTTCAAGCATGATATAGTAGCCATGGGAATAACACCTGTTTTAAAATGATAAAGACTTTTTGGTGGGTCTCACTTTGAAGAAAATAAGTCCTTACAGCATTTTTTTCTTTATTTTTTTTTTTACTGTTCAGTAACTTGAGAATATGTATAAGGAATACATAGAAATAACTGTATCTTATATTTAACAACACGTAGCACTCTTAAAACATTTTACTTGTATGTTTGTATTTTGTCCTTAAAACTGTAAAGGCTAGGCTGTGTTTTTTCTATTTAAATTTTGCTACTCATTTTCTCTCATAAAAGCTTTAATTTCTTTTCTGAACTGCACACACATACTATTGAAAGTCAGTTTCCTGAAGGTACTAAATCCTAGTCTTTTTTCAGCCTTCCTCCTCCCTGAACTCTGCAGCCTTCTACGCTATAGGCAGCTTCTCTTCCTTAGTCTTCGGAATTGTGTTCAGTTCTCCTGCCTCTGAGACTCGTCTTTCTCTTTCATTGCTGTGTCCAGCTTATCAGTAAAGGTCTTCTTAAATACAGTCAGCTCTCTGCTTTTTGTGCTGTATAATCTTTTTCCTTGGGAGTCTCAACCTCCCTCATTGTTTCAGTGTCTTCCCTTCCTCAGTGACCTAGAATCTTGGAGTTGGAAGATATAATGCTTTTTACATAAACATTTAGTTACATTTTCAGGTGACTGTTTATATCTCCAGTTGATTGGTGTCATCGTCTCACAGTAGTGCATCATAAACTCATCATTTTCTTCTCAGAATTAGCTCTCTTCCAGAAGTTCTGATTCATATTCAGGAACACTTATTAAGACTACATATTGTATGAGTCCATTTATGTGAAATGTCCAGAATAGGCAGGCAAACCTGGAGAGCCAGAGGGTCGATTAGTGGTTGTCTATGGCTGGGCGTGGGAAGAGAGTGACTGCTTATTGTTAATGGGATTTTTTGGGGGGTGTTTCTTTTTGTTCTAAAATTAGGTTGTGTAGATGATATATTCACACCACTATGAATATACTAAAAACCATTTAACTGTACACTTTAAAAGGGTAAATTGTATAGTATACAAATTTGATCTCAAGCTTTTTTTAAAGGAACATTTATTGAGTACCTACTATAAATGAAGTCGTGCTAAGTACCTTCTCAAATGATTCCATTTGTGTCAGCACGTTGACTACTTCTGTCAGTGCCTCCATTACTTTTTTAGTCACTTTCCTTGACTTTTTAAAATTATCTTTCCATCCTTCTCTTCCTTTTCATTCCCAAACTCAGCTAATCCAGATTTTTTTACATGTTAGTCACACGGTGCCCCCACTTTCTTCAGTCCATTTTATGTATAGTTACTATATTAATCTAAAATTCCCCCAACAAACCCAGCTCTCTGAAGATTTTTGAGGTGGACATGGTGTGGGGAATGGGAATGTGGGAAGTAGGGCTCATCCCATTCATCACTCCCAGGTCCAGACTTTCTACTTCAGTCAAACTGTACTACTCAGTTTCTTTAAATACATCATGTCCCAGTTTTTGTTCATGCGATGCCTCTTAACTTCTGGGTTGCTTCGTCTTCTCTGCCCGTTGAAGACCTACTAGTGTTCTTTCAAGACCTCTCTCAAATCTTCCTGCCTCTTCCACAGAATCTTTCTCTTATCTCATGTCTTAGGGATTATGTCATCCTTTATTTTCTTGGGGAACTTGCTGTCTGTATTACTTACTGTAGGACCGGCATAAGCCACTTTATATATCTCGTAGTGCACATATTCTGGGGTACCCTGCTTGTTAAGCTCTTCCAGGGTGAACATGTCTATTAGGGTTGGAATTAAATAAAAAGAGCAAGAGCTTTGGAGCCATATGGCTCAGGTTGAAATTCTGGCACCTTCACATACAGCTGTGTGAACTGAAGCAGGCTCCTGGGACCACTCAGGTCCGGTGTTCTCACGTGTGCTCTAAGCTCCTGAGAGCGGGGACCTAGTCAGTGAGCTTTCGAGCTACCGTTCCTCACATCTGGGACAGCGACTGGCAGTGATTAGCATGTGATAGACACTCAAATATATGTTGAGTGAATGAAGGAATGAGAATAACTACTACTTTCGTAGGACTGGAGTGAGGATTAAATGAAACAATGAATGTAAATTGGATAACACAGGACCTCAATTAAAATTAATTTTCTATTTTGTTTTGTTTTTTTACCCCTTTACCATTTTATATTCAGGGTCTGGTTTGGTATATACTTTTTTTAGTAGGTGCTTATACCAGTGTTCCATCAGAGAAACAGGATAGAATGAAGAGACTTATTGAAAGAAATTAGCTGATGTGGTTGTGGGGACTGGCTAGGTTAGTCTAAAATCCGTAGGGCGGGCAGTCAGAAAGGGTTGGAAACTCTCAAGCACAAGCTGAACTCCAGTCCACAGGTGGGATTTCTTCTTCCTTGAGAGACCTCAGTTCTGTTCTTAAGGTCTTTTCACTGATTGGATCAGGCCTACCCAAATCATTCAGGACACACTCCCTTTCTTAAAGTGAACTGACTATATAGATGCTAATCACATATACAAAATACCTTCACAGCAACACCTACTTTAGTGTTTGGTTGATAGCTGGAGACTATAGCCTAACCAAATAAACCTGACTATTACAACATCTCTTTGGAAATTGCTTCATTATTCCAGATGTGTCATTGGGGGTGCTTTATAAAACTAGAAATGTAATACATTTAGAGTACTGTAGAGGGTTTTGTGGTATGTTGTAGCTTCCATTCATTTGTTAAACAACTATTGAAGAGCATGTGTTATATGCCAAGTAGTGCACTGTGAGCTCAGGAGCTCACATTTTGGTGTGGAAGGAGAAACAAATGAATGGAAATCACAATCCAGGGACTTAGTGACTGTGATGGGGGAAGTATAGGGAGCACACAGGAGGGACACCTAACCAAATTTTGGAGATCTTTTTTTAGTAGTGAGGTCTTTTTGTGTGGCCTTGGGTGAGATATGATGAACAGGGAGTTATTTATATATTTATATAACAGGGACAGGAGAGGATAAGTAGGTACCACGTAGCAGGGATACCATGTTCGTGTCTAGTTGCAAAATATAACATGGCTTATTGAGGGAATATCCATTCTTCAGTACTCAGAATTGGTGGGAAGTAAACTTGGTGCTTGAGTTATGCAGGGAGAAAAGCGGGCTTTTGATGGTGGAGGACATGTAAAGGTGAGGCTGAACACATACGTGTAGTTATATCCTGTAGAGTCTTGTAAACTAGGAAACCTTGTTAAGAAGTTTGAATCTTCTCCAAAGAGTGGTGGTGAGCCACAGAAGAGGTTCAAAGAGGAGAGAAGCTGAATTGATCCAATTTGAACTTTAGAAAGACTATTCTGGAATAGATTTGAGATTTGTGAGACAGGGATGTGGTACTTGAAGAAATTAAGACTGGGAGACAAGTTAGGAAAGCTGGTTAGTAAGGATGGTGGCCTGCACTAAGAAATGGCAGTGTTAGGTAACTGTAGTAAGGGAAAATGAGCAGCTAGCAACTGATTCGACCTGGTCTTGGGAGTGGGCGATGAAGGAAGGCTTAGGGATGACACCCAGGTTTTTAGTTGGTGGATCGTACAGGAAGAACAGCAGATTTGGCCATTAAGATGTTTTCAACTTTGGGTGTGGAGAGTTTAAAATACTGGTGGGGCATTAATGTATAAAACTTGGTAGGCTTTGGGATATATAAGTTGGGAGCAAAAGAAAGAGCTCTAGGCTGGGTTTCTGATTTGGGAAGTATTGACTTCTTAATGAAAATGAAGCCTAGAAAGTGGATATGGAGTGAGAAGAAGGCCTAGGGCTGAACGTTTCCAACCATTTAAAAATCTGAGGGAAAAATGTGGAGGTAATTTTAACCTGCAGTGGTGGTGGTGGTGGGGAATGTGCGGCCCAGATGATTATTTGAGTCAGGGTGTGAAGGAAATGTTGATTCTGCAGCTGCTGTGTAACTGCTGTGTGCGCAACACTCTTAAAGTCTTGGACCTGCAGTTTTTTCCTCCAGGTACATAATTCTTCAGGATCCCATCCATGAAAGGAAAAGTTTTAGAGCTGTGCTTGGTGTACACCAGACATTCAAAAGAAATATGACTGCTACCCAAATAAAAGTATCGATATGGAATTTGTGCAGCATACTCTATTTGAGTTGGCCCCCCTGCCTTTTTTTTTAACCTCATAGTTGAAGTTAACCAGTACCTTTTTCTGTATGTGTTCACTTTCAGTGCTGTTGAAGTTCCTAAACTTCACTGAATCTCATATTCTTTATCTGTGAAATAAGGAATTTAGATGAGATGATTTTTTCTATGATTTTATGAAGTACAGTAAATGGGGATAATATAAGTTAAGATGTAATTTGAGCCAGCTTTCATATTTGTAATAGCATAAATTTCTCTTGCTTTCATAGAAATTGAGATCCAATAAAAACACACCTGATTTTTCTTTTTTCTTTTCCACACTTGCTCAAAACTGACTTTTTTTGTTTTGTTTGTTTTGTTTTGAATTCTTTGGGGGTATGTAGACATAGTTTATAACCACTAGGGGTCAGGCTCTTCATAAACAGTTAATGCCCTCTGAAAGTTATCTGTGCACACTATTTTAATTCTAGAGTTGTTGCATTTTATTAGGCTAGTCTGTGTCTCCATCCCCAGCTAAATGTGTTATGTGGTCTATATTTATTTCAACTACAGTGAACACAATTTTGAGAATTTTGTTGGTATTCTAAAGGCTTCATAATTTGAATAGGTAGAGTTCCCAGTATGGGCTCTATGGTAATTTAACTTTGTTTTACCCATAACGTCACCTTATAATAATCCATATAATAATAGTCCTTACTTTCCATAGATTTCTTAAATTTTCTCTTAGATTATTTCTAAAAAATTTTCAAAAAGATCTTTCTATGGTTAAACCATATGTACTCATCGTGGGATAAATTTCTTGAACACAGGAGTAATTATCTGTATCTTTAATGTTCCATAGAAAAACTTGGCTTTGAAAAGGGAATAGAAATTGAATACTAGTTTGAGGCTACAGGGGAAGTATTATAAACAGGTCAAATAACAATAAATGAATGAATCTGAAGAAACTATATATATGAGAGGAATCCAAAATTTCTCCCTTATTTTAATTGGTGTGAGAGCTAGAATAACTTAGTATGGAAGAGATAAATAGATAATACATACTTTGTATTCCTTTTGAATGATTATTTTTTTCATGAAATTAAAAAAAATTCTTCATAGGCTTCTGTGTCCAGATTCATAAAATAATTATTAATAGTGATTTTTTTTTAATTTTGGAAGAAGTTTAGAAAAAGTTATTTCACTTCTTTAAAAAACAAGTTTCCCTAAGAGCTTAAAATGTTGTTTATATACCAAAATATCTATTCTACAAATACTTTTATTTTGTGTGAGGGTAAAAAATTTGACTGTACAATCCAGAATAAGCCTCATTTATTAAATTGGTGTTTAATAGTGAATGCTTTTTGACAATATTCTGTTATGTATAATAGAAGTCTTCTTAGATTAAAAGTGACTTTCATTTTCTTTGAAAGCGTTGTTATTGTTCACCCCCCTTTTTTGGCTTTATTTTGGATTGAGGACAGAACAATGATAATTTTACTCTCCTGGTTTTCTATGGTCACAGTATAGGCGTGGTGTATCCCTCTGTCTCAATCATCTAACACTATAATCTTTCTTGATTAGAAATTGATTTCAGATGATTCACATTGCCTATTAAAATGCTGGTCCACAAGCTTTTTATTTTCATCCAGGAGACATAGAGTAGGTACAGTAATACTTTTGAATCCCTAGAAGAATTGGCCTTCTGAGCAGGTTGTTTGTATCCTGTCCTCAGTTGGTATTCTTAGTATGTGTGCTTTTTTTTATTGCTCCAAATTTTTATTTTGTTATCCTTTTTTATAAGTACTAGGCTAGTTACTTAATACATCCCAAATCTAGGTTAATATAACTAAATTGTTGTGAATTTAGGCATCTTCAAATTTGGTAGGTCACCTTGTACTTATTTATTAATGCTGTACATATGACATTTTCATCTAAATTATCTTTATATGTAAATTTTAACAGCTTCATTCATATATGATTCATATATACAGTTTACCCATTTAAAGTGTACAGTTCAGTGGTTTTTGGCACATTACATTATTAATCTAAAAAAAATTGTGGCAAAACATATATAACGTAAAATGTGTTTTATGGGAAGTAAACAAGGTTTTGAGTGGTGACCAACCAGCTGGAGAGTAGGGGGGTCAGTAAGTAACAAATCTAGTGTTCTTTCTGTGATACTCTTAGAACTAAATATTAAGGTTACTGCAATTCTTATAAGTAGAAGAGACAGCAGGTATTTAAGTTGTTCAGTTTTTTAAAATACAGTAGTTTATCTTAAAATCTTTTTTCTGATTTCATAAGGAATATGAATTATCAATATCACTGGGAAACATAGCAGGAAAAGATAAGCTTTTTGAGATGTTGATCCTTATAATTAGCCTATCATCTTGCTGGGGTACTTAAATAAAGAATTGCCCAATTCACATGGATGTAATGGATTTGTATTTGAGCATTGTACACTGAATACATATGTAGTCTTTTCCCTCTAGGTGGCTCTCTGGGTCTATATAGATATAGACCGATGAGAAATGTGCTTATTCCTACCTTTATTTATTTTGCCGTTCCGCTTTTCAGGGCTATGAATTTCATTCTAAATAAACTATGAAGCCCATAAATCTATCACATCAGACACTCAATACAAATTTGAAAAAGGAAATAACAAAGCAAATTAGGACAAATGTTTGTTTATTATATGTCCATAAACTTGGGGAAAAGGGTAAGAGAGACACAAGTGAACCTGTAACCACATTGCTCTGTGACTGGTCTAGTAAGTATAGAAAGTTTATTGGATTTATATAATACAGTTTATTTTCTGGAATCTTAACTGTATGTACTCATTGTGAGGTAAATTTCTTGAACATAGAAGTAATAATTTATCTGTGCCTTTAAGTTCCATAGAAAATTTGACTTTGAAAAGGGAATAAAAATAATTACTTATATACTTATGGTAGTGCTGTGGTTACTAGGAGAAAAGGCTTTTAGGGTTTGCCAGTTTATGTGCTCGTCAGTCCTCTCATTTTCTCCCTGACCCTTTTACACTGAGATCCACGGTAATATGGCATTTGCTGCACCACTGTATCAGAAGAGCTCAAGACTGTCTGGGTATTTTTTATCTTTTCACCCTGACAGCTCTTCATTCCTCACCATGCATTCTTCCCTTGACATCTGTGTTTCAAGGTCCCTGGTTTTTTCCATTCTTCTCCTAATCATTTCTTGTTGCTGTGGGTACCTCTTAAATATTGGTATCTTAAATAAAGGCGTTAGTACTTGACTCTTTTCTCTATCTCCATGGAAAGTTTCATTTATGTCCAAGTTGCATCTACCATCTATGTGCCAGTGGTTTCCATTGTTTCTAGCCCATTCCTCTCTTGAGCTCCAAACCAAATCTTCACCTGCCTGCTGTGGCAGGCCTAGAGTAGGTATTCAGTAAACATTTGTGGAATGTATGAATGTTTAGAACTTAACTCAGCACCTCCTTTATTCCCCAAACCAGCCTATCCTCTGTGTTCTCTGTCTTTTTTAAACAACTTCGAGGTACCTGAGCTTGAGTTGAATGTCTTTGACTCATCCTCCTTTGCTTCACTCCATATTTACTCCATAATCACCAGTTCCTATCCAGGCTCAGGAAAAGGACTGACTTGGGAGCACTGCCCCCATACTCCAAACATGCTTTGATTGCATTCCAGTCAGGCTTCTAATTTAGATCTAATCACAGTGCAGTGTAATTACAAGTTCACTTTTCTGTCTCATCTTCCCTCCCCCCAAGTTTGTAGGCATATAATAAATAAATATTGGTTCTAATTTGCTCTATTATTTCTTCTCAAATTTGTATTAAATTGAGTGGCTGATGTTATACGGATTGGTGCACTTCATAGTTTATGCATCTTAAAACATGCTAACAGTATTTTTGAACCCTACTCATAAAAATAAATCCCATGTTTTGAATGGTGAATCAGTATGGACAGACAATTCATCGAAGTGTTGCTTTGTACACCCTTTAAAACTTGACCACACACAAAAGGTTAAGTGGTATACAGAGTGGATAGCGGAAGTATCTTTAAGGACATAAATAATGCTTGGTACATTAAATAATAAAATACATTTGATTATAGTATGGCCAGTGGTATATATGTAGCCAACACAGAAACAAATAAGGTACTATTTTTTTTTATTTGTCTTAGGGTAGTAAATTAATATATTAAAGTCAGAATGTCTCTTGTTATGTTAAACCATTTTCTTATAATGCTGTAATATCTTAACTAATTAGGTACATCAAAAGACAGTTTTTTTGCATTTGATTAAGTTCTTTAAATTATTTTTGGTTTGGCATAGGCATAATTATCTCTTCTGCATTGGGGATAAAAAGGACAAACCTGTGTTAAGAAAACATTTCAATACAATATTATGTGCCAATATGGTGGCTGATGTTCTTGATCTTAGAATCATGACTAGACTCTAGTCCTTTTATTTCTGAGTAACGTTGAGATTGAAGAGCTGCTAAAAACGAGTGTGTAGATGAGCACTTATCTTCTCTCACTTTTTGTGCCTCTGTAGGTACATGGACTATATCGCACAACAGGTGCTAGTTTTGAGAAGGCCCAACAAGAGTTTGCAACAGGTGTGATGTCCAACAAGACTGTCCAGACCGCAGCTGCAAACGCAGCTTCCACTGCAGCAACCAGTGCAGCTCAAAATGCTTTCAAGGGTAACCAAATTTAGAGGATCTTCAAACAATACACTGTTACCTTTCGACTGTACTTTTTTCTCTAGTTACTGTACTCTATAAATATTTTTATGTTCAAAACACACAGTAAACACAGCATGTATATTTCCAATTCACTTATGCATGGGCGAAAATCAGAAATGTTTCCTTGTCTTTTTATTTACCTAAAAGTTTCTTAATATTTTAGTGCCCCTTGCAGAAAAAAGTACTACATGCTAAATAAATATTCTCCATATTTTTTGGGGGATGAATGTTCAGCACATTATTTCAGTGGTGAGACACTGAAATTAATATGACACTTATGATTAGAAATGCATTTAGTACTAGCTTAAGTCATTCTTTCAAGAATCTTAGATACAAGGATAACACATTGGAGCAGTAAAGTGATGCTTCATTCCATTTTCCTTATTTATATTGAGAGAAATAGGCCATCAGGGACTTGTGGATTTTTAAATTGGCTTGCTTTTTAGCAGTTTCAGTCACCAGTGAAGAACCTGTGTGCATTTTATAGTAGATAATGTAACTTTTACCTTTTTATTTTCTTTTTTTCAGAGTCGTTGATATTTTGATATCAGTCTCTGATCTTGCATGGGCACTGCATTTCTTAAATTAAAAGAATTAGTATTTTGGATTCTGCACTGCTTATTGTTGTAGGTTTGGGGTGGTGTTTATAGAATCATAGAAATGATTTTCTGTAATAGTTTCTTTTAAATAAAAATTTTTTGGGGTGCAATACAAAAATATAATATGCAGTGCATTATCCAAAAGAAAAGATAGAAAAGTGATGGAATAGAATGTAGTGATAGTAATATCAGTTTGTTTTTTTTTCTTCAAATTTTCAGTATGTGTATCATAGTAAACTATTACTGTATGGAAACTTTGGTATATTCTTGTGGCTACTCTTTTTAATTGACCTGAGATTGTGTTTGGCAGCTCTTTTTTGGGGTGTGTATGTAATTTTTAACAGGTATTAAAGTCTAGCCTAACTCCTTGTCCAAAAAGAACATGTAGTATTGAAGTGATTTTTCTTTTAGCCTCTCATCTCTAGTGGCATTAAAAATAAAAAGACTCTGGCATTTTACATATACTTGAATCCCTACTGCACCTCAGTCTTTTAATTTTTGAGACATACTGAATACATTAAAATTTTTCAGCAATAGAAAAAATAAAACATTTAATTTGTACCAAGCAAGAAACTATACAGTTGAATGCATTAATTTTTAATATAATCACATTAAAATTGTTACTATGCAGCACAGGAGTTCATTCTTATAGTATATTTGGGTTGAAAGTGAATCACTTTTAACACTGATTAAATAACTAAAAGACACTTGTAAAGTACTGTTTTTGGAAGTCATTAGCTAATTTAAGATTAAAGAATAATAGGTAGTGATTTATTCAACTTGACTTTAAGCAAGAATAGCCTATTGGATTATATTATTTGAGATTGCAGATCCGTAAAAAAGAAAAAAAAATTCAGATGGGCACAACAAATGGTTAAATCACTTTTATTCTTCTCCCCGAACCTGGAGTTTCGTGTTGGGGGTGGGTGGTGAGTTCTCACTACTTAAAAAAGAAGCATTGCGTGGTAGTGACACTAGGCAATGTGGATCCATTCAGATGGTGATTACATTTGATTTATTTGGGACTTTATTGAAGTAATATACTTGGAATATGTTTCTTTTATTTTGATGGAATAGGATTCATAGTATGAATTGGAAGCTGTTTACAAATATTTCTGATTAGTGATAATCTCCACCTCCTTTCTTAACCATGGCGCCACTCGGCCGGCCCTCCACCTCCTTTCTTGAATAAGCCAGTTGAAGTTTTTCAGAACCGTAATCTTACTGAAAATGTGTTTCATCAATGTGCTGTATTAATTGTGGATTTTAAAAACATTCAAAACATTAACCACAAAATACAACAAGAACAATTATGTCCATCATTAATTTATATCTCAAGTCCATTTTAATTTTTTTTAAAGTAGAAATGAAAGATAAAGCATAGAGACTTGAAAAACACCGAGATTCTTTCAGTAATAGGAATGATTTTCTCTATTCTGCAGAAACCCATAAAGGTAGCACTGTTAAATAGCGAAGAATAATTATAACCAACAGTATCTTTTTTGTATAGATGGGGAAAAAGTTATAAAATCCAGTTATTTGGGTTAATACAAGCTTATGGGAGAAAATTGTTTTTTAAAAACATAAATGTGCATTAAAATGATAGCAGTGCTCACAGTTAGATAAAGTATAGGGGTTTTAAATTCTTATATTTTCTATTCTCTTCATAATTAGTAAATAATCACATTTTCACTCAGCAAAAGATTGGCATTTGTTAGTGTTTTATATTTAATGTTACCATTACCCAGGATCATCAGAATCATGAAATGGTCTTGACATTGTAAGTATCCACGTCATTTTTCAGTTTGCAATACTAAGTTGGCTAGTTTATTTCAGACTAAAGTCTGAACACTGGAATATCATTGCTCAGTGATTTGTAATTTGGGACTTGGATCATTTATCTAGGGATGTTTGTATATTTTGTTAGTGAGTAATACGGCGCTGCCATCACGGTGACTGTCGTGGTTCTATATAAATGCCCTCCATCTGTCCCTCTAATGTTGCATGTTTTCAGTGGTTTGGCAGTTTTGTATATTTATTGTATTAACACAGTGTCAAAATAAAATGCTGTTTACTGGATGTTTGTTTGTATAATTCTAAATACTATATTAGCACTTCAGAGGCAGAAATTATCCTGAGGGTTTAATGTAATAGAAATTCTACATTTGATTAAAAAATAATCTGTGTATAATTCTATCACATGCTAAACAAAATAAATATATAAAAGACTTAGTTAAAAACTGTCAGCAACATAAAATGACAACTTTTCTGTTGTATTAGACCATCATAGGTAGTGGAACTTGAGCTTCACTCGTATTAAATATTTTTACCACTTTAAGGTCAAAATACTCAGACTGTCTAGAAGTTAGTGAGGTTCAAAATGGAAAATGTGTTTTGTGGCTCAGATTTTTTCCTAGTGGGTTAAAATGGATGTTTTTGTATTAGTATTGTATTGATTTGACTTAACTTGTGTTCTGTTCCCTAACCTCCCTACTGATTGCTGTTTTACATACCGATGGAAGTACCTGTTTGTGTATTATTGGGTTTTTTATTTGGTTATTTAAAGAGGATGTAAAAATACAATCTAAAATAATGTTCATGGTGAATCTTATTTTGAGAAATACATGTTATATTAAAATAGGAACAACATTTTCAGTTTTCTGGGTGTTATCTTAAAAAAAGTGAGTTTGGATTGTCATTGGATATATCTTCTATAAATCATGTTGAGATAATGTATGGTTTGCATTTTAAAGGGAATTTGTTAAATTTATTAGTTGTTGCTGTAAATCATTTGTAGCATAATGCTTTTATAGTTATTGGTATATCTTTTTCTGAAAACATTGACATTAGCATTTAATTTTATCTTTATTGGCAAAATCTGTGTTTAGACTGTTAATATACAGAACTTGTTGCATTTTTGTTCCTATTTTCCTTTTAGAATTACCATGGCTATCAAACACCATTTCATTGTATCTCCTTCCATTTTTTTCCTTAAGGAAAACGTTTGAAAGAATTTGTTGATTCCACATGATTAAGACCTTTAGAGGTGAAATAAAAGTGGTTAATGTAGAAATAATTGGGGATGGTTAAAAGTAAACACAAATTTGATAGATTTTCAAGTACCATATTATAAATTTATTTAGGGTAGAATAAATGTTTTAAAACATTAGAAATGGTTAAATATTATGGAAAGTGAAGTAGTTCCACTAGAATTAGAGTATATTTTACAAAAAACAGCATACTTTTTGTATTGATGGGTGTTGTTAAACCTTTTTTTAGGGCTATATTACAGTATATAGATAGGTAGGAAGAAGTATGTAGAAATTTTTTAAACCAAGCATTGCCACTAATCTGCCCTAGATACCTTTAATTTAAAGATACTAGGAAAACAGGGAAAGACTCTCTGCTAGAGTTCTTACCACCCTCCCTGTGGGTTCCATATTTACAGTTTAACTTCGTGGTTTGGGTAGGACAAAAGTTAACCTGTAGAGTTTTCATTAGCACTGTTCATGTTTTCAAATTTCAAGGGACATGGTAACCACAAGTAGGAATGCAGTGAATGTTAAATTTTATGTGTATCTAAATCTTGATTTGTTTTTCAGCTATCTTTCTGGGTTTGGCATGACTGATGGTGTAGCTAAAACCATCTTGCCACTAAACCCCAATTTTATCTTTTTTCTAATAGGGCCAGAAAATAGTTAACCCTATTCTACCTAGTAATGTTAAATATAGTTGTATAAGATTACTCTGAGTATTAATCTTCTCTACATTTAAATGGTTCTAATTTATAGAATCCTAGCATGAAATTTTTCTTTAACTCTTCAGTTGTTTTCAACACTTAGATATAATCCTAAAATTCTCCAGAACTTTAAAAATATTTTGTGGATCATTGATTCTCAGGATAAATTGTGGTTGTGGTATTTGTTACTGTTGGCAATTTTTAGTATTCTTCAGGTGTTTTGAGTCTAGGAAAAATAATGCCAAAAATCACTGTCTTTTATCTGGTGATCACAATGAGTACAATATTATAGTCATCTACCTACATAAAAACAGCTCACTGGGCATACACATCCCTCAAACTATTTTTTTCTAGTGTGAAAGTAATATATACCTGTTGTAAAACTATTGACAGATATGGAAAATGATAAATAATAAAAATAATATGTAATTCTTTCACCTAGGGAATATCACTGCTAATGTGTTATTGGATTTGTTTTCCATTCTTTTTCTAGGCATACATATTTTATAGAGTTAAGGGATATAAAAAATGTGGATTATTAAAATCCTATTCTCACCCCATAGCATTACAATGACCTGATAGTTTAGCTTTTATAATTATCTTTTTATAAAATTAATACACTTCAATATAAATTATAGGAAATATTTATAAGCAAAGGAAGATAAAGTCGCTCATAACTTTACACTCATAAGTAACTACTATTAAAATTTGGTTTATATTTTTCCATTAATTTTCTAGGAAGACAACTTTTTTCCTAAAATTAAAAAATAAGATTTCTCCCTACATGTAATTGATCTTTTACGAATGTTTATCTAGCTCTCACAAGCCTCATTTCTTTGGGCCCTGAAGACCACATTGGTTCTAGATGTCGTTTAGCTGTAGTGGACTCATGCTGGGCTCATTAAATTTTATCCTGAGTATAGATTTGTCCAGAACTATCCTGTTTCATAATTGGAACATATGGATAGCAGTATTCTGCCATGAGGAAGGAGTCATCAAAAAGTTAAACTGCAGTGAGAATGAAGAATGGAGTAGATACGCAGACAAGTGGGATGGAAGGACATGGAAAGTGTCTTAAAAGCTTTCCATTTCCTGTACGGGGCCTGACTGCTCACCTACTTTTCATCCTGTTATCCCAGTAATATTCTTACTCTGTTTTCTCCCTGAGCTACCTTGAGGTGGTTTCCCCTGTTACTGTCAGCTGGAGAATTTTACTAACAAAGGTTTGTAATCTTGGAATTATGATGTAAATATATATATTGAATTTTTTCCCATATTGCTGTATATATTTCTGTAACAGTTAGTAGCTGTATAGCAGCTATGTTTATATGCATGTATCAAATTATTTTTCAAAGTCCTGTTATTCCTTCAGGTTCTGATTTTTAATTTTTTTATTATAAATATTTTATCAAGGAACATATTGTTGCTAAATTTCGGTGCCCAGACTTTTTTCCTTTCCTTAGGACAAATTTCTGGGACAAAGCATAAGCATACTTTTTAAGACCTGTGATGTGCATTGCCAAATTGCTCTCCAGAAAATTATATTTATGTCTCCATCAGCAGTGTGCAAAAGGTTCTCTTTATCCACACTCTACTAACATTGGATGCCCCTTTCTAAAAAGTCTTCAACACCAATAAGTTTTGACAAATGATCAGGAGATGTGTTTTCTGTGCATTCTGGTTTCCCATAATGGGCTCGCCCAACACGACCTGTGTTTTTAGTTTTGCTAACTGGTGTATCCTGCATCACAGAGACGTTTACTTCCTGAAAATCTGAAGCTAAAGATGTTTATAGTACAGGATGGAAAAAAAAATGGTGGCCATAGGTAGCCAATCTATTGAGCTTCTCGAGATAAAATTAGATTGGCTTTAACAACAGGTTATATTATTCTTCACAGTTTTTTTAACAGCTCTTTTTGAGATCAATTCTAAGTGATAGTCTGGACAAACAGCAGATTCTCTTAATTTTCTTATAATTTTTACTTACTGAAGACTTACTGTATATCAGACCATACTAAATGCTTTACATACATCACTTAATTCTCACACAAAACCTGTGATGTAATTTTTATTGTCCTCATTTTTATAGAGCAGTAGGAAATTGTCCCGGTCACTCAGTGAGTGGTGGGGAAGGGCTAGGGAGGGGTAACTAAAGCCAGGCCCCCTGACTCCTGCCGAGTGTGGGGCTGCTGCTGCCACATGCTGCCACCTCCCCCCAAATCTCTGTTTCTATCCATCCTTCCACATTTCTAGTAATTCATATCCATCTTTTAGGGACAATGGATCCTAGAAAAAAATATCAGAACATGTATTTTTGATGTCTTCAAACCAAGGCCTTGTCTCCACAACGTGTGGGTGAGTACCCTGCTGTCTGCGCTTCAGCAGTGTTAACTTACTGAATGGTCATTGGCTTGTGTGTGTGGAGAAACTTTAGTTGAAGGCAAATCCTTATTTCTCAGGTCAACTATGAAGATGTGCCTTTTATGTAATCATAATAGCTGCTTATCCTGGATGAGAGATTATTTATAATAAGAAAATAATAACTCAAACTGTCATTTGTCATAACCACTGTCATATACTTGATGAATTTTTGGTGTGTTTTTAGGATTCAGTGAATTGCGACACATGGTGTCATCTTCAAAAGTATGAAACATTACCAGGCTTTTCTCTGAAAGGGAGGAAAGATGAGTGTTTTCATCAGTTGTCATCTTATAGTGTGTTTTTCTGGAGTTATACTTGGAAGCTATTCTGAGAGTTTTTACTATGCAGAGATGTTGGTGTCCTGAAAGGTTTGTATTGGCCGCCTTTTCACCCTGTACCTTCTAGGTAGAAGGAAACTACAGCTGTTTGAGAATATAGACTTTGGTGTCAAGCCTGTGTTTGAGCCTTGGCTTTGCTTCTTACTAACCTGGGGCAAATTACTTAAATCAGTTGTTACCTAGTGACAGTTAATTTACCTATAAAATGAGAATAATCATTTGTACTAATAGGGTTTTGATGAATAACTGAATTATATCAAGTGCCCAGCACAGTACCTGCACATAGAAGATACACAGTAATTAAAAACTCTTATCTGCTGTGTATATTGATGACTTCTAAATCTCTATTTCCAACCCGGTGTTCTCTCCACGGCCTGTTTTTAGCTGTACACAGGACTTCTCCATTGGCAGCCTAGGCAGAAACTCACCATCTCCCTGTCTCTGCTTCTCCTGGATCCTGAGCTTGGTGGTGGCATCACTTTCCATCCTGTGCCCAAATTACCTTGGGAGTCATCCTGGACTCTCTCCTCTCCTACTCATCAGTCAGCAAGCTGGCCATGCCCATCCCCTGACATCTTTAATTCATTTCATTGTTTTCACCATCACTGCCCTAACTCGGGCTTTCTCCTCTAGAGGACAGATTATAATGGTTTCCACCAAACACAAGCACTGGGACTGCTGGCTTACAGGTGTTAGGTTTTTCAGGCTACTTGGCTATAAGAAGCCAAAGAGTTGCTACTGTCTACATGCTTTTTGATGATTTTTCTTTCCCATGTGGTTTTGCTACTTCCTCGTATTTATTTATGCTCCTATCTACATCCTGTGTACCTAAACAAAATAAACAGTTTACGTCTGAAAGACTAATATTGCAGAATTCTCCTGGGTGAGGAAGAAGCTGCAAGGAAGAAGATAGTAGTGGGGACAGCAATAGGATGGCTGCAGCCAAATGACTAGGCAGCTGATAGGGGTTCTGAAATAAAGACAATAATTGGTTCTTGCTGCTTTTGAAGAGTAGGCTAAAAGTTTGCTTTGATGTCCTTCTTCTTTAAGTGTTTGAGTTGAAAAAGGTACTGAATTTTTGGCAACTACTGAAATAACCCACTTAAAGGAAATGTCCAGGATAGTCAAGACTGTTCTTAAGTGGTTCTTTGTTAAGTGAAGACTTTGAGAGCTAGGAATAAGTTCAATGCAGTGTGTTCCAGGAAGATCAATCATGGAAAGTTCATCCAGTAGCGGAATTGCTAAGTAAAAACTGAGGGTGAAGTGGGAAGCACACGTGCGGGTTCCCCAGCCTCTGTTGAAATTTAAAGCCAGGGTCTATTCTCTTGTGGACTAACTATTGAGAAAGATGTAATAACAGCTATAAAAGCAACTGAAAATTTCAAATTTTGCTTGGATTATTTAGATCATAATCTGTTTGGAAATGTTTTCTTTAGTGATTTCAATCATTTTTTTCAGCTTTTACTTTTTATTTCTATTAGAAACCTGGCAGGTGTCAGGTGTATTTAGAAACCAAAGCATAAATGTAGTTTGAGTTGTCACAGGCCCTAGATCAGGGAAAGAAATAGCCATTTTTGTTTATTCTGTCATATAAATGCTTCATGGGATATGGAGAATTGAGTAAGAGTTTATGAAAAGGGTTGTGTCATCTTTTGAGTTTATAAATTAGAATTCTGCTTCTAAATGAGGTTTTTTTATGGGCAGGATTACCTTCAGGAAATGTGTATGTGAAACTGCTACATGATTGGCTTTAATTTTGGTATTTTTGTTGGACGAACAGAGTGTGCCCTTCAGTTGACTTTTTTTTGTCATTATTGAACATATTTCTTTGTGTATATATATGTGTGTGTGTGTGTGTGTGTGTGTATATATACACACACACACACACACACACACACACACATTTACATTTCTTGGTAAAGCCTTTCTAATGTTTTGAAGCATTTTCATATTTCTTAATTTTACTTTAAGATATTTGTATAGATTTTGAGAGGGTTTCTTTTTATAATTACATTGATGCTTCTCCAAGAAAGAAATATATACAGTACTTACCTTGAAGTTTAAGCTAACCTAAGGTAGGGATATATATGTTACTAGTAAATGGAATAGTTAAAATTCCTGAATATCTTTTTCCTATCAATATTTCATAGAAGTTAGTGTTCAAAATAAAATTTGGCTATAGGTATTTTCTTCATCAAATTATATAGATCATTAAAACCAATAGATTTGAACGAATCAGAATGAGTTTGCAAAATCAGGTTTAATTCAGATCTGGGGAGAGGAAAGGAACACGTTGTGAAAATACATATGCATAGGAACCTAATCAATGCTAGACAAACAATGTATCAGTTTACAATATAACAGGATAACCACAAATTTGAAGGCTCAAATTGAGTCCATGAGGGGTAAATACACTTTATATTTGGCTCAAGTGGCTGTTGAATATCAAGTGGTGCTGAGTTCCTTCAAAGCATCTAATGACCCCCCAACCTTGGAAGGAGTTTCACCACAGTCTTAGAAGAAATCCCAGTCGTGCCTTTAACTCTTTGGGCCCTTGGGGGGTCATTGCTGCCCAAATACAGATGCAGGCGAGGGATTTCCAGTGGCCACATTATTGCACAAAGAGGTCTGTTCTAAGGCAGACTCTATGGCTAAGAAGGTGTGAGAGCAGCCCTTACATAGTGGTCTAGCATTAACACTGTCTATCAAAGCATGTTAAGAAATAGCTCCTTAGTGATTATGTACCATCTAGTTATCACACTAACAGAAAAGGCAACAGGGCAGCTTCACATTTCATATGAAAGACTAGCATTAACTGGGCCTGGCTTGCTGGCTTAACTTTCACATAAATCTATGATTATTTTAATTTAGACCCAGAAAAAAAAAGTGATTTCATACCAGTCTTTTCTTCACATAGGTTTGTGTAGCATTAAAATTGTTATGGGTTAGTGACTAGGCCATGTAGGCAAAAATGTTTAACTCTTCCTTTGCCAAAACAGAAACAATGATCCCTGTTCTGACTCCTGTCCAGTTTCCAAAACAAAAACAAAAACAAAATAACATACATACACCTTTGTTATTGCACATCTTTCACACAGACTTGTGTATGTATAATATATATATATATATTTTTTAAATATGCTACACATAAAAAAAGACTATGGCACTTTACAGAATACATGTTTAACAAAGATCATTACACCACAGATGTTTGAAAACTATACAAAAACCCTTACACAATTAATGTAACATTGTTGAATTAGCACACAGGTTTAAAGAATCCACAGAATCCAAGGCAAATATGTCTGCCTTCTTGGAGTTCATTGAGAAGCCCAGCCCTTCACAAAACTTTAAGCACAAACGCAGGCAATAATAAATAGACTTTTCTGGTAGTAGTAATGGTCCAGGTATATTAGATTTTTAGACTGAGGCGATTAGGTGATTGATAGAAATGTATTAGAAAAATAGGCGTGGGTCAACAATCTGTTCTTAACATAATTCCTTTCTGCCATACTCGTATTCCTCCTATTCAGTGGTTTTTAACAGCTATGGTGTTGGGGGTCTAGACTAGCATGATTTGGGGTGTCCCATTCATCCCAACCAAGGCCTAGGGACAGGCAGGCGCCCTGAGCTGGGTCTAGCTCTTTTTTGGCATTACCTTTCTACTCTGTGCTTTCCTGGGAAAAGCCTCCGATCCAACTCACCAGTTGCAGCCATTTCATATTATTTCAGTCTGCTTTCAGGATCAACATCAGTAACTAGAAAAGCTTAGCTTGGTGAGTAACTCCTTTTTTTTTTTTTTTTTAATGCTGCTGTTAGGGTCGGAAATATAGCTGACTACAGCATGGTTACCAAACAGTGGGAAAAGGTCTACCGCAAGTGCCGGATTCTGGCAGGTTCTCCCAGTGAACATATGAATGAGCCAGAGCTGGCTTGGAGATCTGTGTCTCTGGAATGAGGAAACAGCGAGGTTTCCTTTGGCAGTCAAAGCATGATCCCAACTCTAGGAGAAAAATGTGTGATCCCTGGTGGAGGAGGAGACGGGGCCAGTACTGGTGCTACGGGGAAGCGGAATGAATTGGTCTCCACTAGCAGGATTTTGTACTTTTATTCTCATGGTTCTTATTCTTTCTTTAATCTTGAGAGGGACAGTTCAGTTGATTCAACTTACCCTGGAATTAAGCCTAGAATAAGTTCCACAACAGGATTCCACACTGTTCCCGCTGACCCCTTCGGTGAGCTAAGCAAAGGCAGTGTCTTGCTATGCCCTTTACCACACGCCCTGTCCCCCAGTAAGTGTGTGGTCTTGGGCATAGTCTCCAACTGAGACAACCTGAAAGAACTAGGAGGAAACAAAAACACCAACCCCACACCTCATTCTGAGACAGAGATGCTCACAGGCCTGCAACCTTGTGACAGAAACACAGCTAGCAAGTCTGGCTAACAGTCTCTTCTGTTAGCAGAGAAATGCTGCTTTAATGACTTAGATCATTATCCTTCATTGAGCCCTGGGGGAAATGCACTGTGACTGAACTTGTCAACTACATGTCAGTGCTTCTGTACTAGCTTCATGTTCCGTCTCCTGTAATTGTACTGTGGCCCTCCTGTGCAGTCACTTCGCTCAGCTAGGTGTTGCCTCTCATCAGTCCTAATAAGGCTCAGGGCTGTGGAATGTGGCTTCAGTAGGTAAAGGCTAGTTCTTCACTTGACGCAAACGACAAAATCCGTGGTGGACTGTTTCACAAGGTTACACAAGGAAGAAAATGGCAGTCATGTCTCTTCCAAATTAAAGGAGGCAGATAAGGTTTTTCCCCTCTTCGATTTCTTCCTGTACTTTGTCACTGGAGGTTGCAATTTCTGCTTGTGCGGAGAAGATGGCACAGATGAAGGTGAAGACTGTTCCACCAATGGCGGTGTAAAAGGCCCAGCCCAAGGAGCAGTCTCCAGGCTTGTAGGCCGATGCGTAGTGTCCACAGTAGGCAATGGCCTTCTGGCAGCCCCAGCCAGCGGGGTAGAGTATCAAGCCGAGAATAAGGAACAGGCCTGCAAGGGCAGAAGAGAAAAGAGGTGAGAACCCCTGTGGCTCCACCCTGTAACTAGACAGATCTGTTGTAATTGTTACCTGATTTGCCTGCTTTGGGCTATGGCATCCGTCCTGCAATAGCAAGTGTTAGGGACCATTTTATGCAACTACTCTGACCTGATCAAGAAATGTCATTGCTGTATTAGAAATATTTTTAGCCTCTTTTGTACATGTTGGAAGTGCACCCACTAATAATTTCTCTTCTAGAAAAGCAAATTAAGTGGTTGAGGTGAAACTTTCCTTCTGGTCTAAGGCAGAGGCTGGCAAACAGGCCAAGTAAGTATGGCCTTAGTTTTAGAAATAAAGTTTTACTGGCACACGTCTGTGCCCATTCGTTTATGGAGCCTATGGCTGCTTTTGTGCTGGAACTATAAAGTGAGTAGTAGTTACAGACCCTATGGTCTGAGAAATCTGAAATATTTACAACCTTGCGCCCTTTGTAGAAAAAGTTAGCTGACCCTGGTCTAAGTGAATTCACACAGAGCCATAGGATGTCACCCTGGTTAAATGCAAGAGACCAGATCTTAACCTGATGTCAGTGCTTTAAATAAACCCATAGGAGTCTGATGGCATTCACCAACAACCAGCTTCATGTTTGGAACAGAGATTTCTATATTTACATATACACTTAGAAACAAAAAACATTTGCAAACTTCGTAAGAGTTTTTCGTCTGAATGCTATTAGGTGAACTCGGCCTTCAATAGACACTAATAAGCTGTTTCCCTTTTGCTGACCCCACTACCCTGTCATACTAAACGTATTCCATTTTTCTATTCCTTACAGCATTACTGCCCACTGGCAGTAATTGGAGAGTTATTTTTCCTGCCAGCCTGGTGAGTTAGGAGCTACTCCAGGGCCAGGACTAAGGCAAGTGAGGCACAGAATGTAAGGAGACGGTCACTTTTAGGGGTCTGCCCTGCACTTGTGGGAAATGGGGATACATACGTTGCCTGCCTCGCCTCAGTCCTGGCTACAGTCACACAGCAAAGCTGCTTATAAGGAAGTCCCGAACCTGAAATGACAAAGGCAACTGAGGGCCCTTAAATCCTACACAATGAAACCTTCCTTGTAGAAAAGATGCTGCAAGAGGATGGCTTCATTCTATGAGGCAGGGGAAACAGTGGTTTCCTCTTCAATGACACCTATATAATCAAGATTGCTAATTCAGAACCAAAAAGACCTGTTTTTAGATACCATGGACTAGCAATTCTATCCTCCTAAATTAATCTTGTCTCAATTCTCTTTTCCTATCTTTACTGAAATTCTCTGAGTTTACCACAGCATAGCTTCCATGTCATTTAAAGCAACTTCCCCACACAAAGAACATGACTGAATTTATGGTAGTATCAGGTTTTGAGGAAGATCAGGGACAGTATTTGAAACCACAGGCCACAATTTCATACAGCTGTCTTCATCCTGTGATGACATCTTCTTGCCAAGCATGGCAGTTCACTACTAGGGTGGGTTTTGGGGTCTGATTGTCCCTACTTCCCAAATTAATCTTGTTGTACACTGAAGGACTTGGGGTACTTTCTAACAGGGGTGGAACAGTGGGAATCTGTTCATATACTCATTTTCTTCATGAAGAAGGGTGCTTCACAAAAGAAACTTTGTAACCTTGCAACCCTCTATTTCTCTAGCGGTTGGAATGCTGGGCCCAGGGAGGCATTGATGTGTAGCTAGGGAAACGCCATCCACTGTTGGAAAACATAGTGAAAGGAGCTGCAGACCGAGGCATCTTGGAGAGATGCTGTTAGAAAATGGCATAGAGTGAATTCCACAAGCACGCCAGTGGACAGTGTGCTGGTACTCTGGAATATGGAAGGTCTAAAAGGAGCTAAAGAAAATAAAGGAAATATTGAAAGGATGACATTCAGGACAGCAAGGGTAATACGATAACAGGTCTGATGGCCATTTCAGAAAAAGAGCTCCAAAATTGCTTTGAAGGGTGGACTAGGCACTGGGGTTGGTGCATAGCTTCCCAAGGGGAGTACTTCGAAGGTGACCACAGTGATATTCAGCAGTGAGGTGTATAGCACTTTTTCTAGGATGAGTTCACAAACTTAATTTTCAGACCTCGTATTTCGAAAAGTACGATTTGGGGGGAGAGGAGAATCCAGGGTACAATTGGATACGCTTGAAAGAATAAACCGTCTCCATCTGAACAGATCTTACTCATCTGGGGAGATCTAAACATTATTGAGCTAATTCTTTTATATTTCCAAGGCCTATGATAAATCCTAATTAATTCCCACCTTGTTTCCTAGGAGACCTCACCCGAGGTACATGGGACCTTGTAGTTTCTTCCTCAGATCCTAAGTTACAGCCCTGGGGAACGTGAGGCACCGTCGCTGGGACTTCGGTAAGGATTCAAAGGTCCTCTCCGGCGTGTAGCCACTGCTGCCAAGCTCTAGCACAGGCCCTAGGCAAGGGAGCATGAGCTGCTCGTCCCTTTAAGAGACCAGAGTGTTCGTATTTGAATTGTGGCTCCAATTAAATGTTAATTGCACATGTTGTTTGTATTACATGGCTTAAACAAGTCCAATAAGGGAAATTAATGCATCTTAACATGATAGGGACAGAAAGCATGGAGTTTGTTGTCACATAGCCGCTCTGCTACCCTATGCTGGGCTCACAAAGTTCCATAATTTGGCTATCTCAGATCCTTTTAATATCAGATTGTTCCACAGCCAGGAACACTCACTCTAGTACGCCTCCCTAACTGTCTTAGGTGCTCCCTTTTTCTGATAACTGATAAAATTCCCGAAGTGCTTTAGGCCATCTTAAAATCTAGTGGCTGCTACTGGCCAATCACTTTGTGAGTGACAGGAGGGAGACTTATCATATAAAAGTTCCATGCTTAAGAGTTTGTCAAAAGCCTCAGTTTGAATACTCATTAGCCCTCAGGGCATTCCATGTGAGAGGGTAATAAAAAGTGGGCTGTGGTATACGTCTCCAAGCCCCAGTGGATGTGTTGTGTGCTGAAACCACACGCTCCCAGACCCGGCAGCCGGCCTAGACTAACACAAGAGCGCCTTATCCAAATTCTTATTGGGTCGGGGAGGAAGCTGCCACTGGCTACCCTGTCCTAGCTGTGGACCTCTCCTTCTTGCCCTCAGCAGAGTTGTCATGAGCATGGCTAATGCCATGGAAATGCAAGACCTGCGTCTGAGAGAAAGAAAAGTGTAGGCCTTCAGGTAAGCAAAAAATAAAGTCACATTTGTCATCTTTCTGGGTACTTAGAAAAAGGCTCTTCTATCAAAGGAGTTCCAGACAGTTTAGTGCTTCACGTGGCCCTTTCAGGTGACTGCCACACTTTGGCCTCACCTGCTCTTGGGGCCCAGCGCAGCTTCTGAGCAGTGGTTCCTGGGCCCCAGTGAGCATCCTTTAGTGAAGCACAAACATCATCTGAACAGATTCTTTTGCTTTCTAGTAAAATGACTGAGAAAAAGCCATAAAGGTTTCCCATTTTACTGTCAATAAAACCCAGCGTCCTTTTCTGGCCTTCAAGGCCCCATGGGATTTAGCTGAGCTCACCTCTGCCTTTCACACCCTGTTCTCTCTGCTCCAGCCACACGGCTTTTCCTCAGACACATCAGGCATGCTAGTCCTCTCACCTGCAGTGCTCTCCTACCACACGGCTTCCAGGCTGTTTTCAAATGCCACCTTCCCAGTGTGGTCTTCCAGTCCACTCTATTTAAAATTTCAACCACCTACTTCTCCCTACTTGCTATCCCCCTTCCTTGCTTTATTATGT
Source organism: Hipposideros armiger (assembly GCF_001890085.2). Lineage (NCBI taxonomy): Eukaryota > Metazoa > Chordata > Mammalia > Chiroptera > Hipposideridae > Hipposideros > Hipposideros armiger. Next base: position 1,525,218 of record NW_017731405.1, on the reverse strand, counting down.
CTTCTTAAAACTTATTACACACAGACTGTATTACTTTGAGTCATATGAAACTGTCCGTATTTGACCATTTTTTACCTACAAAAATGGTCATGTCATATTGTTCAACCTACTATTTTTACTTACTTTGTTTATTCAGCTCCATCCTAGACTTTAAACTCCACAAGGGCAGGGATTTTTGTATATTTGGTTTACTGTACAAGGCTAGTGTTCAGAATAGCGTCTGGCACTTAGTAATACTCTATTAAATGTCAGTGCAATTTGTTTCATAATATTTTTAAGCCATAATGCCCTGGGGAAAAACAGTGAAATAACTTTGACAGATACGTCAATAAGAATAAAACATGCCAGCAGAAAATAGAGACTCTTGGTTGGCTGACTTATCCTCCCACACTGCCCTGTTCTAGGCCTGTAAATCCCAGGGTTTAGAAGCTTGTACCCCAATTCCAAATGGGCTTGATAACACCAGCTAATGAGACAGAATTAAAGCCCATGACTTCTTAAATGAGCAGGTCAGACCAAGTCTGCTGCAAACTGGGCATGGTTTTTCTGGTCCTTAATTTGGAGTACACCCAGGGACTATTAACTTGGTTGTGGGTTATGTCCAGAGGCCAAATGGGAGGTGAGGTGTGCTCTGGATTGAATTTCACATAAAAGCCCCGCCAGAAAATGGTCTGATCTCCCTCGGCAGCTATTTAAAAGGCAGTTCCTGAAGTTAGGCCAGCCCGCAGTGGTCTCTGGGGCCTTTCTATCTCCTTGCCTTAATGCATTATTGTTTTGGAGGGTGTGTGTTTTGTGCAGGGCAACAGAGAAACTAAAGGACTAGACCAGTAGTAGGCATTTGCTTTTCTTCTGACTGGCCTCTTTCCCCAGTGCCTGGCTGAGCAGTGGCAGGCCTAGCTGGGAGGAGGAGGAAAAGCAGAAAGAATGATACTGGCCAGTATCCGAGGAAAATAACTACCACTGAAAGAAACCATAGTAACTCAGAGGACTGGTAACCGCTGCTGCAACTTAATAGGATGAAACCTAGGATGGTACCATTTTCCACAACCTTAAAAGACAGCCTCATCTTTCTATCCTATCTTCTCTCTTGCTAACATTCTCCCAGTTCACTATACCAAGAGGATTAGAAGATGTCAGCATGAGGTCACCTGGGGGGTGACTCAACTTTATCTGGGAGGAGAAAAAGTAAATGAAAAGAAACTGATGGTTAGTCATTTGGGCTACCCAGCCTGGGGACAGAGCCCTGACTACTTCACTGAGGCCCACCCTATGGTACTGGCGCTCTCACCATTGGCTGGACACCAGCTATTACAATGTAACACCTACCATGCCACTCTGCTATTTTAGCAATATTTTTCCCTACCTGGAATGAGCTTTCAGACTCAACCCTGGATTCCCAGCAGTTCTAACTTGTTGCACAGGGATTTTCAGTGTCAATATGGACAATCTAAACATGTGGTTTGGGTTTAATTCAAATAATTAGATTCCATTAGCTGTGTCTCATCACTGCTTTTCCAATGCCAAAAACACAGAAGGTGCTAAAAAAATGAAACACACCAGGAAAAGTCAGTCTTCCTGCTTTCTGATCAACATTCAGCACTGTGATTAGACCAGCCACAAAATTATAGGTCGTAGGTAATTTTCTTGCAACTGCCCTGGAATCAAACAATGTGCTATCAAATATAAGTTTTAATCAAATCCCTTAGGTGGGAAGAAAAACATCTCCACAATCCAGCCAGGCCCCCAATTTTGGAAAGATGAGGCATTGCTAAATACATTAAATAATATTTTACTTGGTCTGAAGATGACCAGCTCTAGCTTTAAGATTATGGGATGCTAGAAATGGGGGAGCCAAACCTGAACCACAGCTCTTCAGTTTGCGAAGGAAGTGGGCAAAGGCTCCACGGCTACTTCACAGTCTTCCCCTGGCTGTTTTAGTGCCTGATCCTTCCCTCCAACCCAGTCGCACAATCACCACACTTTCAAAACCTGCTGGCTAAGGGACTCAAGGTTTCTTTTTGCTTTTTTTTGTGGGTACAGAAGAAGGCCATTGTTTCTGGCCTAAAAAGTGGAAGAACTAAAGGCTGGTTCCTTTATACAGAATAACAAGCAGGTCTTTGGACAACACACTTCTACTTCCTCTTCAGACTTCTAGACTAAATAGCCAAGACTGACTAGACTCCGGTTTGCAAAGGAAATTTACTAAGGACAGGAAGAAAACAAGACCATCTGTCACTGGTACTGGCAACCTGTGGAAAAGCCCCCAGGAGGGACACGACACTTAGCTCCCATGGGATCTTAATCAAGAAGCTTATTCTAAAGCTATGAAATAGCCTATCTCTGGAGAGTGAGTTCACAGCAGACAGCTGATAGGCTTAGTATCTCTGTTAAATTTGGGCTCCAACAAGGTAATCCCTGCGGTGTGTCCACTGAGTGTACTCCAGGTGCTCATCCTGGTGCCAGGCACAGTAATGAGTGGCCATGACGGGTAGAGGAGTAGGAGGGTGTAGGGTTTCATAGGCTTTAAATACATCAGGCCAATGATAGTCAAGGAATTTTGTCACACTACATATACCAGCATTCCCTAAACAAGGGGCTTTTACTCATGCTGACTACTAGGGCACTCATCCACCTGGAAATGTCCCCCCCTCGTCCCAGTTCACATATCACCTCTTATGCAAAACATCTGTCCCACTTTCAGCCAGAATGCTATTCTCTGTGTGCTCCCACTGCCCTATGCACGTCCCTCTTTATCACGTTATTTTTATATATTTTTCAACAGCTATTTACTGAGTTACCTACTAAATGCCAGGCATTATTCTCAGCCCTGAGGATAGAGCAGTCCTTCAAGGGCAAGAAAGTTTTATTCCCCTTGGTATACGTCACAGTTTTGTCTTATCACTTACCTTAAACCTGATGGGTGTGTCACAGTTAACCTTGGGTAAAAAAGGTCAAGAGGTCAACTTATTTCTGGCTTTGAAACAGCCATTGACTCATTTAGGAACATACCAGGAGACTATCAAACATCCATTCCCCTGTCAACACATCTCAGAAGGAAAAAAAAAAAGTCACCCTGTGCTGTTTATCCCTATCAGCTCTACCCAGTGACTCAGGAGGTCTGGGATATGGACCTAGCTCGGCCTGAGGTCCAATTTCCTTGATCCAGCTCAGTTCCTACAGGCCAGGAGGCTGCCCCTGCCACCACACCGCCCCCTCCCCTCCCTCCAGGCAGCTGTCTAATAGGAAGCAAGGCAAAGCAGGCAAGAGAATGACTGGCTGCCTGTACCCCATCCCCATTCTGGGACACAGGTCCAAGAGCACTCCAGGCTTATTGTGGATGATAGCTTCAATCGGTAAGTTCAGAAAGTGCTGACAGTATTGGATTAAAGGAAAAATCGACAGGACAGCTCTTGCGTGAATTTTAGGTCACCTGCCAGTGTTCTGCCTCCAGGGGGAAGGAAGCCTCCTTGGCTTTTCCTTCTCAGTATCCTTCGCTGTTCTTCCTTACCTTCCCAGCCACTAGACGCCGGAACACCCAGGCTTAATCCTTTGTCCTCTTCTCTGCATTCGCCTTATCCATCACACTTGGTCCCATGGCTTTAAGTCCTACCTCTAGGCTGATGTCTCCTGACTTTTGATCTTCAACTGTGAACTCCAGCTTTGCATATTGAGCTGCTTACTTGACCACCTCTTGAAGATCTAACCAAGTACTTGAAAATTATGTCCAAACCTAATTCTTGAGTCCCACTCCCCACCTTAAAACCTCGTCTTCACCCTGTGGACCTCATTTCAATTCTTATACCCGCTAAGGTCAAAAACGTTAAAATCACCGTTGACTCCTCTCTCTGAGCCCACGTGACTGTCAGCAGAGCCTGCTGGCCAGCATTCTAGTTGTTCCCTTTGCCTGGAAAGCTGTTTCTCCTGACACCCACATGGCCAACTCCTTGATCTCTTTCAAGTCTTTGGTTAACTCTCCTCATTGAATCCTCCCCTGCTCAATACTGCAGCCTCCTTCCCCCCTGACCACCCCAGTGTACTCAACCTTTCTTACCGTGGGCTTTACCTGTCTTTTCCCTCCCACAGCACCCATCACCTGCTATCATACTATATAATTTACTGATTTGGTTCTGTGTCCACCAGCCTAAATATAAACTCCACAAGGAAAGAGAACTTTGTGTAGTTTGTTCTCTATGTATCCCAATTGCCTAAAACAGTGTCTGACATGTACTAAGGTATTCAGTAAATATTTGTTGAATGAATGAAAACATAGTGCTGTGATACAGATTATGTTGCATTTTTAAATGAAGTCAATGTGGAAAGTTCTTGCCAAGTGTTTTTAAATGGTTGGAGGAAAGTTTTCATCCAATAATGTGAATTCCAGGGGTTGGCAATTTTGGCTAATAGGACACCAGCCACACTTCCTGATGAAACACACAGGGTCCAAACCATCGTACTGGCCTTTTACTTGACTGCAAGCACTGAAAACGTCTTTTCTGGCTACAGAAAATAACTGTTTTGGGGAGATCACATAGAAAAAAAAAAAAAGTAAGTCAATTAAATGTAATAAATTTTCAGTTATCTAGAAATCCGCCTTAGTGCAGCCTCTAACCTCTGAAGTTGTTTGCAGCTATGTCTGGCTGCAGTGACAGCTGTGGCTGACTTGTGGGAACCACCTAGGACACCAGCTGGGAGGGGAGGAGCAATGCAGGCCAGAGAAGACATTCAGGAAAAAGACAGAAGGCAGAGGCTGCAGGGGAACGAAGGAGGTGAATCTTGGCAGCTTACAGAGGAGGCAAAGGTGGTGTCGAAGCGGCATGAGCCTGGAGAATGGAAAAACCAACAAGGTGCCAGCTCTGAAGGCAGAGACTGTAGAACTGCTCTATAGCCCAGGAAAATGCCCACTCCTGTCAGCAGTTTTGCGGACAGAGTCACAGATCAATCTCTCGGGGGAGGCGGGGAAGTAAGGATGATTCTCTGCTTCCAGCAGAGGAATAGCATGTTTAGTTCTTTAACTCAGCAACAATCGTGTGGTACCACAATTGATGTACAGAGTGTTACACAACAGCCTTGTGCAGCAAGCTAGTTCACATTTACCTGTATGCTTGCTTCTCTTTTCAGTCTAAATTATTTTTATTTTTTTCTGAAATCTTCCATGCTGATAGCTGGAAGTCATTTTGGTAGTCTCTAATAGCTATTTGTAGGTGAACTGTTGTTAGGTAGGGACATTTTCTCTTTTACAATACCCCAAGGCAAATTGCCAAAGATTATTAAGGCTGCGCTTTGAGGAAGGCACACCACATGCACCCCACACTCAGTTCCCCATGCACTGAATCTGCCAAGCTGTTCTCTTCCCGGAGCTCATGGTGTGAACCTGTACACTTCTCATGTAGACACTCTATATGAGACACTCTAGTGAGTTGATCACGCTCAGTCACCAAAACAAGGCTACATTAGGTTCCTTATACACTTTTACAAAAGAAGAGATGCAACTTAGAATTTCATGGGTAAAAAGCTTAAATAAAAATTATAAGTAAATGCTTAACCAACTGGGGGAAACTATCCAGAACAATGAATGGTAAAAACATTTTTCCCATAATAAAACATTAGTTCCAATACCTCCCAGATGCCTCAAAGTAAGCATTTTTGGCTCCTATGAATTCCCATTTGATGGTAAACTTGTTGACAGAGGTAAGGAGTGTGCTCCCTGTTCTTTTATGACTCCATCCAAAATCCACACTCAGTGCCTAGGACATAGTCCTCTACACATACGGTGCTGTTCACCAACTTCACGTGTCATTTCTGATCCCCATTTCCTTTCTAGTCTTCACATCTTTGGGAGAACCTTTTGGAAAGGTCTTCTATGGTAAAAATGGTAGATTCCAAGTAAAGATGACATGGAGTTGAAGTTATAAACGCCTTGCCCCAAATTTATACAGTCACAACTAATATTTGAACTAAATCTGGAAGTTATTACAGGCGATTAGAACTTTTTAATAATCATACTGCTTATTATTATAATACCAGTGGCAGCAGTTAATGCTTGTGAGCACTGCAATGTGTCAGGCACCGACCAAGCACTTTAACTCATTTAGTTCTTGTAACAGTCTTACGAGGTTGATAACTAGTAATATCCTCATTTGAGAGATGAGGAAACTGAGGCAAAGAGGGATAAGTAAGGCTACACAGCTAATAAGTGGTGGAACTGGGACTCAAATCCAGGCAGTGTGGGGCCAGAGTCCCTCCAGAGCTATCACAGTAGACTGGTGCTTTACTGAAAACCAGAGACTAGCATCCAAGACAAAAGCATCTGTCCTGCAGAAGAGGGGAGATTCATATGTACTTAAAAGCTGGCTTACTTATACCTATGAGAGCTTAGAGATGATGACCAGTTACCAAGTGAGAAAACCACAGGAGTGCTGTATCGGGAGGATGGGGTGGAGAAGGCTGCACCAAAATAAAGGGTCACCTATTGTTAGGTTGATTTGCTAACTCTACAGCAAGACAAGAAAATACGTTCCATCCGTACCTTCTCTTCCTGATCTAAGTGTCACCAACCTACCTATTGGCAATGTAGATGCCACTTTAGAATGGCTGCCTTTGGCCAAAGCAACTTCTAGAAAGAAAACCTAGTGAACAGTCAGAACAATGTAAAATTTGCTATGTTGCGGAACACATGTATGCGCAAAAAACTGCAAATAACACACAAAACCCATCAGACCCGAGGAAAAAGTAAGCTGTATAATCTTCCATTTTAGTTTTTGCCTGAGAGGCTATATGCTTGGGAACTATCTGAAATCACACATCGACATAGAACACTAATGCCATCCACAAAAAAAAGTTCTTCTGTCCTGTCCTCTCCAGGACAGACAGCTGCAGCAGGTTAGACAGAATCCAGCACTGAGAGCATTCTCAGCCCCAAAATTACATCCCTCCTCCAGCAGGAGGGGCCAGTGTTTAACCACCTCGCCTCCTCCAATCAGGCTTTCTTAATTCACCGTGTTTGAGTTAACCCTGTGTTAACAGATCTGCTTGTCTCAATGTCCATATGCAGGGGAGGTTGCTCCCCATCGGCAAATCTTGCGTAGGACAACTGCGGTCACCAGGATGGTGGCCCTCAGGCCTCTTTCTTCCACCCAAGGAAAGTTGTGGTCTTCTGCCTCCCAAGCCCCAAAGCTAATTAGCAATATCTCAGCCTACTTGACTTTCCAGATGTCAGGATGGGCCACTGGCCTCAGTACCAAAATTTCAGTGAGCCGTTCAGAGTCGGGTGTTTGAACAGTGTTTATAAATAAGAGTAATATAAAGTATTATAACACGAATCAAGGGTTTCTGCCCAAGAGTCGCCACCTTTAGTTAATCTATACCTTTGAAATCACTTTGCCTATTAAGGTTTTTCAATTTTTGATGAATATTTATTCTGTAAAGCCCAAACAATTTGGTTTTAGTGAGTGCCAGTTCTGAAATTATTCTTATTGGTTCTTCATATGATTGTTCCATTAATTATTTATGCAGAGTCCATGTCAGAATAGAGACTTACCAGCATATGCTACATCCTTTATTTTTTTCCAAATACCTAGAAACTTACAGCTGTATTAGCATAGATTCATCAGCATAGCACAGATGTTTTTGTCAGTGAACATTTACTGAGCACCTGTTATGTATGTAGCAGGTCCCATTCTGACCACTAGAGATAAAACTGAAAAAAGACACAATCCGTACCCCTTCTAATATTCTAAAACAGTGGTTCCCACACTACTGGATTTCATAGAATAGTACAATAACCAGAAAAATTAATTGAGAGGTCAGTATTTTTATTTTGCTAATATAAGGATACTGCAAATAAGCATTATCTCCTCATACCATCATATCATAAAAGAAATGATATTTTTCAACACCAAAAGGGTAAAGGCTGTAATCTAAGAATAAAGTACAGTTCTTTAAATTGAATACATTTAGCTGTATGAAATCTTAACTATACTGCCTTTCTCTTTCTCGTTTTTGCTGAGGACTGGTGGAAACCTTAGCACAGGGTGGACCTGCACTCATTCAAAGGCAGTAACTACTGGGAGAGCAACTACTGAGAGGCCCTTTGGGGTGGGAGTTAGGGAGGGTGCCTGTGTTAGGGTGGGGGGGAGGGGCCCTTTCTAAGAATCCCCTTTGTTTACTGTGCAAGTAACAGGGTGAAGAATGAGGCTCTCTTTCTCAGTTCTCTGTCTTTGGAGTCCAGAATCTAAACTTGTTTTCATTGCACCTCATTTTAAAGTTTCAAGAGTTTATGGGCAAGCTAGACTGGGCTCAATGTTGACATTTAATAACTCTGCTTTGATAGCCAGATTAGGAACTGGAGGTCAGAGGGTTCACTGGTAATGAAAAGGGTTTTCAGCTGATGACCACAGTATCTTTGTAGAGCAGATTATATCTACATGTCAGTTTAGTACATGATTAGTAATATTAGCGGTTTTGAGCCAGCAAGATTTTCTGAGGGGAAAGAGGTATGGGGAAGGATCACATGTCAATAATTTTTTTTTTAAATGCTTTTGTGAACGCTCATACCATTTCCCTGGAAGAGTCTATAGTGTACTCCTTTTCTTCTGCAAACACTCCCATGGAATTATTATAATTGGCAAGAAAAATACTCTTCCAGGGTGGGGGCTGGAGAGCAGATGACAGAGCAACATAAAGAGAATTCTTTGGAAGACAATCATCAGAGCATAGTTGTCATAAAAAGACCTCACAACCAAGGCCCTGAGAGTAAGTTTCTGTTAACAATTACTCAACATGAATGACCCATTAAGAATTGTCAGATGCCTTTTAGAATATGTGAAGAAACAACCTGTAAGAAAGATGCACTTCTCCCTTGGTGGAGCCTCCCTAAGTCTTTCTCAGCAGAGATTCACGTGTATATGCAAATTACATCACTGGCAGTTTCTACAGCCTTGACTCCTAACTGCTAGTATGCATCCCAACAAACTAATTTAGCCAGATTATTCCTTCCCATGAGTCAGTGATAAAGTTTTATTCACGTTCCAAGTGACAGTCTGTTTTCTAAACTGCTTATATGCAACTTGGAGCAATTTATGAAATTCTTTATATATTGTTCATCTGAAATGTAGGATTAAGAAAGAGCTCCTGTTTGACTATAACCAGAATACATTGATAATTCAAAATGAGCTGCCAAAATAAATAAAACGCAGTATGTTGCAAAGACATGTTAAAAAAAATTCAGTTACTGAGCTATAAAATTCTTGCCTGCTAAGGTCTTGTGGTCTAGATGATGTTAAATAATTCCTGCAATGAGCCAGGTACCATCTTTTCAACATGAGGTCCCTGCAGTTGGCCTTGAAACGCTGAACCTATAGCCACGGTGCATTTTGGTTTGAAAATTTTAATATTGGCTTCATTTTCTCTATGTGTATTTTAGATTTTGTCTGCACTGGGTGCTATCTTAAAAAAAAAAAAAGATTGCTGGCCATTTAATAAACTTACTGGGCAGCCTGTTTACAGTAACTGAATTCACAAATATGGCTTCCTGTATACAGCACAATTCTTCATAGGCGATGCAGATCACTTCTGAAATAGTGTCACAGAATACCACCATTGCATTAAGCTCTTAAAACAGACTACCTGAACTGCTTGTGTAAATATGCAGAGCCACACTTAAGTGATTATTTGCTCATGGGATTTGAACCTAGATCATCCATGGCTCCATGGTAATTCATGTCTACAATTAAGTGGTTACCATGGCAAACACATTTTTTTTGCACATCAATTGCTATATCTGAATTTTAAGAGAGTTTGTAATTTTCTTCTAGGTCTTCCAATTGATTCTTTAAAATAGATCCCAAGATTTAAGTACATCCCTAGATTTTCTTATATTGATGTCTGCTTGGTCCATTTGATTTTAGGCAGTTTTTTAATTTAATGATACGGTTGAGTCTTTGTTTTCTTTATATGTGATATATATACCAGGGGTGCCAAAAAAATGTATACACATTTTAAGCAAGGAAAATAACTGTATTGTAATAATATATACCGATAACAAAAGATGAAGACAAGTCACGTTTGACTTCTGCAATTACAAGAGGTGCTCAAAGTGGTTACCATCAGCGTCCAGACACTTCTGATTATGGCGAACTACTGCTTGAGCATAGATAACATCTCTTAAAATGTGTATACATTTTTTTTGGCACCCCCAGTATATGTGGGGTTTTTTTGTTTGTTTTTTGCTTCTCTAGGGTACAGTTTATGAAACAATGACCCTCTAATATGGTTTCTGATTATGAAACTCAGATACTGTGGAAGCTCAAGAAATTGTAGACCTGAGTCTACAGGTCTCTGCACTTAGTAGGCATCCAATAAAAACTCCTTGAATTGAAATTTAATTCTGTCTGCCTTATAACACTTCTGCATTTAGTTTTTACCAAGGGATTCCTAAAGGCTGATGAATTAGTAAATGTGTCAGTCAGTGGTATTCTTACGTTGACTTAGAACCGTTAGAACTGACTTCGGGCAGAGGTGTATTATCTAGCCGGAGAGCCAGGAATCACGAGCTTCCTCTTGATGGCCAGAAGCTTCCAGTGCTCTTTCTCAGGAAAAGCAGGGGATGCTTCCTCCACCTTCCTCAGGCCTTTTCTTAGAGGATGTTTTGAATTTGGGTAACCAAAGTCACACTACCTTCCCTCAGAGAAAGCAAGGTGGACTTTTCAGGTGTAACTTTATGGGGCAAAGTCTCTGTGAAAGTCAGGAATCTCTTCCCCTGTCTTGATGGATGCTTTCCAGACCCCACTTCTTCCTCTCCCCTTCACAATGCCTGATCTGGTCTTTTGGGCCTGAGAGTAAATGGGTAGGGCATGGGACAGATCAAAATGGGTGCTGGGGGCCGGCCGAGTGGCGCGATGGTTAAGAACTGGCTTGGGACACCAGAGGACCCCGGTTCGGATCCCACATGAGGGCCAGTGACACTGCCCTCTACAGCTAAGATGCTGAACAACAGCTCAACCTGGAACTGGGCTGCTGAGAGTCGCCAGCGACGGCGTAGGCTGCAGTCCCCTGTGGCAGTGGGTTGCCATGGGCTACTGTGTGTAGCCAGCAGCCAGCGTGAGCGGCCAGCAGCCAGCGTGAGCGGCCGTCCAGAAGCCGGCGACTGATCTGCCTCACTCGGGAAGAGTGCAATGATGGTGCTAACTTGGGCCAGTGAAGCAACGTCCTCCACAACTAGAATGAAGAACAAAACAACAGCAACTTGCCTGTTCCCCTTCCCCCAATTCCCCAGCACTGTTCCCATCCCCCCAATTTTCCAATAAAAATCTTAAAAAAAAAAAAAAAAGCGCTGGGATCAGACTGAGTTCTGGTTATCTTATTGATGCTAAGGTTATTTTTCACCCCGTGAAAAACAGCAATTGGAATACCAAGTCCTGGATAATGATCGTGGTACATTTCACATGTCTGTCTGTACTTGCACACACATTCTGATTTATGACAAAGCAATTCCACAAGCGGCAAAGACAAAACCCTCCACTCTTCTCTCTCAGATTCTTCCCCTTTTATTCCTTTCCTTTTCCTTCTTTTTTCATATGGAGCCCCTTCATCCTCAGTCACTACTTACTTCCAAGAAAGCTGAGTTTGCACACACCAGCCCCTTAGCCACCACGGCAGAGAGCAATTCCCATGAGCACACCGTCTACCCCAGCCCAGCAGAGGCACAGTGCAGCCCCACAGCAATCTATCTGGTCAGACTGGTAGAGCAGCTTGCTGAGGCAATCCTGCTGGACTGGGACGGATGTGAACAGACAGAGGGCTACAGGGAGTAGAGAGCGTGAGAGCCAACCAGACACAAAGAAGCAAACAAGCATATTAAGGAAGACTGGAAGACAGCAGGCAGCCAGGCCCGGCATCTCATGCGCTAGTTCAGCCCTCATGGCAACCCCAGCGGAATAGTCCAAGCCAGCAAAACTGAGCCAAATCCTGAGCTCATTTTAATGGCTTCTGTCCCAAACCTGAGTCACTGGGGATTCCACAGACTTCTAAGAGAGCCCTTCATGCATTTCCAAAAACAAACTGCTTGATGCTGTCATGGAAAACCTGGATCTTTGCATTCTACGGTTTCACTATGGATTACATCCAGGTCACAACCTAAGGAAGACAGCTGGCAAAAAACCACCCTGCTGGCCGATTACCCAGCTTTTGTAATGATTCCCAGAGGGCTCTGAACCGATGTGTGTTTCTGGCTCTGCCAAGTCCTGGACAAGTTCTCACCTAGTGAAGACCCATCAGCCTGTGATTCATTCTGTAAGGGGAACCTGAGAAGCCACCTGCAATCAGGACTCAGCTGCTAGAAGCTTCCTCCAGAAAGGCAAGGAATGGAGAATGTATGTGTCAGGGGGAAGAGGAGTGAAAGGAAGTTCTTTGTTTTCTTGTCAACTATCTTCCACTTTATTAAAAAAAAAAAAAGAAAATAGTCACACCAAAGTCACAGTACTGCTCTATACTCTGCAGCCCTGACACAGGAAGACTTCAGGGGCCAGGGAATAGCGCTATATGATGTAGTCCTGTTTGATTTCCTCAGAACAAGGTAAACTCTAAATACTATAAAACACATCCCATTTCTTAGAATGCAGCAATTCTAGGAAACAGGAAAGATATATTAAAACCTGCCAAGAAAGCAGAAATACTTTAATAATCATGTAGCTACCGCTTATTACTTACAATGTGCCAAGCACTGTGCTTCAGCCTTTCTCATAGTTTATCTAATTTAATTCTCAAAACAACCCTGAGGTATGTATTATTATACTCATGTTACAAGTGAGAAAACTGAGGCTTAGCTAAGTGAGGTCCATTGGTCAACATTTCACAGCCTCGGGAATGAGGTGAGGTCAAGATGGATGCAGCACCAGGTAAGACTTGAATTCTAATTGCTATTGAGAATGAGCCTGGAACATGAAGTGTCAGCTGGGTGCCCACCGTTAGGCCAGGCCTTGAAGGCAAATCCTACTATCTGGGTTAACTTAATAGTCAAGAGATGTGTTTTATTATTGTTTCCTAAGTAACCCAGATTCCGAGATTTCCACTGAGGTAGCAGAGTCTTTTATACCCAACTTCCAAAATCAAAATATCACGACTTTAATTTATGTTATACTTTTTATAGACAATGAAGGCTATACAAGCCTGTGGCCTATTCTTTAAAATTAGGTGTAGTAAAGGAATACGCTTATGATACCTTGTAATTTTTCATCTAGTTGCATTTGACGAAAGTGTCATTTTTTGCCAAAATGAAAGTTGTAAGAATAAACACAGTCGTCTGAGTGTATTTCCAAAGAATATCCTTTTGTTGCTCTGGCAACAGCCTTTCTCACCATTTGTCTCAGTGTCGAATGGATCCAAGCAGGGTTGAGAGAAAGGGGGCATGGGGAGTGAAAAGACTGATGTTCACAGCTGCAGCAAGTCCTTGGCTGAGCCTGGGGCTGACCAGATGTTATTACAGACCGGCCAAGAGGAGGGAAAGCAAGTCAGCTGCTTCAGACACACAGACTTTCTCAGCCATGTAGTCAAGGACCATGGCTGCCTTTTACGTTGGCTTGAACTGCCTGGTGCAGACCTCCATTAGGGGAGAAAGAGAGCCCTGAGCATCCTTCCAGATGACCTCCCCAGCCCCGCGATGAGGGAGTTGGCTGACTAGTGCTTGTCTTTCTTTCCTCCCTTTCTTCCGAGAGGGCTGCTGCTCAGCTGGAAGGAGAAAAGCAACCACTTCTTTCCTGTATGTCAGTGCTTAGACTTCAATCAGGGCCCTAGAGAGAGAATCTGACTATACAGGAATCTCTGCCTCCTGCCAATTTAAGATTCTGAGTAATTTCAGACTTTTTGAGATGCTGTATGTATGCACGGAACAAAAGTGATGGGGGTGGAGAGAAAGTTAAGATTTCTGAAGAAATCTAAACTTTGCAAGAGACATGTGACCAGCAGATTAGCCCTGGGGGTATGCTGCTACTTCCTTCTCTCCACCCTTCTTCCCAGAGGCCTGATGGAGAGAGAGGGTGAGGGAGAGAGAGAAGGAGAGAGGGAAGGGAGGGAGGGAGAGAGAGAAAAGTGGAGAGGGAAAGAGAGATAGAGATATCAGGAATAACTCACGAGTATATGAATAATTTCAAAGTTATGTACTCATCCTTACGTAAGAATTAATGCTCTTGTCATTTATGTGAAATAGCAAACGAGTACCAAAGACTGTTGGACTAGCCCACATTCTTGGGGAATGAATTTATTGGACTAAATAAACACCTTATTAGAATCTGCATGCAAATAGCATTGAAGACTGAAAGTCATCCACAAGCTGCTTCTGCGTGACTGTAAAGACAGGTTGGGGTGTTTTGGCCCACAATGTCCCAGCCCTTACTCTGAAAGGCCACTGATTTGCTAGAAGGCACTAAGTTTCTCAGGATGAAAAGTGTTCCTAGGGATGACAAACCAATAATTTCACCTGCGTACTATATTCATAAAACTCATAATAAAGGCTTGAAGTCATCGAGGGGGAGCAAATGCAACACTAAGGAAATTTCACCTCTCTGGTCAACCAGAGCTCTTCCACAGGACTGCTAAATAGTGTGCACTGCCTTCCCTTCGTTTACATGTTCATTTTGACTCCAAAGGCCTTTGGTAACACTTCTCAACAAAAGTTTGAAGATGTACCCATGCATATATGCACATACCCGTGAGGCACTGTGTGTCTGAGGGGAATAAAGCAGGGGCATTTGTCTGACCAGGAAAAGATGAATGGGTACTGAAACCCATCTAACATTTCTGGTGGGTGACATGCTAAGCTGAAGGATAAACTTCGGATTTCAGAGTGAATCAAAAAGGCCTGGTGCAGACCTCCATTTAACTTCACAGACTCAAAAATCTAAGATTAAAAAAAATAAGGTAAGGGCTTATATTTTCCAATCTCCCTAGTTTTCAGAAGAGGAATGCCAAGGTCCAGAGAGGTGGTGCCTTTATCTCAAGTGACACTGCAAGTTAGGAGCAAAGCTGAGAATTAGAACCCTGGCCTCCCTAATTCCGTGAGTGCCTGTGGGGACCTACGTCATTCATGGTATGGCTGGTTCTGAGATAAAGAGATGAGGGTCCTGAAATGTGTCACAAGTATATATCCCCCATGCAAACAGACCAGGATTGTGGCACAGGTCCTTTGTCATTTCTCTGGCCTGTTAACTCACCCCATCACACACACACACACACACACACACACACACACACACACACACACACACACACACAAAGAGGCCACCCCTCAACATTTGAGGAACAAAAAAATTAGCTGTTTGGGGTGGGGGGGAACTGTTGTTTGATCTGTTTATTTGGAAGCCATCCCAGCTGAGCTCAAGAGTTTGCTACAAGGCAGACTAGACTGAATTCATTTTGGCTCTGTTTCTTCACAGGCCTGGACACCAGGCTCAGTGCTTATCTTCGGTGTCAGCAAGTTGCATGCATGCAGCTCTGGGATTCGCTGAGGGATGAGTGACCTGTGCCCTTCAGTTCGTTAGGGTTGTAGGTAGATTACTGTTTCTCCTGTTAGAGTTCAGATTAATAAATACCTTGGTTATGATTAGTTATGATTACTTAATTTTTTCCCCCTGAAAATTAAAGCAAGAGTTTATCGTCTACTTTCTTGAGGATGTCTTGACCCTACCATATGTGTGTGTGTGTGTGTGTGTTTCTGCCGTCCAGTACAAGACCCTTGAGCCTAGAGAGAGAGGCTCCTGGTTCAGGATCCACCTTTCAAAGCCAAGTGGGAAAGTCTGAAAGAACTGGTGGGCTTGGAACGTTTCTTGCAGCTCACAGCCTCTCCTCTCCATCATTGGAAAGAGCACATACTTTTCTTTCCACTGATGTCTAACCAGCTCATTAGTGAGAGATTCCCAGAAAGTGGACGAGTTAGTCTGTATTTTCTGATCTGAGTGCACAGAACATTCTCTCCGGCTCCAGGAGACAGACAATTCAAACCAGGACATTATTAAACACAGAGCAGCTGATACTAATTCCTTCCCAGCCTGCTGCTTCCCCTCTAGGAGCTGAAGTCGCGGTTGGGGATGGGGCTGAGTGGGTGGCAGGGCCGCTGGCTGCCTCGGAACACACCCACACTCACATTCCTTCTTGGCGGGAAGTGCTGGCCGCAGGTGGGCCTGAGTCCTCGGTGTATGCACCACGGGAAAGCATGCTTTTAACTTAACGGGGCAGGCAAAGGATAGGAGGAGTTACTCCAAAACCCAACAACTTGGAACCCGAGGAAATAAGCCATGAAGAGGAACATGTGAGAGCAGAAAACACACTTCTCTCCGTTAGGGGAGAGGGCAGCAGGGAAAACAGAGTGGCGAGGGCGGCGCGCTCATGTTGCGGAGAACATAACTTCGCAGAGCCAACCTGACCAGACCAAACCCGCAGTAAAGCGCGCGCTGCACACGCGGAGCCCATCCTCCCCTCTCGGGCCCCTTCTCTCCGCCACGCACTTACCTGCAATTCCTTGTAACAGCCCGCAGACGTTGAAAATACTTTTCTTCATGATGCTCTGCACACACATGGTGAAGACGGACACCAAGGCCACCATGCAGAGGATGAAGATGCCCACGGCTAAGAAGATCGCAGTGGCCTGCCAGAAGCCGCTGGCAATTTCGCCGAAGTTCTCAGCATAGGGCCCGCACAGCGTCTCCCGCGGGACGTGCTGCACCCCGGGGTTGCGGATGCAGCGGGCATAGATGCCCAGGGTGGGGTGGTAGGGCTCTGAGGGGCCGCTGCTCGGCTCGTCGGGGTCCGCGCTGCCGCGGGTCTTGGCTTTTCCAATCAGCCACTCTGCGCTCATGAATGCAATGAGCTCTGCAAAAGCCACCACAATACTCAGGAGGGTCCAGAGCATCGAGCGACAGGTGACAATGACTTGACACATATTGCTGTTCAAGGCGGAAAAAGAGGAGTCCACGGGGTTAATAAAAGCAGCCGGTGGGGAAGGAAGCTCGGGCGGCCTCAGAAGGAAGTCGCTGCTCGGGGCAACTCACTCCCACAACTCGGGGCTCCTCTCTCCCTGCCTCTGGCGGCCCTGTCCAGGGCTGTCATGCTGCCATGTCGGAGCTCCGGAGCGTGGCCGCCAGCCTCACCTACAGGAGAGAAGGGAGGAGTCCGTCAGCAGCGCCAGGCCCCGCCCCCGCAGCTCCGCCGCCTGCAAACTTGCTGGTCCCCCACACCCGGTGTGTGCATGAGACAAGTCTGCCCGCTGCCCGACGCCCCGCGCAGCTGACCTTCCTGGCCGCCTGTAGCTCCCACACCCGACCCTACCCGCCCAGCAGCCACGCTGTTACCCAAAGAACCTTGCTAAGAGCAGATCCTGGTCCCCAGCCAACGTGAGGCCAATCTCCGCACGTTTGCTGGTTTTCTTTGTTTCTAGCTCTCCCTTCCCATACAGTCAGAGCTGGCTGTAGAGGTCAGTTATCTAGAGGCAGTATGACAGGGACAAGCGGCCCAGGACAGTCCCTGCACCCCTCCCAGACGTAGGTACCCGGTGGTACCGGGACTCCGGCTCCAACACCTTTTTGAAAATGTCAGCACAGGGATCCAGACAGATCTAGATATAACTGGCAGTGAACTGTCAACAGGCTGGCTACTATGCTTTTTAAAGTTTACAGGACTCTGCCTGCTCTTTTGATATGAGACCAGCTAAGTTTTGAAAAACTTGCACTAAAAGCTTTTGCTTAACAGTAGAGAGCAGCAACACACAGTTTTATTGCCTGGGAATCAAATTACTAGCAGACATATGAGTATTTGCTTCATAGGTAAATGAGAATATAAAAAGAAACAAAGCCATCGAAAATAATAAAACATTGTTACCCAAACTTATTTTTCATCCATTTCTCAGAGGTTGATTTTTAGACAAAATAAAACTCAAAACTCAAGTAAGAAGAAGAAAAAAAACTCAAAGAAGAGTTCATGACTTAGTCACTTGGGGAAATTATTCAAGAATGACCGTTGACTAAGTATCATTACCACTGCGTGGACTTGTTGACAACAGAAACTTGCCTATAAAGAATGCATCCCTTGAGCTGTCCCAATTCATCACATGTGCCTCTGCCTGAGCTTCCATTCACCCCAGGTCTGGAATTCAACATGCCCATTGTTTCTGATCTTACAAGGACTCATTCTGTTCCCAAGGACAAATGGCTTCATTACCAGAGGGCTTTGCTCTCACAGCTCCTTCAGAGGGGCCTGAACCCTGAAACGGGGGCCACAGTGCTTGCCAGCAGCCCCATTTTCTGCCCTCTCTCCAAGGTCAGGAAGAGTTGCACAGCTCACAGCTGACATCTGGGCTCATGGCTCTGTTCTGAATGATTAGATCTTATTAACCCAGGTCATGTCAACTCCATAAGAACTACAAAGAGTCCCATAGCATGTTGGCAGTGGGTGGGGCAGGGAGTTATCAAAGATGGAGGGAAGTGAGGAAATAAGGAAGCCCAGTGTCAAAGCTTCTACACCATGCCACCGACATCCTAGTGAGAGGTGATTGCTTATCTCATAAAATGCAACGCATTTAAAAATCCTCACACCACTGTAGCGATACAAGATGCTGTTTGGGGAAATTAGTGCAATACGAGGAACACAGGCACTTAATAATTGTCGGGTGTGTGTGTGTGTGTTTAATGAGGCCATGCAGAGCACTGGGAAAGGCACAGGTGGTGTGTTCCACCTCAAGAGTTTTGGAATCCACCAGGTCTAGGGTCCAAATCCAGCTGCACCACTGACTGGCCACATGAAGACTCACTTCTCAGAGCTTCAGCTTCCTCAGCTTTCAGCTTCCTCAAATGCCACAAGAGGACAGTATTTAAGGAATACGCAAGAACCTCTTAAAGCACCTCGCTCAGTATATGGCATAGTAAGTGCTCAGTAAACACCAACTCCTTTCCCTCAGATGCTTTTCCCCTACCATGGATGACACTGGTCAGACATCAAATTAACCAATGGAGTCGCTCAGTCGATAACAGAAACTTGGCCATGACACACAGAAAAAGATGAAGCACACAGGGTGTTTAGAGATGGATGAGGTCACTGGTGTCTAAGCTTCCCTGGTGGGCTTTTAGGGCGGGGTCCTGGTCTGACTTCCTGTTTCCCCACTGCCTGGCCCAGCTGCCAAACTCAACTGTGGAAAATAAATTAACATGAGGCCAGAAGTATAACCTACTCCCACTCACTCATTCTCGCTTCCCGACCCAGATATTACCAACTAGAAATGCCTGATGTGGAAAAACTTACCAATACAAAAGAGCTTTGGAGGAGATTATTTATAATGAAAATGGCCATTCTGAATGAAAACAAGGAGGCTGGGAAAAGCTGCACTCGCCCACCAAGTTCAAAAACACTTTGAAGCAGCAGGTGGAGAGCCCAGCCTGTTAGGAAAAATGAGGCTACTACGAAGTCTTCCAATTTGACTAGAAAAACCAATGTATTGTTATATCTGCATTCCCTCCCTTCTTCTGTTTAATGGCAATTTTTCAATGTGAATGTAAAACCTCTACATATTTGTCCTCTTGCAGAACCTCAGGACTATGGATCTTAGTGAAGATGCCAAGCGTCCACTGTCCTGGTCAGCAAGCTCTGCTCAAAGTCAGGAATGCAATTAGGATTCAACTTCTGAAGAGGAAGAATGTGACACTGCAGAAGGGGAAGTGGCCCAATCGGGCTTAGCAAAGTGGTCCATGCCAAATTTAAGGCAGGATTATTCAGGGACCCATGCGCTTAAGTTTAGAAAATAGAGTTCCCTGTCCATCTGTGCTAAAACAATCCCCCATCCATTGCACCAAATTCTCACGTCCACGCCAGAGTGGCTGGAATGAGGCCTTTAATCTTCCCTGTTTGAAAAGGGAGATAACATGCTTTAGTCTCCCCAGCAACTTCGCTAATTACTACTGTAAGAGGACTCGCCAAGATATGCAAGGCTGACCCAACAAAAACTGAGCATCGAAGAAAAGTCCTCAGGTCCATGGAACAAAAGGAAACCCAGCAGGGGGCTCTGCAGAGATCTGTGCTCAGTAAAATGTCCCAGTTCGGCCATGTCCAATGTTCAGGGATGCCTGCTGAGGCAGCATCCGTACCAAAGGGGAAATAGATCCTCGTTATAGATCTTGTTAACCACAGGGATTTGAGCACAGAGCTCCTCAGCATGGCATCCACTGCTAATCACTGTAATTCCTGCTTGTCCAAAGCTCGCTTAATAAAATGAGGCCCTTATTGATAGTCCACATAAAAGTCTTCAATTCACGGGCCACT
Source organism: Hipposideros armiger (assembly GCF_001890085.2). Classification (NCBI taxonomy): domain Eukaryota; kingdom Metazoa; phylum Chordata; class Mammalia; order Chiroptera; family Hipposideridae; genus Hipposideros; species Hipposideros armiger. The sequence continues at coordinate 1,504,926 of NW_017731405.1, read as the reverse complement.
CAATACATTTCTCCTCAAGACACCTGAGTTGACTGCCACATCCCTGGTGGTTGTGGATAATCTGGACCGCCCTCTGAATTTCAGAAAATGATGCTATGATTGTCACAAAGCCTCTCCGCAAGTAATGAGGGGGAAAAGAAAACAACAAAAAACCAAAAACCCAGAAATGCTGCAGAAACCTGATCCTGCAGTCAGAATAGAGAACAAGGGAAGTTGATAAACGGTTGGTCCATATGTATGTTCCCCACAGAGCCCTAGTATTTAAAGAAGGGGGAAGGCGCCGGGCAGAGCTGGGCTGGGTTTGTAACTCCCATCTTTTCCTACCTTTGGCAGCTTCCTGCTGTCTGTGAGAAGGGAAGAAAGCAAATGTGAGGCAGATCCACTCAGTGCCAGCTGGCTAGGAGATTCCATTACAGAAACCCAGGAGCCCAGCTCACATCTACCTGGAAAGGCGAAGGCAGACTGAATGGATTTCAGTCAAGGCTGCATCAAAAGCCTACGTACACTGTCTGTCATTACAAGAGCAGCACAGCCCAGACTGAGCAGACTGAGGCCACGACAAAACACAGTTCTGAGGAATACTGCCTTGTTTACTCACCTGGGGCTGCTGTTCAACTTTATTATGAAAATTTGCAAACTTCGATATAAGTTGAAAAGGAGAGACAAATGAACACCCAGATTGAACATCTGTTAGCATTTTGCCATATTTGTTCCATCACTCCATGATATACACACTCACACTAATACTCATATACTGAATTTTTTTTTTCTGATCTGTTTGAAAATGAGTTGCAGATGTCTTGACATTTCACCTCTAAATACTTTAGCATACACCTCCTAGAAATAAGGACATTTCCCAGTAGAACCACAATAAAATTAACCTATCCAAGAAAACTGACAATAATCCCCTTATATCCAAAGCCTAGTCCACACTCAAATTTCCCTACCCTGCCCCATTTTTTATAGCTGTTCCTTTAAAACCATGACTCAGTCTAGGCTCATGCATTATGTTTAGTTATGTGTCTTTAGTTTCTTTTAGTCAAAAATAGTCACAGAATACCCAATAGTCTGGGTTTGTCTATTTCCTCATGAGGCCATTTAAAATTGCTCTCTAGCCTCTGTTTAATAGAAACTGAAGGTGAAGTCTAAAGGTTAGTTTAGATTCAGCTTAAATATTGTTAATGAGAATCCTTGGTAGATGATGCTGTGTAATTCCTATTGCATCATATTTGGGAGGAATATTAGGGCTACACATAAGAATCAGTGTGTGTGTGTGTGTGTGTGTGTGTGTGTGTGTGTGTGTGTGTGTGTGTAGAGAGAGAGAGAGAGACAGAGAGAGAGAGAGAAAGAACATGCACAGGGGCTTCACAAGGCTGCCATGAGGATTAAAGGAGAAAGTGTATATAAAATAATCAGCATAGCTTCCCATTCATTGTGCTTAACATATATCAGCTATTATTAATCATCATCACATGATTAGCTTAAAATATCTGTGGTTTGGTCTGTACTCAAAAATATTAATTCTTATTAGTAATAAATTTACTACCCTGACCCATGTGGCCCCAATAATCAGTACGCTTCTGAGAAGACTGTCTTCTGCTCCTCCATCACTGGCAGTTTCTTGACTGCCACCTATTTTCGTTGTCTCCATCTCCCTCAGATATATACGAGTCACACGAAGGTGCCTCCTTCCGTGTCTTCCATAAGGAGAAGAGGGCTAGGTGGGAGCATGTCTGTGCTTTTGTCTTCCAAGCGTTGGAAGGACCCTCTAAGAGTGCTGCTTCTTAAAGTGTACCTGGACCACCCTCAGCCCCACCTCCTAGGCAGAGACCTAGGCCACCTGTTTTAAACAGTGTAAGTTCCTGGTCCTCACACACTGAATCAAACTTTCTGGAGGTGCTGCCAGAAACCGCCTTTTTAACAGGCCCTCAGGAGACTCATGGTGACATCTGTGTTGCTCAGGAGGACGGAAGCATCAGAGTCAGGTGGGCCTGCTCAGTAGTTTCATGGTGCTGGGCAGGGAGGGACCGCAGAGAGGAGGCAAGGAGGAGCGTGGCCCCGCTCGTCAGGACAGAGCCAGACCCTCTGTCCTCAGGACAGCTCTCAGAGCCACACAAGGCACAGGGACCAGGGCTTCTGCAGAGAAACCAGCTGTTCCCCAGCTCACATGTTGTTGTGTAATCCTCGCAGGGCACGAAGGAGCTCCCCAGACACTCAGAACCTTCCCTTCAGAGCACAGAAGCAGCTTAAGAGCTATAGGGACAGGGCTGGTCCTAAAAGCTCAGCACCTCGCAGGACTTTTTTAAAATCAGCTACCAGAGGGGGTTTTGCAAACCCTCATGTGCCCTGGACACCCCCCAAAATCCAGTGATGATGGAAATGCAGGCACCTTGAAGAGTCCAAATGCAGCGATAATTATATTGTTCTTTGAGTTACAGTCTCCACTCAACACCTCCTGCTTATTGGCAACGCCCTTTCCTCCATCTCGGGGATAACCCCCTCTCCCCTATTCCATCTCTGGCTCTCCTGGGAAACCTCTCACACTGTGGTTCTCAACCAGGGGCAATTTTGCCTCTTGCCCACTTGCAGGGGACATCTGACAATGTCTGGAGACAGTTTTGGTTGTCACAGTTTGGGGTGGGGGGTGGGGCTACTGGTATCTAGTGGGTAGAGGCCAAGGTTGCTGTTAACCACCCTGCAGTACCCAGCCAGCCCCCAGGACAAGCAGGGTCAGCAGTGTGGAGGGTGAGAACTGCTCTGGAGGCTTCCAGCAGAGGGCAGTTTTTATATTTGTAGGTGCAACTTAAGACCGATTTCTAAAACCTTTACATTTTTAAAAAGATCTGTTCTAATGAGTTAGTCAAGTTCTCTAATCTGGATGGGCGTTCACAGTATTTACTAAGGTAAGTAAACTTTTAGTTGTTTTCCTGAATTTTTATTTATGGTCCATGCGAATCTGTATGTCCAAGATGGCAGGCTGTTATCAGGATATGAAACGCAACTTGCCAGAGCAGACAAACTCTAAACTCAACCTCTCCTGGGGCCAGTTTCTGTGGATCACAGACCAAAGTCAGCTTTTGTTTACAGTAATCTTGATTCTGTGAATGGCAAAATGAGGCTTCCCAGTTATTGAGACTGGGAGTTCATTTGCTGTTAACTTGCTTCACCTCTGACTGAGGGTCTTGGACTTTGGCTCAGAAAACTCCAAGTTTGGCCAGGTGGCCTTTATTTCTCTCAAATTCCCCTCCCGCAGAGCTGGGCTGGCCACTCTACATGTTCTGTTGGCCTTGGACAGTCCAAATATCAGGGAATCTCAAGGAACTTCCCAAGTAGACCTAAGTAATTTCAGGCACTGCAGTGATGACCTGAGCCCAGCTTGGCTCCCCTGAGCAAGACGCTCCTCCAGAGAAGCAAGGTCCCAATTCTCCAAACCACCTAAACAAGTCTCTTTTGATCTGGGCCTGGCGCGCCCAGTGAGCTCCTGCTCATCGCCAAGTTTGTTCTTTAATTCACCAGTCCTGGCCAGCCATACATTTCTTTCTTGATGCCTATTCTGCCTCCTCATACATCCAATCACTCTGCTTTCTGAGCACCTTTCCTAGAGGGGTCATTGTCCCACTCCCATCCTGAGGCAACAGCAGCCAGAAAGCAGGTCCACTCGTCTGGCCCTATTTTCTACATACTAAGCCATTCTTTACGATTTCTCAAGCCTACTTACAGATTTTATCATTTTTTTTCCTTGTACAAACGTACATCATCTAAACATCTCTAGGAAGCCAGTCTTTCTTTGTGTGTCTCTCTCTTTCTGCCAGACAGGAGGGACTGAAGAACCAATTTCCAAAGCAGATGCTAAAGTTTGATTTAGCTCAGGTCCTATAAGCCAGGGGCAGATGCCTCTGCTCTGTACACACTGTAGGGCCAAAAGGTTTTTTCATTTATTTAAATGGAATAAGACCTTGAACTTGAGGAATTGCCTTTTAATGTCACTGTTTTATATAATTTCAAACAAAAGCTATTTTTCACATTCATAACGAATTCTGTGAATCAGGCAAACTATAAGTCAAAGTGAACCTCATTAGTCTTTTCAGGATCCATTAGAAAATAGAGAGTTTTAATGGAGAACAGTAACAAAGGATGGAAAACAAAGAACTTATACATAAAAATCAAGATATATAACTTCCTTCACATGAACTTCCTGGTGTTATAACAGGGAGACTCCAAATGCCCTCTGTTTAAGTGACTCAACTCTGAGCATAAACAGCCCTCAGAGGATGGGCTTCTGGCTCATCTCAGTGGGCAGCTGGGCAGCCTCCCCCAACGCTGGGGAGCCCCAACAGCCAATCCTATAGCAACTGCAAGCTAGTCCCTTTTGTACAGAGGCAGAAAGAATCACTTCTTGTTCATAAGCTACAATGCCATCAGCCAGGTTCCCTTCCAACAGCTTAAGACAGCCCAAACGTGATGAATGGAGAGGATTATGCCATCTGTTATTTCAGAGTCTCTCTCTAAACTCCACAACACACACGAAAACCCAAGAATCAACGAGAACGAGAGTCCCTTCCTGACTGGAAGCTTCTGGGAAAGCTCTTGTGGAAGACTGTATTATTCTTTTAAATATTCTCTTTCTCTCCTTGGAGGAGATTGTATTTTTCCACCCCATTGACATCAGGCCTGACCACGGGACTTGCTTCAGCCAATAGGATGTGACAGAAGTGACATGTGCCCTTTCTGGGCAGAACAGCTTACGAGCTGGTGCTCTGTTGTCCAGCTCCCTTCTTTCTCCTATGAGATCAGAAAGACCCCAGACAGAAACCTTTCCATCGGCCAGGGTCCTTGACACCATGAAGCAGAGGCAGAGCTGACCCTTGATGGGTGACCAACTAATCTTTTGTTGCCAATGCTGAGATTTTAGGGTCACAGCACGACCCACCTCTTCTGAGGGCTAGCACTTCTGATGGAGTCAGAGTGCCTGCCCATCCTCTGTTCGGTGTCATATTAAATTCAAGTTCACCATCCGCTATCATATATATAGAAAAGAACTTTTTGAAATGAAACAATAATAAAAGCCATCTAGTGACACGCATTAAAGCTTGGCAACTATCTCAGAAACATTCACTGTACAAATTCAACAAGGTCAGCTGCTATAATAAAGACTTTGCTCTCGATATATTTATTTTAGGGTTAATAAATGGAAGTACTAAGAAAGAAGAAGAACTCCCTTTTGAGTAAATGAGGCCATCAGAAGTGACTCAGAGTGGCAGCTGGAATAATCACTTCTCACATCGGACACATCACTGAGGTCTCCGACCAAACATCCTGAACCCACCTGCAGCTGCCTGTCTCTGCTTTATTTCTTCCAGCCCACCTCCTACCGCTGCCAGTTAGGGCTGCAACTAGGAATTCTGCCTCTCATTAGCACAGGAAGAGAGCTCTGACTTTGCTCGGCCAGCCAGGTGTCTCAGCCAACACCTCTAGGACCAGCTGGTACCAGGTGTCAGCACAGAACAGAGGCCTGTCTCCAACATGTGTCCGGCCAGGTCTTTCTAAGCAGTGGAGACCACAGGGCTAGAGTGAGGGTGTCAGCTAACAGAGGGGGCAGGAGATCACAGAGGAGCACAGTAGGGGTGACCAGGACCTCGGCCTCTGGCCACGGAATTAGAAGGAACGGCAGCCAGGATGCAGATCAGTCCAAGCAGAGTGCGGGAAAAAGCTGAGTCGATGAGGCAGAGCAAACGCAGGGAGTCACAGGGAGACACTTAGCCACGACTACACTTTGCATTTTTTTCCAGGTAATTCCACCATGAAAATAAGTACATTCCTTTTAGGGATAAGGTCGCTTCCGAGATGAAGGAAAGGAACATAGCCTTAGGCGGGGGAAACTGGTGGCTTCCATGAGGAAGACTTTCTTCAGCTCATGAGACTCTGCCGTTTTAAAACTGAAATTGTTTTCAGTTAGGTATTGCCTCCTTTTGAACCGAGTCCTTTTATTTTTAAATAGCAATATGGTATCAGTTTATAAACTCAATAATTAGTACTAAACAACAAAATTCATCTGGAAATAGTCACAGGTACTTTAAAAAAGTTTTTCTTTCCTTTCACCTCCTCTTGCCCTGACCCATTAATGCTACTAACAGAAGAAAACAGAAGTGGTTAATGTTCAAGCTGGGCCATTAGTGCTAAGGTTCTGAACAGCCGTTAAGGAGGTGACGTGTGAGCAGCAGAAACCTCACCCTAGGGTGGCCAAGGCGACAGACTAGCTTTATGACTCACAGAGATGGGGTTCCCATCTGCCAGCAAGACTCTGGCCCAAGAACTTCCTGGAAGGCATAGGGCAGGAGAGAGCACAGCAGATCTTTCACCCAGGATCCCACTGAAACCAACACCCCAAGCACTGTACAAAGGTACCAGCTGCCACCAGGGGTGCTTGCAAAGCTCTCAGTGGGGTGATGCATTTCTAATTACCCACTAAAGGGTATTATCTGTGAACGGGGGCTAATAATGGAAGGCCCATATTCTTAAAAACCAAGAATCTAGGGGCAGCCAGTTAGCTCAGTTAGTTAGAGCACAGTGCTCATAACACCAAGGTTGCCGGTTCGATCCCCACATGGGCCACTGAGTTGTGCCCTCCACAACTAGATTGAAACAACTACTTGACTTGGAGCTCATGGGTCCTGGAAAAACACTGTTCCCCAATTTAAAAAAAAATTGTTTTTAAACAAAAACCAAGAGCCTAACTTAGGGTTTACCCAGGGATCAAGACGATGCCAGTCTTGGCTCACATTTTTTTTAAACCTTTTATATTCTCACTGAGGTCACTTTTGCTTCTAACCAATACCATTAAGCAGTAGAGTTAAAATAAGTTTTCGAATGATTTAAAGTGACGGCCAAAGTCTGTTGCAGGCTATATTCATATTTTTAAGAACATCACTGAAATGTTCCAACTCACCAGTTTTTGTTACGTTTTTCACTTCACTCACATCAATGCTGGCTTTTCACAACCAAACATAAACCTTTTTACAACCAAAGATAAAGCCCTATGGTCTGAGCCACCCTGTCTGTATCCACAGTACACACTTCCTGAAAGCCTAAGGCTTCATGTATTGAATACACATGCAATAAAGGACAAAATGTACAAAGTGGTCATTCACAAACATGGCCCTTTATAACTTTATGTATCGAAAATCTTACCTCTGTAGTGCCTATTTCTCTTATATTTAAGACCCATGAATCATTGCATGATTGGGACTGCACGCACACACACATTCCCACACATACAGTATTTATAATGTTAGAATTTTGAATATCTACAAAATCAGCAAGACAGATTTGTGCCCTGCATCTACACCCAGCTCATTAAACACTGTCTATCTCAGTGATTTCATAGCCAGAGATCAAGCTGCCCAGTGGTTTTCAACTCTCCCTAATGATAATGCCAAATTCAAAATCGTAGACAGGTTGAAACATTCTTCATCTATTAACTAGAGGAATTCCCCAGATATTCAGGATTCAAACTGTGTTTTGAAAACAGGTAAGCTGAGGTGTCACTCCCAAACGGATGCACACTCTTTGAGGTAAAGCAAGTTCAACATAGAGTTGCCAGTTGCTTCAGGTCCTTGCAGATACAGGACCATCCTTAAATGCAGGCAATAGCCCTGGCCTGCGTTACTGAACTGGCCTAATAACTCAGGAATGTCACAGGCGGGAGGAGGAGGCCCAATGAGCTTTCCTCTTTGCAGCCTTGATGAAGTCAGACCTAAAGTTCAAGATGGTCAGAAAAAAAAACCCATTCTGGAAGTCTGAACCCTCGTACTTGTTCATGTGATCCAATACTCTTTCTGGAAACAGGGACTTATTGTTACCGCTTCTAACAATAGTGAGGCATAGTAAACAGAGATAAAGTTCAACTGGATGGCTCAGAAGAGAGTATGTGTCAGAAGACCAAGCCACTTAAAAACAAAAGCAAAAGCGCTGGGAAGGCTGGGAGAAGACATGGCTTTAGGTTCACTTCTGTAAGAAGAAACACCCCCAGCCCCTGTTCCCTGGCTTCTCAGCTATTGGGGCTGCTAAACACGCTGGATGAGGAGGGAGCCCATCCCAGTGCAATGAGCTCCGGGTGCCACAGTGGGCTCCTGCCACCATCCTCCCCATCATGCACCCGGCCGAAGCGGGTGACTCACTGAGAACCCACATGGCTCAGTAGGAGAGAGGTGCTAGGCAAGAGAGCCTGGGGGAGTCAATGGAGGGAAAAAATTAGACTGCGTTTTGGTTAAATAATAAAGAGGAAGATCCCTGGGGTGCTGACATACTTCTCTGAGGTGGTCAGAACTCAGACTTCCATTATAACAAACCACTTCCCACAGCCCTGATCGCTGGAGGCCTCATGAGATGACACCCACAGATGGCAGAGGAAGCCCCTTTCTCCGCGTCCCAAGGGCCAAGCTCTCCTAGGAGTAGGGTGGCTGACAGTTCTCAGTCCCAGCATAAAATATGGGCCAGGCAATATTTTGGGGACGGTCTCTCAAGCTTAGCCTACCCATAGGATAAGAATGAGCTCAACAGCCACCCCCTCAAGGCTGCTCCAAAGCCCACTGCTCCACCCTTCCAGGCCAATGAGCTCATCCAGAAAGGAAGCATCGGGGAGTGATTCAGTCTGGAGCCAGACTGTCTGGATTTGAATCCTGGTTCTACCACTTCCTAGGTGGTGAACTGAGTCACAGATGTGCCTCTGTACCTCCATTCCTGTGTTTGTAAAATGGGGTACTAATAGAGCCTACCACATAGGATTATTGTGAAACTCAATTAAGTTAAAATAAATAATAAACTTAAGAACAGTGCTTGGAGGGCCGGCCGAGTGGCTCAGTTGGTTAAACGCTCGCTCAAGGGTTTGAGCTCTGAGCAACAGCGGTTCGAGTCCAGCCTGAGCTGAGTTGCCGCTGAGCTGCCAACAGGTGGCAGGATGGCTCAGCTAAAAAACCAAAACAAAACAAAACAAAAGAACAGGGCTTGGCACATGGTAAGTACTCCATGCATGTAGACTTCCCTTCCTGGAACAGGGTCCAGCCTGCCCATCAACACAGCCACTTCTGAGGTCACACTTCCAGCATTCATTTTGCTATTTAGAACTTCCTATTCTCCAGCCGGCCAAGTGGCTCAGTTGGTTAAGAGTGCAAGCTCTGAGCAACAGGGTCACCGGTTGAATGCCCACATTTTTTTTTTTTTTACGGGGGTGCAGAACCCACCTCTAACCTTTCATTTCCAGTTCCAGAGTGTCTCTCATCCTTGAAAACACAGTAGAGCAGTCCCACTCCAGCCTGTGGGCTAATAATTAAACATGAGGCCCCCTCTGTCCTTGGCGTCAGAGATGGACCCTGCAATTAAAGAATACTTACTGAGTTCTGAAAATCCATGGTCAAAAGGGTCTTTCCTTTCTTAGACACTTTTACTTCCTGTTCTAGCCAAGTAAAATGCTTGATCATGAAGAATGTTATAGCCTATGCCAGAGGACATGGTCGAATACAAAGTTCTAATCATTTTTTAATGGAGGGTGCCAGCTGATGAACAAATGTGTCTTACTAGGAGTTCTCCAGTTAGCAACGCTAGCGACGCCAGCAACACAAGAGGCTCCTTAAGTGCTTTGGTTTCAGGGAGGAGTCAAAAGTCATATCCTTTTTATTTCAAAACATAAACTGTGTGAAACCAGCCTATAAAATTAATATTGGCTGTTATTTATTCTCTGTTCCTTGGTGAATTATTAAAGATAAGCAGTGAGATTCTCTCATCAGTTATAATCCCAGGAGGCTGATTTGCATCTATCCAGGGGTACTTATTTCTGATAACTATTCTTATTAAAGATCTAATAAAATGTCTTGTTTTGTTATGATCAATCAAATGATTCAAATGATGTTTAAAAATTCAACACTCCAACCCAACAGCCTGGTGGTGAAGCTGCTCAGTGGATATCAATTTAAAGTGATTTTCACTTTTACTTGGCATTATCAGTGAGACTATGGATAGATTTTTTTTTTTAAGTTCTTTTTAAAATTTTTGGTCCCAATGCGGTCCAAAGCAATATTTTACCAAGGTTCAGCAAAACTGATGTGATTACAATGATAATCACAGATAGCAAAAAACGGGTGAGAGGTTCTGGTAAGATAAACTGTTTGGTGATCCACCACATACATCCTAAATTGGCAGGCAAACTACAGGCATGGACTGTGAGAATAAAGCTCCATCAACAACAAGAATAACACCCACAAACGCGTCCAGTTTCACTCCTCCTAACTTTCTGACCTTTGTTCCAAACTGCCCTTTAGTGGAGGTGGCCATTCATAAAAGCAAGGGCTAAACCAATGTATTGGGCCTCTGTGATATGGGCAGGAATCAAAATGTAGAACCTTGGAGGCTGGCTATGGACAGGTAGGTAACAAGCTGATCAGTGAGTTATGCACACACATAGAAGCACTCCTACCTCCAAGAAATCAAGGGCCCAGATGCTTAACAGGACAGAAGCAATGAATTTCTGACACAATGAGTGAAACTGTACCAATTCTGCAAAAATAGCTTTTGCTGTTCCCAAGACCCCAAATATTTGATTTCTTGATTTTTCCTCTGTTCTTGTCTCGTCAAATCCCACCCTTCTTTGAAACTAATGCCCATTAAAAATCTGCTAAAACTAAAGCACTTAAAAAGGAGTCTCATGTTGCCGGCCTCCCAAACTGGAGAATTCCTATTAATATGCATTTGTCGACCGCCGTTTATCAGGGTGATTAGCAACAACCAACTCTAATTGGACTAAGCACTGAAGTTCTGAGGAGGAAAGACCAGGCAGCGGCCCTCCAGGACCCAACACCTTGTTCAAGATCTGACCGTCCAAGGTGTGTAGAACAATATACTAGGTAAGGGGTGGGGGTGGAGAAGGATGGGTAGGGAAGAGACACAGAGATATTCTTACTGCCTCTAGGAACTCTCATTAAAGTTGGAATCGGGAAGCACACAGAGGCGATCAAGACTGAGGCCTGAGGAGCACCACCGGCCACTGAGAACTGGTGTGCTGGGCAGGGTGGGGCAGTGCAGGAAGGGGAGAATCGGGAGAAAACCATGACCAGGTTTTATCAGGAATACAATGACTGAAGTAAATCAATGGTTAATTCATCAAATGGGAGAGCTGCTGGGGAGGGGGGGGAGGGGAAGAGGTAGGAGTTTTTCTGCTTCTGTTGGATAACCCAGGATTGTTGCACAGAAATACTTCTTTACAGAAGACTAAAGGGCTGGATCATGCTGACACTGCATATGTTCTGAGCAAAACTGTAGTGGCTGATAACCCTTGGGGGGGTGGGGGGTGTGTGTGTGTGTGTGTGTGTGTGTGTGTGTG
>NW_017731405.1:1429465-1492956 GCF_001890085.2 Hipposideros armiger | reverse complement strand
CTGTTGCTCAGAGCTCAAACTCTTGAGCGAGCTCTTAACCAACTGAGCCACTCGGCCGGCCCTGGAACTCGCTATCATTTAAAGAGGCAGTTTGCATTTGACAGAATAAATATGGATTAATCTGACTCAGGAAAAAATAAATGACCACACTAAGGGAAGAGTCTGTGAACATAAAGTATGATCCCAAAAGGGAATTTGCAACCCTTTTTGCAATCTGTCCCTTCCCACTAAGTTCTCTCTCAGCTCCCGACCACAGGGGACCTTTTTAGGAGAGGAAGGAAGGGGCTCCAAAGGCCTTGACTGAGGAAGCTACAAGTTTTTCGTCTCGTGTAAGACATTTGATGTCTATGAGCACCCTAATTTTCTCCTCGTAAAGAATGCAAGGTCGAAGGAGCCCGGCTGGCAGCGGCCATGCCTCAGAAACCATATAGCCAAGTCCAGAAACCCAGTGGTCAGCTACTCTCATTTCTGCTCCTGGACCGAGTGAAAGACAGATCGCATTCACACACCATCAGCGGGGACTTCCAAAGTCAATTCACAAGCCTGGTTCTGAGCTGCAGCTGGGACACCAAAATGACGCCTCCTAGGGGTCCCAGGCTAGTGGGGTGACAGATACGGAAGCAGGTGGGCACAGCACAGAGCAGTTGCTGCCATGGAGACAGGAAAGAGGGTGTGCCCTGTTCTGCCTGGGGGCAAAGAAGTCCACCAGAAACAAGTGGTAAGGGCAGGCCCTGCTCAGGTCAGTGTCTTCCGCAAAGCAAGGGGCTCCAGCGGGAACTCGGTAGGAGAAGAAAGCAGGAGCCATCCTGTGAGGGGCTGGATATGTTATGTTTGTCCTACACGTAATGATGAGGGGCCTCTACAATATTTTCAGCATAAAAGTGACAAAAATCTGACTTGCAACTTAGAAGAAGGTCATTTGTAGGCTTCCTGGGAGAGTTAGGCGAGTACCAGGAATGAGTAAACCTACCCCGAGTAAGTGTGTCTGCTGCCTGTGCACCTTGCACGTGTGCATGCAGAGGTGCACACAGGCTCTGTGGGGGGGCTGTTCAATGGGGGCAGCTGCTGCCAGCTGCATGGAATGGGCAGGAAAGGGGGCACACCTGGAGGGTCAGCAAGGCCAGTTAGGAAGATCTTGCAGAGATCCCGTTGAGAAAGGAAAAAAGGCCAGAACTCCTGCAGTGGAGAGGCAGGTTTAGGAGAGACAGTAAGACTAAGAGACTAGCAGGCTATGGAGGTTGTTAGGAAGAGGAGGCAAGAATGACACAGATTTCTGTGCAGCTACTTGAACGGTTCCATTCCCTGGAGTAAGAATATGAGAGAACGGACGTGTTGGGCGAGATTGTGAGTCTAGTCTGGGTCAAGAAGGACTTGAGGTCTCTGTGGATGTACATCAGCCCTCGGAGATTCGGAAACTCTCAGAGTAAGGCATGCCGGGGGTACGGATGAGATCTCCCAAGGTGAGGGTGTGCAGTAAGACAGGAGGAGTGTGGATGTTCTCTGGGGATCCGAGAAAACTGCCAAAGGGACTGAGGAGCAGGCCAAGGGGAGAGAGTGAGGAGGCCAAGTGTCCTGGAAGGCAAGGGGGAGAGAGGTTGAAGGGGGTGGCTGTGGTCCGCAGAGACTAGGGGCCAACAACATTGCCGTTCATGTCCTATGAAACAAACCTCCTAGAATGCAGTAAGGAGATCGCTGAGCAGGAACTAAAGTCAGCCTCACTGTGTTGTGTGGTCTGAGATACACTTCAAAATGCTGTGCCTTACATTTTAGCTAGCTCCTCAATCTTTCGGCCCCTAGCAATTTCATTAAAAGAAAAAAAAAAAAGTCCCAAGGATATTTTATCTGAGGAGTCATTACAATAAACAGGCAGTTAGCACAAGGTCAAGCCAAGGAGGAATGTGAACAATACAGCACTGGAGGTGCTGCTGGGGGGCGTGAGGACCGGGGCTGGAGGGAAGGAAACGGGGCCGCACAATGCACAGATGTCTACGTTTTCGCTGCCAGGAGTTCAGACAAACAGGAAGACCTTAAACTTCTCCAACTAGGGACTCATGGTTTTGCCTGATGAGCAGAAGGGCTTAGCACATGACTGGAACGCAAAACAGAAGGTTGTAATTAAGGCTACAGAATTGTTCCACACAGAACCTACAGGCAGCCTCGTTTGCATAGAAACTCGAGCCGGCTTACCATGCGCCCAGACCTTGCTCCCTCAGCCCCAGCCCTGCCCCCCTGCCCCGCTGCGGGCTGGTCCATGGGGTTTGGGGAACAAGGCCTGTGGGGCCATATGAGCTGCACCCACTCAAGAGACCCAAACAGGGCCAAGACACCAAGTTTCACAATTTAAAAACTTCCTGCTGACATCCGGCAGAATTTATATATATGAAGCCCCTAAGTGGGATCCAAAGAACAACGTCTGCTGTAATTATCCAAATGATGTACTCTGTTCCAATAACCATATCACAACGAAGGCATAAGAATTGTTAGAAATAATTTGAACTTCAAAAGTTAGGAATTTTGTGACATGTTTTCTCCTTATAAAGAGTTATATATATTTTATCCCTGTTGAGTAATTTTAAAATAATTTCTTAAACTATGCAAACAAGAAATATTTTGTGAAATAACTAAAGTTCAAGAGTATCACCTGGATGGTACCCCTTAACTCTTAGACATACATGCTCTCCTCTATCTACTGCAGGGCTTCTACACCTCGGCACTTAGCGTTTGGGGCCAGATAATTTGTTGTGAGTGCTTGTCCTCGAAGTTGTAGGATGTTAGCAGCATCCCTAGCCTCTTCCCATTATATGCCAGCAGCACTCTCCCAGTTGTGACAATAAAAAATACCTTTGGATACTGAAAAACGCCCTTGGGGCACAAGTCTGCTCTAGAAGGTACCCACTTGTGGTTAAGGTACAGGATCTGGACTAAGATGAGGTTCAAGTCCTGGCTATGGCACATATTATCAGCATAAAGCTGGACAAGTAATTAGCCTCCTATGCCTCAATCTCCCCAGTTGTGAATCGGGATGGCATTACCTACTTCATTGGGTTGATCTGAAGATAAAATGAGAAAATACATGTAAAATGTTTTGCACAGAACCTGGCACATAGTAAGCATTTAGTAAATGGCAAAAATGATAATGGTTAAAGAAGAGAGTTGTTGACCCCTGACCTTGGAAGACAGAATTGAGCAGGTCATTCATTTGGCCATCTATTGTAGAAAAAAACCGCTCACATAGCTCATGTCTAAACAGCCTGCACAAGGGCACTTAACGGGTAGTGTGCTTGGAAACACAACCATGTCTTAATGCTAAGCTTGATGGAAAGCAAGTTGCTTTAATCCTCTGTGGGCATTATCCTGCCGCAAAGGCGAAAAGGTGAAAATTCACCCCTTGAAAACTACCTGGGCCACGAACTAAATATGCTGAATTTGGGGAGAGAGACCATGGTAAGAATTGGTGAGTACCTACACAGTTAAAGCTGGTCCCTGGCAGGGGAAGAGGACAGTTGTAAGCTGATGCAGCCAAGAGGAAAAGTGATACAGGCAAACATCAAAGCAGCAGAAGATGCGAGCACTGCAGACTCTCTCAGTCTGGCCAAGAGCCGACTCTCGGCTTATTCTGTCCACACAGCTGAGCCTGCTGCAGGTGGCAGAGCCTCCCAGGCCCTCCCCAGAGTCCACTGCCTCTGAGGTGGGCGGTTAGGAGCCTCGGACCAGAGCTCTCCCACTAGCTGTTTCCTGGCCTCTGTGGGCCTGGCAGGATTTTACCCAGCTCACTGGGTTATCTGGGCCACAGTGAGAAAAGCCACCCTCTCAGCCTCTTCCGCCAGCCCCTGTACCCCGAGCCTCTCCACCACCTCTCCACACAAAGGGAGCGGAGCAGCGGCTTGTCCCGCACAGGCGTGCTGGGACTGGATATAGTCAGTGACTTTATCCGGTAGCTGAAGTCTGGAATAAACTGTTTAAAACAATCAGCTGACTCACAGAGAATGTAACACTAAATTGGATATCTTTCCTAATTAGCCATTCAAAAATACAACCAAGTCTTTGTGAGACAAAGCCTGGAAACATTTAGTGAAATACCCTCTTCATTGTCTTTTTTTTGACCCACGTTTTACTTCTATCTCAACATTATGCAGTTGTCTATTATGTCATTCAAACACAACACATTTTTCTTTTCTCATTAAAGTAAAATAAATAACCCAGAATAGTAGTAGGCTTATGCCCAGCATTTAAATCCACATTTATTAACATTCAACAATGTACCCACACATCTATAATCTTCTGAGCCCAAGTCTTGTCCACACAAAAACCCAGTGGAGGCGAGTGATTTTTTTTTTCTTACCCTGATATGCTATTATATTGTTGTCAGTTGAATGCACTCTAAGAACTAAATGAAGAAAACAAGACAACCCTCCATTCTTTCCTGAAGGAAGGCCACACAGCGCCCTCCATGTGACCCCACCATCATATCAAAGACATCACATGGCGTTTACATGCTAGGCTAATTTTTACAAGATAAAAAACTTCCACAACACAGCTTAGAAAGTAAAATGTTTGACATACACAAAGTACCCAACAGGTAGTAGAGGTTAGAAATTTGAAAAACAGGCAACAAATATATAGTTGACTTAAAATATCCTAAACCATTTTGAGCAACTCCAGAAAGTTAAATGCTAACCTCACTTTGTCAGAATTAATTTGGGAAACACTTAGTCCTGCCTGAAGGAGAATTGGGCTTCCCCAGCCAACATTTTGTCAAGTCACCATTTCCATAGTTTGTTCCTGTCAGTGTTCCATCTGAGTAACTAAGTGTTCCTCTCCCACCTTGGCTGGTTGGACGAACATGGGGCCAAACACCTTGGAGACAGAAAAACAAACGTACTCAGTTACCATGTTTTTAACTCAGTTCTGTCTGGAAATCAGGAAGCAAAACTGAAGACCTTCTGGGAAGTTCTGAATGTTGATGAGGTTTGTTTTTTTTTCCGCCCCCCCAAAGGTCAAATGAAAAGTCACCAAGATCTCAGAAGAAGGCTAACTCATGGCAACATGACGCTGGAATCACCTCCTGGGAGGCACCATTTGGGATAATTTTTAATTCAAAAAGATCAGAAATTTGGATTGGCTTCCTCTCCCGTTATTTCACCTGACCAGTGTGTTTGCAAATTTTATATGCAAAGTCCCCTGCCTAAAAACAGAGGGGGATGGCCAATTTCACTGGATAGTAGGTCTTCGAATGACATCATTTCATTCAAAGTCATTTTGTTATAATGTTGATGAGAAAAAATGTCGATTCCTAGCCAGGGCCACTGTCTGTGTGGAGTCAGCTCATTCTCCCCACGTCTGTAGGTTTTCTCCAGGGACTCGGGTTTTGTCCCACATCCCTAAGATGTGCATGTGAGGTGAACTGGCGTCTCAGCTGTCTCAGTCTGAGTGGGTGTGGGTGGCCCTGTGATGGAAGGGTGTCCTGTCCTTGTGCCCTGAGCTGCCGGGAGAGGCTCTGGCCACCTGTGGCCCTGAACTGAACTAAGTGGTTGGAAAAGAATGATTTTACTTGTTTTTATTAATCTTTCTTAAATGTGTATATAGCTCACATTTATTTCAATGTTAAATATTAGAAGTGTTTTGGGTCTTTATTTAGAAGTTTGGTGAAGTTTTTGTGACCAGAAATGTGTCGTAGGCATTTAAATCTTGTTTGTATCAATTAGCCTCGAGTAAAATTGGTTTCATTATATGTCATTTTGCTTAAAGTTGCAGTTTCCAAGAACCTATTGATGGCGTTAAGTGAGGACTTACTGTACTACTAGTGGAGCCAAGGAATGATTTTAGGGTTTACTTCATTTACATGGAAAGGAAGGTGAAAAGATTGTGAAATTTTCAAATTTCATTATTACAACAGTTTTTAGTCCCATCAAGAATAACTGAATAGGGCCAGCCGAATGGCTCAGCTGGTTAAGAGCTCGCTTGGGAGCACCAGCTCTGAGCAGCAGGGCTGCGGTTCGGATCCCACATTGAGGGCCAGTGACGCTCGCCCTCTACAGCTAAGATGCTGAACAACAGCTGACCTGCAGCTGGGCTGCTGTGAGTCGCCGGCGACGGCGTAGGCTGCAGTGGGCTGCTGTGAGCTACGTGAGTGGCTGGCAGCCAGCGTGAGCGGTTGGTAGCCGGTGTGAGCGGCTGACCAACGACCGGTGACCGATTGCCTTACCCAGGAAGAGCACAATGATCATACCAACATGGGCCAGTGAAGCGACGTCCACAACTAGACTGAAGAACAAAATAGCAATTTGTCTACTTGTCTGATCCCCTTCCCCGATTCCCCAATGCTGTTACCCTCCCCCCCCAATTCCCCGATAAAATCTTTAAAAAAAAAAAAAAAGAAGAACTGGATAAGGGGTGGCTGGGTGGCTCAGTTGGTTAGAGTGTGTGCTCTGAACAACAAGGTTGCTGGTTTGATTCTCGTGTGGGATGGTGGGCTATGCCCCCCACAACTAGATTGAAAACGGCGATTGAGCTGAGCTGCACCTTCCACAACTAAGATTGAAGGACAACTTGACTTGGAGCTGATGGGTCCTACAAAAAAAACCCACTGTTCCCGAAAAAACACATTGTTCCCCAATAAAGTTTAAAAAAAAAGAGAGAGAATAACTGAACAATGTCATTCAAAAGGAAAAACCAGCTAACTCCCCTCCACTCACCCCCAGCTTTATTTGTCCATATACCCGATGCTTATTGAATCCCTGGATAAGAACATGCAGTCAGCGATGCTTCCTGTTCTGAGTCCTGAGGAGAGAGAGAATGGCTAGGAACTGGGATGATGAAGAATAACATCCAATACTCATCAATCTCTACTTTTCATTCCTCTTGTTCCTCAGGCCTGATAACCTCATTAGTTTTTTTAACCTGACAGCTGCTAGGACTGCGCATTGATTACAATAGATCTCTCAACCACCACCATCTGTCTAAAACTTGGATCCTAGGGTAACTCTGTTCCCAGAAACAGAAATTCCTGAACTGTTTAAACCAATGCATTTCCGGTGGGTATTTAGCCACAGAACCGTATCTGCTGTGGCTTCTGAGGTAAAATACACCTTGGAGATAGGTGCCATTGTCCTAACTGAGCCTTGTTAACACAACCCCATCTTTACCCTCTCAGACCATCCTCTTCTGCGTTCTTCCCAACTCACTGCCATGTTTGCGCATTTGGTGCAGGATGTGTTTATGCAGCAGTAATGAGCAGCGATGGTACCATTCACAGGCCTCACCAAAGTGGCAGGCGCTGTGTAATTAGGTACCATGCATGCATTGCTGTTGAACACCCTCACCGCTTTCAGGGTTATGCGATTACCTTGTTCCACCAATGGGGAAACTGAGGTATGGGCCCTTGAAGTGAATCAATAAATACAGAGCATTCCCTCCAACATCCAAGATACAGCATCCACACTCAAAAGATGCCGATCAATACTGACAACCAAGACACTTCTGTTTTAACCAGTTTAATGCTAACAAATTCTGGAAAAATTGCATTTTAAAAATGCATTCTTCTATTGGACACAAACAGCCAAATGTTAATCGGCTGAGCCCTGTTAAAGGCAAGCACCTTCACACCTTAATATTAAAAGTTGACCCGCACCAACACCTGCCCTACAGCAGGTGTCTTTGTAAGGACTGAAAAGTACTTTTACTGGTGACGTCATTTACCGTCACAGCCTCCCTATGAAAGGCTGAAGCGCACTGATCCAGTGCAGCCCTTTCCCCTGCAGCATGAAGGCACAGATGGCCTCTGCAGAGTGTTTTGCAGTCTGCAGGCAACAGGGCTTAGTGCCGGATGGAGCCAGGCCATGCAGCAAGGCTGGCATGGAACGGGATGAGAAAATGCTCGCAGCTTTAAAAACAGAAAGCATTACCCAAGGAGACAGATGAAAGGGTTTGTGAAACAAATCGCTGAATTTTCGCAATGCTATAGCATCTCAAGAAGGGAAATCATCTGACAGACTGAATCACGAATTTGTGCAATGCAAGAATTTATAAAAGCATCAGGGTATGAATCATTGCCACAAAATGTGTTTTAACATCCTTGTAAAAACCAGACTGGGAATGTAGCAACTCTTTCGAAGCCACTTGTCTTTTCGCTTTAGGTACTGACTCATTTAGCAATTTGTAAAAATAACTTATTAAATCGACCTGAAGATTACATTTCTGGAAACTAGAAGATGCAAGGGGAAAAGTAAACATGAATGTTTCCACTCAAATGATTCTGGTGTCACTTTATTACGATGAAGTCCATTTCACTGTCCTTCCAAGTAATCACAGGAAGGGCATGGATTAGACACGTTTCAGGTGCAAGGCGGACAGCACTCTTGCCCGCTGCCTGATGACAGGGGGGGTCACACGAGCCAAGCCGGTGCCCAACGAGCCATGACCTGGCGTAGACCGGGCAGTGCATCAGCTGACGTCAGAGCTGCAGCCCCAGTTCTCTCCTTCCCTGAGTCCGCCTACATCCTCACCGATGGGGCCAACGACCTGAAATCCTCTGCTTCCCAGGGATGCTGGGGATTCGTTGCTCAACTGCAGGAAAAATTAACTTAGGTCCAATTTGGTGCCGTCATCTCTCAAAAACCAAGATTTTAGAAGACACCTTTCACATATCTGGTCTTGCTCCCCCACAAAAGATACCACCCCTTTATGAAGATATAGTGTGTGGACTGAACATTAAGCCTTCACTATACATTTTTAAACAAATGGAGCTTTGTTCTATTAGGTAGGACAGTAATTCAAGCCATATGCACAAAGTGTTGCCTGGTGACATTCCTCAGAGGACGCGTGACAGATATGAGAATAAATCAGAATGAATGATAACAAGTACTATTTTGTCAATATACTGTTCACATTGGGAGTGGGAGGTGCAGGGCGCCATGGGAAAGGTAAGTAAAAGCATAACTTTTCAATCTCCTTGAACAAAGGAAATCAGGGGGAAAAGCCCTCTCCGGCTGGAAAGATGTCAGTGCTAGAACTAAAGGCTCAGATTCCAAGGTCAGAGCCCCCTTTTCAGCAGAAGAAAAGAAAAGAAAGCATCATTTACATTTCTCCCTGCTTGAATGGGTTGTTAAGTAATAAGCCATGTGCCAAAACCCTAATCTGCAGGATCAGCTCTGAAAAGAGGAAAAGGACTCTGCCAAGCATTTATCAACACCTCAAATTGTTGCTTTTCATTCCCAGAACTAAAGCTGTTTTATTAAATATTTTAAACCTGAGGTCCACAACTCCCCTCCAAACCTACAGGCTGCCTTCAGATTTTAAGCTGTTGCTCTAAGAAAGAAAGCGGGGGGGTGGGGGGGGGAATATGCCAGAGAGACAATTAGAATAAGAGTGGAGGCCCCTGAGCATTCCCAGCCCTTCAGCGGTGCAGACACCTAAGCTCCAGCTCCGAGCCTCAGCAGGGCTGCTTCTCACAGCCTTTCCGCGCGACCCAGGAAGGCAGCACTCCAGATGGCATCCTGGGAGGGAAAAGCTGGGCAGCCGTGGCCAAACCATCATCGGATGTTTGTTGGATGCTGGTGGAGGGAGCAGACGACAATGAGGCTGGATGCCATGCCCCAGAGGAGTACAAGTCGGGGGTTCTCTGGGGACCAGACACCTGGCCTCATAATATCCTAGAGTCCCTCCTCAAGGGAAAGCAGACGGGGGCGGGGGGCTCTCAGGGGCCAAAGCCTGAAAGAACAGGCAAGGGCAGCTTCTCTGGCCTGGACCCAGCTGTGTGCCTGGGGCCACAGAGAAGAACAGGATGTCAGTGGAATACTGGGAATCAGGCTGGTGCACAGAAGGGGGCAGTGGACAGGGAGTCCAGGAGCCTGCCCCTCTTCCAGCACTGCCCCAAACCAGCTGTGTGTGTGTGTGTGTGTGTGTCCGTCCGTCTGTCCGCCCCCAGGCAGGTTGCTCTGCTCTTCCAGGGCCTCCGATGGCTCCTCCATACAAGAGGCAGTTAGAAAGTGAATTGGCAGGGGACATGCACAGCTCCAGTGTCTGTGATTCAGTGATTAACGGTCCTCATGCCTCACCCATCCCTGTGCTGACTCACTCTGCCACATTGTGACTGCTAGATTTTCTTTTCCTGACCATCCGTTGGAGTCAAAGCAAAACAGGAACCCAAAGGCAGAACTCCAGATGTGGGGTCATGCTACTGAAGTGGCTACAGAGCCTTTGGGGAGCAGTGGCCTACACTTTGGCTCCCAGGGCCTCCTCTGCCCAGGCAGGCCTTCGCCATCCCCCCTCCATTCTCACAAAGCTCCCTGTTCCTGCCAGCCACTGACAGGGGAGGTAGAGGCTGGGACTAGGCCCAGGGATTTCACGTTAGAGGAACACTGCCAAAATCACAAAGCCATCTCAACTTAAGCTTTTCAAATCTCAGAATATTACTTTTTGCCCTCTACTGTAAGTCCGTGGCAAAACGTAAAAGCTTTCATGGCATTTTGTTTCAAGTTGAACAAGTGTGCTAGTATGTTGGATGAAAAGGCACCAACTTCTTAGGAGTAAAAGGGAAGCAAACCCATTTTCTAGAGTCCCAGGGACAGGTTCCAGGACATCTTGGATCTTTGCGTTCCACAAAAGGCAATGAGGCTTCACCTGAGCCCTGGGATATGCCTCAGAGTGAGACATACAGGAGTGGTGTTGCCAGAGAAGGTGGTTTTGCCTCCGAATCACAGACACAGTCTTGAACCAGAATGCTACCCTTAGCGTCTGAGGGGCGCGACGACCCTGGCTCTGTCCAGGCCTCATGCTGAGCAACTCGGGGGGGGGGGGGGGGGGGCGACACAGAGATAAAGACCATCCTCATAAAACCCCTGGGGATTCCTCTGGTGCACAGATGCCTCCTTCACATATCAGTCCCAGCTCCTGATTGTCTCAGCTCTCCAGTGCTCCCCAAGGGGAGAGGGGGGACTGTTCACAGTAGCCAGCATGGAGGAGAGGGAGAATTGAGAAGAACAAAGACCTAGGGCCCCCTTCCCCACCAGAGCTACCCAGAGCTAGCACAGCCAGGGAGACAGAAGGGGCCAGGAGAGAAAATCCATCCACAGGAGCACTACCCCTGTTGCCAAGGCCCCCAGGTCCGCCTGCTAACTCCCAACCCCACCCACTCTGCTGATGCCTTCCAAGTCCAGAGTCCCCTGCACAGGAAGTGAGGAGGCTGAGTCGTTGCTCCCCTGCCAAGCCTAGTGGGGTGCCTCTGGAACTCCCTTATTCTAACCACAGACACATCAGATTATCTTCTGTCACTCCAGCACCTCATCCCAGGCTCCTTCACAGACCTGACCACACGATTTCAACATGACAATGGGTTCTGGATTCTGACACAAACATAACGATCTCAGGAATACAATCAAAATCACAAGTTGGAGTCCACTGGTCTCAGAATTTTAACAATCAAACTGTTCATACCCTTGGGAGGGACTTAGACGTTTGCTTCAGGGAAGTGAGAGTCAATCAAAAAACCCATGGAAAGGGGAGCTCACTGGGCTTTCTTTTGTCAAGATCAATTCCACTGCCAGTGTCTTCACTACAGTTTCTGAGGAGGCCCTGCCCAAAACAGACTAATGACATAGACTGAAAATAGCCCCAGGGATCAAATGTGATTGCATGGAGAGTGGGGGTGGCCTGCCACAACAAGTAAGATGAACTCTGGGAATGGGTGTGTGTGTGTGTGGGGGGGGGGGTGAAGACACCATTATTCAAGCAGAATTTGGCCAGAGCCCTGCAGTAGAGGTTGGTGCCTCTAATGACCAGACACAACCAGTCAGCCAGATGCCCCCTCAAAAGGATTCCCCCCAGAGAAAAGTATTTCAAAGAGACTGAGTGCAATTTTCTCCCCTCTAGAAAAAAATCTCAATAGCTTATAGAGCCAGTATAAGTTTTGTCCTCATCTGTCTCAAATAGGGCGTGTCATACTCGTTCTCCAAGAGACCGGATGAGAACCCTGGCCTCTCCAGGAATGGTTTTATTCCTCCCACTGAACAAACTATGTACATCCTCGTGAGAGTTTTAAAATTATCAAATGACATTTACCTCACAGCTTTAATGTCTGGACTATTCTTTTGCCCTTTCAATTTTGGTCAAGTCTGCTCCGTGATTTTAGAAGTCTCAGCTAGACATTCAAATAGCACGCAACTATGTTTTACTGAATTAGTCATTACATCTACAATGTTCAGAGTCTGCCCAACCATATGCATTTTACCAGCAAAACTATAATACACAATACTCATAATATTAAAGTGTCACCACCACCACCACCATGCAAGGAAAACATCGTCAGGATGACGAGAAACAGCTGCCAAAGCACTTGCCTTTTTTTCAGCTTAGGCCAAATACAAGATGATAAAAATGAAGTGCGGTAACTCCCCTGTGTGCCTTTACCCTGCCCCAGAGTCCTGAAGATTAAAGTGGACTTTGTCACTCAAAGTGTGCTCCCTGGACCACCTGGGAACTTTTTAGAACTGCAGAATCTCAGGTTCTAGCTAGAATTCCTGAATCAGAATCTGCATTTAGCATCCACAGGGATGGTCAAGTTTAAGAAGCACTGCTCCAAAACCGCTCTCCTCCCATCCCTATCTCCCCCCGCCCCCCCCCACACACACACACACTACACACTACACAGTACTAGCACATATACTTTGGCCTCAGATCTGAGATCAGATCCTGGAGGCCACTGAAGCTTTCTCCAAGAGGCCCAGTTGCCATGGCAACCCTCCTCTGGTTGGCATTCCACAGACCTGGCTGCACCCTGGCCCAGTTGGCCCCTTCTGCTGACCTGTCCGGGATGGTTAGAAACATGCAAGGAATTCTGTCCCCAAAATGTTTATTCACGAGGAAAAAGATCTATTTTTAGGTGTCAACTGCTAGGGCATACTGGCTCACCCAGTCCCTTTCCTCCCACTTGCCCAATTAAAAAGATCATATTGTTTCCTGGCATACAATTCCAAGGGCATTGAGCACAGGCAGGGCACCTGGAGAGGGCGCCAAGAACAGCTCTTAGTGAATGGAAACAAGATGATTTCTTCTACTCAAAGCAATTTCCTCAGCACCCACCCTTTCCTCCCGCCATGGATCCCATGCTGAAGGGACGCCAAGGCCACGTGGAAGTAACAGAACACCAACATATGCAAGACATATTTTTGTATCCTCAAAACACAGCAGAAAGAAGGGAAAGCCAATCAGTTAACTCTCCCTTTATCCCACCCAAGTTGAAAACTTAATAGTCTAATCCCAATTTCCCAGATGATAGAGAGATGACCCAAGTTATTTTTTTATGTGGAGCAGTGTGCCTAAGAAGGAAGAATGTAAAATTCAGAAGCTTCTGACCCAGCTGTGTTCTCAAATTCTGACTTTTTAGGGGGACCCTGGAAATGATTACAAACACAAAGTTTACCTTCTTATCTTGGTGTATTACGGGGAGGGCAAATACGTCAGGCCATTTCCCTTTTCTTTGCTCACAGTAGATGGCACTAATTCATCACAGTGCTTTTCCCAACCAAGCCTAGATGCTGCCTTAGAGCCCTTCTCAAGAGGCGTTCATCCTGCAGCATCTCAGACCCCACTCCAGAGCCAAATCAGGATGTACATTTGAACAGGACCCCAGTTCACTGAAGTTTGCACACTGACGTTTGAGAAGCATTGGTGCACCTGATGTGGGTCCCCAAAGTAAAATGGACTTGCTACCCCTGGTCCATTGTCTTGGGATTTCTAAACTCTACATCCCCATTTCTATTCCAACTTCTCCAGAGGCTTCAAACTGGAGGTTTATATACAACAGATGACCTATTCAATTTTTTCAAAAATTAGTAGCAAACATTCAAAGATTGAAAGACAATGTAAAAATCCAGAATTTGGGGGATGAGGGCAGGGGGAATCAGTATACCTGGCAATACTGGGCCTACCTTTCCAGATGACAATAGGTAATGACAGCTAAGTAGCAGCTGCTCTCTATAGACACTGCATAGAGTCTCCAAATTACCCCAGTCACCACTCCTCCCTATTGCGTCACAGCAGCCTGTTTTACCCATTCCTGCTGTTTACCTGGAAAGGTGACCATACCACTGTAGACTATAATTGTTACCCAAATCAACATGAACAACTGCCCATGACACCTTCACCTTCACCATTTTTCACTAATTCTGAAGGTAAGCAACCACACCTGCCTATATAGGCGCATTTTTCCTTTCCCCACACGATCCCTGTGCTGGGAAGAGGAACACTTGCCGTGTGAGCTGCCTTTTCATCTAGTTCTGTCCTGTTTGAGATCCACAGCTTGCCTAAGGTCTGCAAACACACGCCGTATACACTTTCTATTGTCTAGTGCCTAGCACACCACAGACATACACACACACACACAACAGGAAGCACAGTCCTTAAGAGCATGAGCTGTAAGTTTGCAACCGAGTTCAAATTCCTAGCTCTGCCACCCAATAGCCATGTGATGACCCTCGGCAAGCCACTAACCCCGAGTCTGTTTCCTCATCTGTGAAGTTCGGGGGAACCCTTAACTCAGGACTCTCCTGAGTCATTGTGAGAAATAAGACTACGAAGTGTGCTTAGCACAGTGCCTAGCATACATATGCACTCAGTAAACGTGGTTACACAGTTGGTGCTCAAAAACATCCATTGATTGACTTTCCCATTACCTTTGACTTTCCCACTTCCCAGAGAAACTGAGCTTTCAGGTCCTCTGTACTGTCACCTAGGGTACAGAATGATGCATTGCAGTCCATGGGGACTGGTCTCTGAACAGGTTGCCCATATCAGCGTCCAAGGATGCGGGCTGGGAGGATGCCGACCTAAAACCACACAGCCACGCTTGGCATTCTCCTTACCCCCACTCACAACTTCTGCACAAACCAGCCAAACTTTTTGCGTTTTTTTTTTAAGTTGTTAGCATTTCCATATGCCTCCCTTTGAAGTTAATAAGATATATTTTTAAATTCCATTCCAACCCACGCAAATCTCTCCCTTCTCTGATCTCATACTGCACTTCTTGAGGACCACACAGTTCAGCATTTAAGGCTTTCTCAATATTTCATATAGGCCTGTGACTTTCCAAAAGAACTCTATGTGGCCTCTAAAAGTGATGAGCACAGTGTGTGGCCAACACAACATGTTTTAAAAAGCACACACACACACACACACACACACACACACACACACACACACACAGTTTCCTTCTTTCAGGCAAAGCAGACCTTTTGATTTTTTGCATTTATTTTGTAACAGCAAAGTGCTAAGCAATATAATAAACATAATACATGTCATGCCCATCAATATGCATTCCCTTGTGTGCAGAGACATGTTTCATGTTAACGAAAGTATGAAATGGAACTGTTCCAGCTTTCCTTGGTAACGTTTGAACCATACTTGGTGTAATAAATGAAAAGGGACTAAATTGGGTCACCGTCTTGTTTGTTTGTTCCCTTAAAAAGGGACTGGCAATGATCTCTGCGTTGCAGCATTGTATCTGCCAACGCTACAAAATTGACAGAAGAAACGGTCTTTCCAAAAATAATGGTTTCCTTTAAAGTTCCTCTTTTAAGTTCTACACTATCAGTCACTGATCTCGACAGGCCCCAGACCTTGGCCTCAGCTGTCCTTTTTAGGAACTATGATGGTCTCACATTCACAGCCTTTAGAAAGCAGAGGGCCTGGTGGTCACCAGCAGGAGCTGGCTGGGAGGAGAACCACACCTGCCATTTTTAGTCTCCCTGATATGGGGAGGAAGTTGAGGTGTTGGGATCATTCCTGGCACCTGTGGTTTGTGGCATGTCTTCAAGCATCTTGTCACTGCCTCTCCATAACCAGCTTTGACTCTTAAGTGGCACATTAAAGCAGTTACAAAATTCACTGTTTTAATAACAGCCCTTCCTGCATGGAGCAGACAATGGTCTCATTGAAGTGACTCGCTGGGGCTGAGCTGGAATGACCTGCTTATCTGAAAAACCACACAGCCCTGCTAGGCAGCCACTACCTTGTCATGGGGACACAGAGGATTGTCATCCCACATTCTGGGCGTTTAGAAACAAGGAAACCCCAATGTCTGTGATCTCCTGTGCCTTTGGTGAGGGAACAATGCTGACCTCTACCACTGCCAGAGGGAACCATGGAAGAGTTCAGAGCAGAGCCTGAGGTCTCCTGTGAGGGGAGATGGCAAGAATATTAGAATTAAGAACAAAGGGACAGGAAATCCCTTACCTCCCACTGAGAGGAAGTGTGTCCCCTAATTAACTGCTTGATATATCACCAGTGAGTTGCAGCCCCAGCTCCCCAACCATCCATCACCCCACTTCACCCCAGACCTGTATGGTGCTGCTCTGCACCGACACTAAATCAGCTGCTGGGAAAGAAGTCCTCGCGCAGGACCTCTCAGCTGGCCAGTAGTGAAGGTGGCAGAGATGAAACACCTGGGCACCTTGCGGGAGGGGGCGAGTGGGGAGCGCATCCTCCATGCATTTATTGATAACAAAACATGAACTGACCTGAGGCCAGAGGCCTTAGGAGCACTTCTTTTGAAGTTTCTCGCCCACTCACCCCTGAAGTACCCTGAGCACTGCAGCGGAGACCTGGAGGCGCTGAAGGGGGTTACTGAGCTCGTATTTCAAATGTGACTGCTGCTTGTAGAAGCCACTTCACATTTACTGCCGTGTGGAAAACATAAAGGCAGCCATGGCCTGTCACACTCTGTGGCAGGTTCATGGCTGAGCCAGTCACGAAGTCCTCGGGGAAGAAGGTGGGGGTCCCTTTCATAAGCTCTTGCAGTGAGGTGTATGACCAGCCTGGCACCTGATAAATCAGTTACTGAAACAGATCCTGGCCTTCCGGTGACTGGGGATACAGTAACACTCCAAAGGAGGGGAACATAAAAAATAAACCCATAAAATAATACTGTGCTGCAAAATCCACACAATAGAACTCTCAGTTCAGACTTGCATAGCAGGAAAACGGTAATAATTAAAGTAGCCGCCAAGTACCTGCCTACCTACTTAGATGAGGGCAGCCATTAGCTTGTGCCCACCTAGCCTACAGACAGCACAAACCAGAACCGCTAAGGTTAAGTTAAACTAAAAAAAAAAAAAAAAAGTATCTCCATTAAAAAATATATTTCTGTAGTAGAAATAACATTATAGTCCTTCGAGTTTGAATTATAACAAGGGTCCACTTTAAGAGGGAAGCCATTTGTAATCCTAGAATCCTTAGATTACAGCAATTTAATAGTTCTGTGACCTTTGGATTTATCTTTTAGAAAACAGCCATTGTAGTTAAGCTTTTGTCCAACTACCTTCACATCCTTAGGAAATAAATTCTCCAGCGCTGTGTGAGGGCTCTGATTTGCCACCAGGAAAAGAAAAGCTAACAGTCTCTAAGGGGCCTCGCATTACCCCAGAGCACGCTTTCTCCAGCAGGGTCCCTGGAGAGGCTCGGGTTTTGCAATGGGAAATACTGTAGTGGCCCCCTCAGGGGGATGGTCAGACACACCCACTGTTACAGAGCTGCCAAAGCCACTTGCCCTTGTCCCACTGGAATCTACTAACAAAAGGCGCATGTGAATTGCTTCCTGGGACTTCCAGGAATCACCCTGCTGGGTTCCTCCCTGCTGTGGCCACGCAGTTTGGGAGGCACTGAACACAGATGAACCTTTCCCACCACTCCAGCCAACTGGATTTCCTGCCTGTGCCCACCTCAATGTTGTTGCCTCCTCACCCCTTCATCTCCACATGTCAACCTTCCACCTACCCTCAAGGTCTAGTAGAATGTCACCTCTTCCACGGAAGCCTTTCCCTTTAGACTATTTCCCCTACTGAATGGGGCGAGGTCTTTATCTGTACCCCTTCAATGGCACAGCACTTTCTACAGCACAGCGGATTTAAGAGCACGTCTTTTCTCCCTTACTATACAGTCCGCACACTCCTTGAGATTGAAATATTCGTATTTGTCATTGTCACACACAGTACCTGCTCTATAAGTGCCCAGGAGAGCCCTGGAGCTCTGCCCCTGCCCCTGCCCCCAAGGAGGACAGCATATTATGTCCACAAAGCTCTCTGGGGCGGGCACTGGGGTGGTGGTCTCCCACCCTTCTTGTAGAGGCTCTCTGGATTTCCCACCTTTCTCCACTGCCCCTGAGAGGGTAGAGCACGGTAGGATGGCCATGCTCTCAGCCCTGTCCCTGAGAAACAATCCTCAGACCCGAGCCTGGCCTCCTGGGTGCAGGGGGATTAAGGTGAAGAGTCTTGGCCATCCTGTGCAGGCCCCAGAAGGGGGCCACAGTGGCGCTGAAGAAAGAGCCTTTCTTTAGCCAGTCACATCACCTTCAGGAACACACAGCCTAGGCCTGAAGGAGACAGGGACATCTATGCATAGTGACAACTAGGACAAAGTAGCAAGAGGATCAGGGCAAGACATAAAAAGCTGCAGTTATTTGTGAACTGAAGGCAGAGAGGGTGACTTGGGAGGGGTGGGAGGAGCCTGCCTTAGTTTTGATTGGCTCTTGTAATTCCAGGTTCGAATGCTGGAGGCAGATCCACTTCCGGTGGGCGGGGCCAGTGGGAGAGGCAGGCTGCAAGCTCTCTCTTCCGGGCTATTTTGAGGGGCTGAGAGCTAAGCACGGTCCACTGACCTGGGATCAAGGCGGGAGAGGCCTGAGGGTGGCTGAGGAAAATCACTGACCTCCCACCAGTGCCAGGGTGGCAATGAGGAGATGTTTGACTTGCCAATGGAGAGTTTCCCAGTTCTCTGAGCAGCTCTCTGGGTGGCTCTCTTCCAGGCAGAGCACTATTCCCTTACTTCAAGCTCCCAAGCTGTGAGCACCAAGCTGAGGCTGCTACAGACGGCAAACTCCATGAGGGCAGGAACCTTGTCTCCCTACTCAACATCATCTCCTCACACAGCATCAGTGCACACAGCACGTGACCAATAACTACCTGTTGAGTGACACCTCAGAGTGCAAAATAGAGCTCAGATCTTTGGTTTAGAATCGTCAGAGGTAGCACAGTTTGAATACAATGTACCAAGAGCAAATCCATTCCTAGATTTATATAGTAGGGGACAGAACTGGCATATAAAATCTCTAAATCAGAATCAAACGTTGCTTTCTTACAGGGCTACCATTTGTACAGGGAAAAATTAACCAGGAAAACCTCAGTTGTGGTTTTAGTCAATAGAATGAATATGTATTATTTGTTTGAATCCTCAAGTCACGGACATGGCAGATGCAGTGAGAACCCATAGTTTTGCTGACTACAGCAGTTTGAAAGCAACTCATTCTGGCAAGGTCAGGCCACCTTGGTGGAGGAAGTCGGGCCAGTGGCAGAAAAGGGTGCCAATAAGACTTGAGCCATTTTCTTGCATGTGCACGCACACACAAAACAAAACAAACACAAAAACAAAAATACAACCAACTGAAAAGACTTTCAGTAGGCTTTTGACCACATCTTAGTCTGCTTTTCAGTAACTGGGTCAGAATCTAAACTTCTCTTTCTTGTCTTTTCTAAAAGAAAACATTCCCTTACCAAAATATGGAATTCATCTGCATTATAATCCCAAGTGGAGAGAGAGCAGATTCATTTCCTCTTGATCTGTGTTTCACTTACTCCCACTCACTCTTGTTTCTCATGGACAATGAATGGAAACACTCCCCTGTAGGAATTTCAACCACCCTCTTTGAGACAGATGTTTTGGAAACCAAGCTGCCTGTCACTGTGAGGCACTCACTCATACAGCTGTTCAGGTCCAAACGGTGCAGTGCTTCTGCATGTCCATCTCTAATATAACCTGTAAGGTCTTAGATGCCTGGTACGTCAGATAAGTACCTGTAATTTAGCAGCTTTTTCTCCATGTCCCCTTTAACCAACACAATCTTCATCAGGAGGCCACATCTAAGGCCCTATCTCAGCAAGGTCACTGTCTTCTGCTACAGAGCCCAGGGTGGGATTTTTCAGGCATGTCTCTGGGAAGATCTAGTAGGGTCAAATCTTTCAATGAAATTGTTACTTTCACAGTAGGTGAGCTAGACACTTGGGAAAGGAAAGAAAATGAACTTTCATAAGCCACTAGGGCAGTCCTCATAAATTTCTGCTAGGCAAACAGGGCCCTTGTGGCTTAAAAGAATTATTGCTCAGTACTTCCTAAGCACCCACATAAGTTCATGTTTCTCCCTGAGGGCCTGACTTGCTCCATGACAGAAACGCACTACAAGCTTTAGTCTTATTTAAAATTGGTATGATGCATGAAGGCAGATCATTCAAGCCACCTGGATGTGCTGTGAAATAGTTTCTCAAACAGTTCTAGCTTTTCCAAATGCACCTATAAAAACAAAACTAAATGCCCTTTAAATTCACTCTTTAGGGGACCTACTTTGCTCCAACGGAGTCCACTGACTGGAAAGGAGCTTCAGCAGAACCTGATAAAACAATCTGGTTATTGGCAAGAATAAGGACTAGGTTCACGCACATTTGGAAGGGCATGAACTAAGACAAGAGCAGACCATCAAAAAGAGACACCCCCTTACTTGCCTTTGCTAAGACCGTGACACAGAGGATGAGTTGGGGAAGCTAAGGTACAATCTGAGAAAAACACATGGCATTTAAAAACTTAACACTTATGCAAAAGTTATTCCCATCCACTTTAGCAATGGGCTTCCAGAGTTCTATTTTCTACTGCTCCAATACAACTCTGGAGTGACTGTCTGTGAGCCATTAAATCCAGGCACAGACACACTTCCAGAGCTGCACATGCCTGCTTAGTATTATTAGTCCATACTGTTGAGGTTCAACTGCTGGCTCCTTTTCTCTACATCAGCGGTTCTCAACCTTCCTAATGCCGCGACCCCTTAATACAGTTCCTCATGTTGTGGTGACCCCCCAACCATAAAATTATTTTCGTTGCTACTCTATAACTGTAATTTTGCTACTGTTATGAATCGTAATGTAAATATCTTTTTGTTTTCCGATGGTTTTAGGCAACCCCTGTGAAAGGGTCATTCAACCCCCAAAGGGGTCGCGACCCACAGGGTGAGAACCGCTGCTCTACATTCTTTTTCTCTTAATGAGAATCATTTACATGTAACACTAAATTTCAACTTCATATGGAGCAATCTTTGAGTGGAATAACAATAAAGTTGTAACTATAAGACATTTTCTCAAACTAGGTATAGTTAGGTACTCTACTTACCAAAACCATTAGGTGACACACTTAGACACACACACACATTTAAAAAGAGATTAACAGACAGGCAATATAGGACATTTAAGGACAAACTCTAGAGACTTATCCCCAGCTCCATCACTTTATCAGCTGTGTCACCTTGGGCAAATTATTCAATCTCTGAGCCTCAGTTCCCCACTATGTGAAATGGGGATAACAATAGAGCCTATGGTTCCTAGCATGGATGATGAATCTGAGGCACAGTGCCCAGCAAATGGCAAGTTCTCAATAAGTGGTCGCCTTTATCATGTGCTTCTTACTAACCTCAATTCTAGGACTCGTTGGTGCTTACTTAAGAACACAATCTGGCAGAGTCACCTTCACATACGACCAGAATTGGCCTCTTGTTCACCTTGCCACTCAGAGGCCACAATCTGCATGTTCTGTTTATATTGACTAAGAGTTTCCTGATGACATAGCAGTTACACCGAAACATCTATTTGTTTAGTTCTTTGCTTTTTGCTGCTTCTAAATGTCTGTGGATTGATCTATGTGGATCCCAGAAATGTAATCGTTAGTTGCTTGGCTAAAGAGGTTTCTCTCTCTGTTTGTTTTTACTAGAAGTCAGTCCTCTGAACCTGCGGTTTGCAAACTTTCTTTCTGAGCATGGAACATTGTTTATCAAACAGAATCTAACAAGCAACTCCAGTTCTGTATATGAAACAGATAAAAGCAGAGCTGTGCTGATTACAAACTAAGGGGCTGACAAAGGCCACCTTGCTCCGATCACTACCGTCACCTCCAGGTAGCCCTGAAAACTCCCCTAGGAACTGTCGTACTCTGCGGGACATGCTCAAAACAACACTGATCTAAACGGCTCTTCCAATTTGGATCTCATGACCGATAAATGCCACATGGCCTGAACTTGAGTCCCATTGGTGAGTTCCTGCTGTTCATCTCCTAGCTTCATCAGTAACAACCAAGTCAGAGACCCACTAAACCACGATCCCTCACTTGCTCAATGTTCCTAACATGGCTGTGGTCTGTGCAGATACACAGGCCCTTATTCTTTTTGTTTTACTGACTGTACACTGAGTTACAGCAACTCCCCAAAAGAAATGCCCTAGGACCACAGTGTTTACACGGCTGTGCCCACCAGTATGTATGATGCATGATATCATTATTATTGGCTTCTGGGGGAGCCATGTTCCATTTATAGTTTTTGCACCAATTAGGCAATGACATATAAACGAAGGTCAATCTGATCTAGCCAAGATGCAAAAGAATTTTCAAATAATTTTCAATGAAAATTCCCGTGGTGGTATATACACTCCTCACAGTGCGTGTCAAGTACCAGCACATATGAAATGTTACAGGGACAAAAAATTGGAGAGAAATTCAGGCTAGAGGATCAGAATACTGAAGCAGCTGGGGAAAGTCAACTCTTCAGAAAGCCCCAACGGTAGGAAGCAGGCCCCTCCTCCTCTGTTTAATTGCTGCTCAGCGGAAGCATGACACAGACTTAACTGTGGGAAGGCAAGAGGTAGAGGGGGGCTTGTTCGGGGTGGTCTGAGGGAGACCAGCCAGGAGTGATGGGGCTGGAGCCAACCAGCGAAAGATCCCAACCAATCGTGAGGAGAGCATTTCCTCCACAGAAAAAGCCGTTTCATTTCCCCAGGGAATGGCTGGAAGACGCCCAGCCTGAGTCATTTGGAAACAGATTTTTACAAAGCGCTCCCGAGTTTCCCGGGGGCGTGATGAGGGTATGACGACGGAAGAGAGACTTCACGACCAAGTGGGTCTTTTCCAGTCCCAACTCCCATGACTTCTGGAACCTTCTGCTTCTTCCCAACACTCTGTGGCCAGCATGGCTGAAGCACGGCTGTCAGGAGGCTCTGGTCTGAGTTTTCTTAAAGACTGGGTGTAGCTGTGCCTGGGACAGGCCGCCCAGCTGGTACAGGAGCCTCCAGTCCCAATGTCCATGTAAACAGCTCCACCTGGCCTTGGGGCACTGAGAAGACAATGGCTCTAGTGTCCAGGGATGTGGTGCTGCCAGGTCTAGACACTCAGCTATCAGGTCTCAGGGAGAGGCATGGCCCGAAGCCTCTTCATTTCCACATCTCACCAGGAGCCAGCTGAAAATGTGTCCCTTTTGACATCTGCTAATCAGATTTGCTCTTAGGAACCAGTAATAATTAAACCTGCCCTATGTCGGGAACACTGGCAAGGTCTCACATCCCCACAGCTGGCCAGCGAGTAGAGCATATGGGCCGTATCTGAAGCTGTGTCTGCTTAAATCTAATTATTAAGCGGAAAGAATGAGCCCTAAGTGACACAGGTCACCTTCCGAGAGAGCTGTCAGACAGGCCTTGGCAAAATGTCACTGAGCACAGGTGGGAAGGCTACACCTTCTCCATCAGTCCCTCTCACCTTCCTGAGGCAACTTTAGCACGACCCATGCTAGGTCACTCATGCTGTGACGAGGTACCATTTTCTGGTGCTGTTAATCATACGCCAAATGCGTTACGTCCTTGTTAACTCTTCACTTGACTCAGGTTTCTGGAAATTCCCTGACCAGAAATTTAGTTTTAAGCCAGAAGAGATTCATAGAAAGTCTCTGATTAGATAAACAACCATATTTTTTGTCTTATTTCAAAGTTTTTATTGGGCGCTACTGCTTGTGTTAGTATATCAATGAACTATTGTGTAATAAAGCTCCCCAAAATTTAGTGGCTTAAAACAATGATTTACGGCTTCTCACAACTCGATGGGTTTTGCCTGGGCTCAGGCACCCACTACTCCGCGTTGGGTCCGCTGGGCTTTATTCACACGTCTGGCGGTTAATGCTGCTTGCTGACGGAGGCACCGCGGCTCTCGTCCCTGGGTTTCTCATCCCCTTGTGGGCTAGACCAGCTCCCTTCCCTGGAGGTCTCAGGGCAGAGTTCCAACAGGGCAAAAGCAGAAGCTGACAGAGCTCTTAAGGTCTAGGCTCTGGAACTCACAATACTTGTGCTGTATCTATTGCTCCAAGCAAGTCATAAGACCAACCCAAATTTCAAGGGGTAGGGAAATAAGGCCCCAGTTCTGGATGGGAAGAGCTAAGAGGACATTTGACCATTTTAAGTCTACCATGTACACGTGCCAGCATCTCCCCAACTGTGTCTGAGTTACGTGAGTTCGGGGAGATTGTCTTAGGTACTCCCAGATCAAAAGGGTCCCAGCACAAATACCTAATCCTATATCCCACTCTGGAAGAGCCATTATACTCATTAGCATCTTAAAGTCTTTGAGAAGTCCTACAATAAAAAAAAAAAGCCTGTTTTACTTTGTTTACTGATGAACAAATAAATTTATGGAAGACCACTTTCCTGTAACACTATTTTGGAAAACTTGGTCACGAATGCTGGACTTTTGGAATAGCTTTAGTTTAGCATACTTGGTGTCTTGGTGTCTTATGAAATGTCCCAGAAATGTCCATATATTTTTGAAATATCTTCTACTACATTCAAGTGGAGCATGCTACTGTGAGTCCTGAGCTGGGGTTATAAAAACCAAAGGTCACCAGTTATCTCTCGGATAATTAGACATAAAGAAATTTCCACTCAAAGTCATCTTAATTAGCCCTAGAAGACTTTTCTAAAAGTTGTATGCACAGGGCCGGCCGAGTGGCACGATGGTTAAGAACTGGTTTGGGACGCCAGAGGGCCCCGGTTCGGATCCCACATATGAGGGCCAGTGACACTGCCCTCCACAGCTAAGATGCTGAACAACAGCTTAACCTGGAACTGGGCTGCTGTGAGTCGCCGGCGATGGCGTAGGCTGAATACCCTGTGGCAGTGGGTTGCCATGGGCTACCATATGTAGCCAGCAGCCAGCGTGAGTGGCCAGCAGCCGCAGTGAGCAGCCGTCCAGAAGCCGGCGACTGATGTGCTTCGCCTGGGAAGAGTGCAATGATGGTGCCAACTTGGGCCAGTGAAGCAACGTCCTCCACAACTAGACTGAAGAACAAAACGACAGCGACTTGTCTGTTCCCCTTCCCCCAATTCCCCAGCATTGTTCCCATCCCCCCAATTCCCCAATAAAAATCTTAAAAAAAAAAAAAGTTGTATGCACAAAGGCTTGGAGTCTTTTTCTTCAGATATAATTTTTGAGCATTGACATTGGTTTGATTCCTACAGAATGCACATAAGATTCACTCTGACTAAAGGTCACAAGTTTAAAAATCAGTGAAAATAACAACCGATCGCAGAGCAGGAGGCCAAAGACTATTCTTCCACAAGGGGCTGACAAACCACTAAAGAACTCCTCTATTTCCAGCTTACTGACCACCAGTCTGCACTTTTCCATACATCTGTACCCTCCTATACAATTTTCTGCCCAATTAGAAAGAAAAAGCTCATCCATCCTCAAAACCAGGTCCTCCACTGGCAGCTTTCGAAACTATAATATGGAAAAATTTGATCTAATGCTCTGGTGGGAGCATAATGGTCCCGACAGCAAGTGAAGTTTCATGTGGGCTGGGCCAAGTCAAAGGAAGGTTCGGGGCTGTCATGATAAGCATGCTCACAAGACCAGGAACAGCTAAGATCAGTCTCCTCAAGTTCAAGGACCAGGTCCCATCACAGCCTGCACGTGAAGAAAGTGTCAGTCACAGTGACAGCATGCTGCAATATTGGATGCTAAATACGAAACTAAAAAAAAAATATCCTATTTACTTTTGTATTTTCACTTGTATTGGGCAGAGTAACCAACAAGGGATTGACAGGAGGATGTATGCATCTGGCCACTGAACAGTTTCTTCGAGTAGATTATTCTTACATTCATTTCACTAAAGGACAGCTATTCACCCAAAGATACACGGAAGTCAGGGGCCAAATTACTAAATCGGACTCAAAATATCCTAGCATTTCTCTCTTTGGCATCAAATAGTTTTAAGTCTTTATCTTATGCTGTGAAGTCATCAGGGAAACATCTCCTGGAAGCCTGAAGGCTTCAGGCTTCAAAGGATGGAATAAAAGTGAATCTAAAAGGAATGGGGAATTCCATGGGAAAAAAAACACTCCATGAGTGATAAAAGAGGAAGTAGGAATTCCTAAGGGAGAAAGAAGCATGAGTACACTGGTCAGTCTCAGAAATAAACAAGGTGACTGTTTGGAGGCGTTCTATAACAAAGCCATTGGAAGAGCCTTTTTGAGAGTGTGTGAACTATGTGCAATTTTGAATTTAAGCAGCAAGTCACTCACTCCCAGGTTTGGTGAGATAGTAATTGGACCAACACCCTTGGGGTTCCTAGAGATGTGTCTGGGGGTTGCTTTCAGCCCCTGCTCCTAATTCACCCTGAGAAATGGTCCCAGTGCCTGGACAGCATACTGAGCTTTCCTTCCCTCTACCAAGGCAGCTACTTCATCAGAATCAAAAGGCAAACACGAAAACTAAAGGGGTTTAGGTTCTTAATAAAATATGGGGGGAAAGCTGACGCCAACTTATTACTTTGTTCCCCTTCTCAATGCAGGTGCTAAAGGATTCTAAGAGCGGATATGCCCCTCAGGCATGGCCAAAAGTACCAACACACTAATGCTGTGAGACAACCAGTGCAGAGACGGGAAGGATTAGGAAAAAATAAGCACAACCAATTCTATATACTACTAAATATAGCTAGATAGTTCCAGAAATGTAGAACACTTGGGACTTGGAGTGATAGAAAATACATGGCAATAGAGGATAATATACTTTATGCATGATACTGACCATCTGCACACAGCATGTCACTTTCCTCTTCAACAAAGCATCCACAGGCCCTACTGGATGACTACTCAGCCACCTAGCACAAAATGCTGGTTTCGCCACCAAAAGGCTGCATCTATGGGTCACTGAACCCCACATACGTTTCACATAGCTCCAGTCATCATCCTGCACCTAAGTTGTTTCTATTGTATAATGGCAGGATGTTTGATGGGAAGTTCGACATGAGCCAAAAGAAATGGTTTCACCACAAATGGTATCCACCTTTTGACATCAGCATGGGAGAGATGGTAAAGGCAGAGGCAAGGCCCTCAGGACTTCCACGAGCTGCTTTGCAATCTCACTACACCTTTGGTGTGACTATTGCAGTCACACCAACCACTCCTGGCTTCCTGACCGCTCTCTGCATTTTCAGGGCCCCTTGCTTCTGCCCACATTTGCCTCTGCCTGGACTACCATGTTCCTCTTTCATCCCTTAGTGAAACCTAGTAATCCTTAAGGCCCAACTCAAATGTCACCGCTCTGGGATGCCTTCCCCAGTGGCAGAATTAATTGTTCCTCATTTGTCCCTAGTATAATCAGTTTCTCAGTTGCAGTGACTTCTCTGCTAGTCTCTCATGGCTGAGTTGGGGTCTCTTTAAAGACAGGGACACTCTCCTACTCTTTGTTGCCAGCATCACACAATAAGTCTGAATGATTCGATATCTGATAGCTTCAAGATCTTATCCCCTCATCCCGTAAATGACACCAATAGCACAGTCAACAAGATATTAGGATACATTTTTCCATGTTAAGATAATGTCATCAAGACTGCTGTATGAGTATAACAGAAAGGAAAACATATATATCTAGCAGAGAAGGGTTCTTTTTAAGGTCCACTAACAGCAACTGGATTCTACCTCCTTTCCTTCCCCAGGAATTTCCCAAAGTAATGAAGGTGGCTCTGTTCAGATTTGGCTGGCCACAGATTTCCGTCAGATTTTTGTTTTCTTCCAGATCTGAGTGCATGGAAAAAATATCGTAATTTCCTTGTGGGCCTAGTTATAATTCTATAGCCTGGTTAGCACTGAGGAAACCTCAGCCCTATAAGGAGCCTGACAATCCCGGTGTTACATTTGTTACTTGAATGGCTCATCAGCGTTTCTTACTGGGGCACCATATGTCATTTTAGGAACAACACCTAGATACCTCTCAGAGATTCTCCCCACCTCTTCCCTTCCCCATTTCAGGATAAGTGGTATCAAATTCTCAATACCTTTTAAATTCACTCCAACATCTACCAGGCACTGATATAATGTAAGCACATTCTACTAACAATCTCTGCGCGTGCTTTGTATCTGATCATCTGAGGTGTATCTCTCAAGTAAACTTGGCTATCAGTGTTAAAGATGAAGCCGTGCGCTCAGCAGGCACTGGTGGTGCCCACTCGTATCCCCTCAGCTCCCCGTTCCCACATAAGCTTACAGCGAGCCCCCAGCACTCCACCAGAAGGACCTTCACTGGAAGGAGACCTTCCGAGCTGGCTTCAGGGCAGCCATCCGTCAACCACAGATTAAGTTGGAGGAGACACAGCCCAGCTTGCTGGCCCCTCAGAAGGGATAACTCTGAAGGCTGTTTCCTAGAATTCACCAAGGATTAAGCAACCTGCTCAAGTGCTCCCCTTTATTGGCTTTCTTCTCCTATTTCACATCCCTATTCCCTTAACAATGCTTTCCAGGATTATCTCCCAAATAACCCACTTGTGCTTGAATCCTTGTCACAGGATCTGTTTTTGGGGAACCCAATCTAAGAAAAGTACTAACACTGAAGCAATGTGATATGGATAAAGGAAGGCAGACCCGCGGGGATACCTATATTCAGCTGTAGTAAATATTCATAGTAAATAAAACACGGTCATGGCATATTCGTGCTGAAGAACTTTTCTGTGTTATGGTCATAATGAGCCTGACAGATTCAGGAAGCGAACTGAGCTGTCTTAAATCTCTGGGAGTTAGTGTGTTATATGTGTTCTAAAAATGGATTGGATTTCACTGGCTGTTTCCAACTTCCATGGTATTAAATTTCCTTTTATTCTTCCCAGCACCATATTTCCAATAACCCCTGAAAAAACATAACCCTGGGGAAGGATATTTTGCTATCTTAATAAAGTCTTTCAATCCTTAGGAGACAATTCACCATATTTTCATTCTCAAAAATATTAATTTTACTCCCTTAAAGAATCTTATGAAAATATTTGTATTTCTTGCCTGAGTTCCCTGGGAGGTGAAGTTGAAAAGCTAGCTAATAAAGGATAATTCCAATATTACAAAAAACAATACATATTGCAATATGGAAATAATTAAGACCCAAAGAAAAAAATATCAAGCCATCAACTCAAAAGCTTTTTAACTAGAAAATAACATTTAGGGACTCTCATTTGACTGCTACACGTTAGACATTACTCAAGGTATACTTTGCTTTAAACCAAGCAAGTAGGTGACAAATTCAAGTTTCT
Organism: Hipposideros armiger; assembly: GCF_001890085.2. NCBI lineage: Eukaryota > Metazoa > Chordata > Mammalia > Chiroptera > Hipposideridae > Hipposideros > Hipposideros armiger. The sequence goes on along the minus strand of NW_017731405.1, from coordinate 1,463,549 downwards.
ACAAAAGGTAAATTAACGGATAAGGATTCACTTCACACAAAGAATTCATAAATATTTCAATAAAATACCATGCCCTGCAAAATATCAATTTCAACTTATTTTAAAGAAAATTGATTTATTTTTTTAAGACCATATCTAATTGGGAAAACATACATTCATTCATTCAGGAAGTGAAGCCTAGACTAGGGAAGGAGGAACAGGGATGCAAATCAAGGGATATAAAGGAGGTAGAACTGACAGGACTTCATAGAACCTGTGGGATGTGGGCAATGAGGGAAAGAGGGATTTCAAGATGCTGCCCAGGTGTCAGGCTTGGTGGATAGAGTGAAGGTCTTTTGTGTTTTTTTTTAACTAGAAGAGAGTCTAGGCCACAGGGTGAGTCAGGGAAGAGGAATATGTTAATTTGGGGGCACACTGCATTAGAAGTGCCAGTGAGACACCAGGGAAAGATCCCTCAATGGTCAGTTGGGTCTGCAGCCTGGAAGAAAGGTTTGGTCTAGGGAGGTCTGGCCTGTGGGTGGCAGCTGAAGTCATGGAGTGCGCTAGATAATTTGGAGAACACGAGGAGATGAAGGAGAGGAGGGTCAAGGACTACCTGGAAACAATAATTAGGGGGCAGGAAAGAACAGTCAGCCAAGCAGTCTGAGAAGAAACATTAGGAGAAGAGAAGCAGGTAAGAATCACTTCATGGGGTCACTGAGCATTTTATTATAAGCCGACATGTTGTGTTTATTATTAGTATTCTGTGAACAGGAGTTATACTATGTCTGCACTGGACAGGCAGAGGAGAAATAGAAGTACCAGGGCAGGATGCAGGGTGAGGACAGGGTTGCCCACAAGGTCTGGGTGAGGTAGGACAAGGGTGCTCACTGGGCAGAGCTCACTTTTCAGATGTTGACAGGCACAACCAAGAATTCACATTAGAACTTCCAAGTATGTTCTCTTTGACACTTCCACACCTGATTTCCCCTTCAAATATAGGACAATTTTGTATGCAATTAACTGCTACTGAAAAGACAACATGTGCAAAGTTATGCATCCCAATAAACATTTCTAGGAAAATGGGACAAGATCACAAATGTCACAACTGCCATAAATGACAATTTCACCTGAAAAGATGAACATGAACAATCACAAAAGAGAAAATACAAATGGCTATCCTATTTATGAAAAACATTCAATTTCATTAGTAATAAAAATAATAAAAATTAAAACGAGATGCCATTCTCACTTCCCAAACTGGTAAAGATTTAAGGATCTAATAATTCTTAGGGAATGATAAAACAAACACTCTCTCATACTGCCAATGGGAGCCCAACTTTCCTGGACATACAGTATTTTAAAAACAGATGTTGTGAATCTGCGTGGTGAACACACCATGTGATATAGAGATGATGTATTACAGAATTGTACACTTGAAGCCTATGTAACATTATTAACCACTGTCGCCCCAGTAACCTTTAATTTTAAAAAAATGAATAGATGTGTATAAAAGAATATTTAGAGTTTATACTTAATGGTTTTTTAAAAATCAGAAAACAACTCTAATGTCAAAAATAGAAGGTTAAAATGATTTAAACATACTTGTATATCATAAAATAGAATAGTCAACTACTGAAATGCTTTTTTTAAACAAAGAACTTTTAATGACATGGAGAAATGTTTATAACAATATTAAACAAAAAAGAAACTGAATATAAAGTCTGTTTACAGAGTAAGGGCCCAATTATGTAAAGAAAAGAGATACTCTTAGGAACCTGACCACTAGACTGGCTGTGGTGACCCCCAAGGAAACTGATATTTTCCCCTGCATGTTTATACTTTTCTGTATGAATATGGATTATACTTGATAACTGGGAGAAAATTACATATAAACATCTCTTGACAGTTCTAGTCCAGCCTTAGTAGTAAGTACCTAAGGGCTGTTGCTTGGCTTTAAGAGTATACCAGGTGTTCAAGGGCACTAGGAAAGACTGAGGTGTGACGTTTGGGCAGGTGAAAAACCATGTTTGCTTTGAGATGTGCAGATATAAATATGCAAACACAAAACACAGACTAACACAACAGCTAAAGAAAAGTGTAACTCCTGGGGGTTTGCCCCAATGGCTTTCTTTGCAACTACCCTCCTACCCAAATGCCTGACAATGTCTAAGACAGACTTAAATGTACTTGATATGGGGTGTAAATGGCCAACGAACTAGCTACTCTGTCTTTCCAATCCATCGCTGCTCCATGAATATTGGGGAAAAGGGCGGGGATGGGGGGAATGGATTGAACTTCAACTGAATCAGGGATGCAGTTTGAAAATGAAGCAAGAAGAGAGAAATGCGGTGGTAAAGCAACAAGAGAGGAAACAGCTCTTTCAGATTAGTTACACTAAATTTCTAAAGTGGATTTTCAGTCATATTTGCCTTCATTACATGAAAAGGATGACCTAAGCTGAGAGTTAATGACAGGAAGTGTCCATTTCCTAACACAACTTGGCTGTGTGTATAGAACAATTTGGGTCAAAATCAGGTACATTTCCAAGTCCATCTGAGCTTGCCAGTTAGCTTTAGGAGTTTTTCACAGGCTGTTGTGAGCTGGTAACATAAGGTACAGAGGTTGGGGACCCACCCAATCTTTACAGGTTGCCTGGCACCCTAGCCCTATTATACATGGGTGAGTGGCAACTAGTGGTTGGCTCCAGTGTGAGAGCACAAGACAGGAAAAAGATTACACAAACTTTAGTTTGGTTATTGAATTAATCCAAAATGGAGTATAGATTAAATCAATATTTAATTTAGAAGTAGTCAGTTTCTGTTAGGAAGTCATGGCTAAGTTTCAAAGAGCAGGTAGGGTGTTTATGGGGGCAGGGTCTTGGAACTTCAGAGCTATAGTACTGCCTTCTTTGGTGGTAAGCAGGGATTGCTATGGTTTAGCATGGGAAATGATTTAAAAAAAAAAGATACCAAATAAAAAAGTACACAGCTCCCATTTCCCTATATTAATAAGTTCCACATAAAAGCTAAGTAAACTTTACAGTGACAATGAGGGAGGTACCTCTATACCATCCCAGCGTATATTCACTCACCTGAGGTCAGTTCATCTCCCATTCAAGGAGCCATTCAAAAAGTGGATCAGTCAAGTAAAAAAGCTTTGTATGTAAGGATCAGGGGTATTTCTTCGTGTAGACGCAATGACAAGAGGAGTACCAATTGGTATTCCAAATCTACATGCTGGAGGATTTGTGTATTGACTGGCATTTGATCAAAACAAAATGGTTACTGGTGTGAAATCCAGAACATTCTTGTGGACTAATCCTATCGAATGGAGCACCAGAATTCCCTGTGGAATCATCCATCAGAGGACCAGAATTCACAGGAAGATGGACTCTGGCCACATCAGCACCCAGACAAGAACCTTTACAAGGAGGGAAGCATGCATTCTTCTTAAACCCCAGCTTCGCCTCCTCTCCCCGAAATGATTTTTCTTACTTCTCAAGAGCACAAACACCCCATAAGAATTCTTTTAACATCTACTCCTGTACTTTAAGCTTACCGATGGCAATCCCACGCTTCCTCTAGCCACAGAGCTATCCCAACTCATGTCCAAAGCTAACCCCACGGGCACCTGCCCCCAGGACTCTGCTTCATCAGTTAGCTGCAGCCATGTGCACCCGACCCTCCCGTGCCTCCCTCTCAGCCCTCATCACTTCTTGCCAGTGATACCTTCCTGCCTGGTCCCTGGCCTCTGGTCAATCTGCCACCCACAGTGCCTTCTTAATGTTGAACTTCACTCCTCTGCTTAAAAGAGCCTTCATGGCTTCCCAAATCATAAATGGGTCATATATCCAAAACTCCTCTACAAATTGGAAGTTATACTTTAAGCCCAGATTCACTCCTCCATTCGCCTGTTTACTAGACACATCCATGTGTCAGGCACTGCGCTGGGCAGCCTATAATGGGCCTGAAGTAGAGTTCTCTTCAGAGAATGTTATAGAACCAGCTCTACAGTCTAACCATCATTATCCTCCATCCATTCAACCAATATTCACTGAGTACCTACTGCGCATCAGATACCATACTGAGCACCAAGCATGTAACGAAAGACTCAGACCAGCCCTTGGGAAGTTTGCAGTCTACCAGGGAAAGCAACTTTTTACAGAAAGAGGGCACCTCTGTTGGGGAGAATTCTCAGGACTCTTCTGTCAGACCGACACAGGTCTAGCCAGAATATCTCATCAGAAAGAAGACAAGCTATCTACATGCAAGTAACAAAACTAGAAAAAGAAAAAGAAAAAAACAACTGCATTCACTTTAAGTCTTTAATATATTTAATTACTTGGAATTGCTTTCTTAAAATCTTGGAAATCATTGTCTTATTTCCATTTTATCACTTTCCTATCCAGAGACCACATATTTGGTCCAAGGCTGTTACACCCTCTCTTAATTGGACAGTGGAAGCACTTAATCGGAGAGGGTGTAACAGCAGGCGTCACCTTGCCACTTCACCAGTGAGACACAGAGGTGCCTGGCAGAGCAGTCCCTCCACCTTGTGTCTGGTGCTCTTTCCAGGACACCCAGTTTTGGGGAGCCAGGCAGCGAGTACGTGTTGTCTACCACACACATTGCTGTCTTTGCCTCATTCCATCTTCCAAACCACTTTGGGAGGAAGAGGTATTCACGCACAGAAAGATGGGAATTCTATCAGGTAACGAAATGTGCATTAGGTCACTCAGCCAACGCACATCATAGGATATGTCCAGCAGAGGCAGGGCCTCCACCTAGGACCACCTGACACAGAGGCTCTCTCCAAACCACAATGACTCTCTTTGCTCCAGAGAAACCTTCCACTAAGTTGATATAATGTGAGTGACTATATAACAGAAAGTTGGGTCAGATTTCGCCACAATTCAGATGCTGTTATTCAGAATGACAGTTCTTATGTCTGACTTCCTCAAATTTTATTGTATTTAAATGGGATGAATTCACAATTTTAAAAACATTAAAAAGACACCAAGAAAGATGGTTTTATCTGGTTAAATCTCTAGAGAGGGGGATTTCGGGGTGAACATGACTTAGCTCCTGCACTCACTGGCAGAACAGAATTGGCTTTTCCCCAGAGCGGGATAAACAGGCCAGCCTGGCAGCTATCCAGGGTGACAACTCACAATGGGGGACTGAATCATCATTGTCATCCACCGGAAATATGGAGCCACTTAACTCGGGGGTGAACATGCGCCTCATTACATAAGGGGCAAGATGGCAATCGGCCCTGTCTCCACTCAAGCAGACAGTGCCTGTGAGCAGAAATAAACATACGCCTCACCAGCACAGACCTGTCTCTACTGAGACTATGTCCCCTCATCACAGAACTAGATGTAGTAGAAAAACAGGCCTCACCGCCAGCCCCAATGTCACCTGGCTGACTGACAGGCATCTGAAATTCTGAATCTGAACAATGCATGGTAGAGTGCTATTATCAGTCGCATTTATGAAAATCTGGTTCAGAAAATCACATGCAATAAATCCCTTCTTTTCAACATACAGGAAAAGGTATATTTTTTATTCATAGTCTTTTATTTACTTATTTTTAGCTGAGCCATCATGCCACCTTTTTGGCAGCTCAGCGGCAGCTCAGCTCAGGCCAGGCATTGAACCGCTGTTGCTCAGAGCTCAAACTCTTGAGCGAGCTCTTAACCAACTGAGCCACTCGGCCGGCCTATTCATAGTCTTCTAGAACAGACGATTTGTTTCACTCACCCTCATTACACATATATGGAGCAGATATTTAAAGATTAGCAGTTTGATAAGGTGCCAATGATTAGCCTTCTCAGTCAGGATACTCACTGTCTCGGGTCAGCCCCGGTTTTCCCATGAGAAAAAAATTTGCTCAAATAATTTCATAACTCACAAATGTTTACAGTTCCCATAAAAAAAAAAAAAGGACCAAGGTTTTCTTCATCTAACCCAAACAGTAGTTGTTGGAACAATTTAATAACATTTCAGATGTCAATAGTTCAATTGATGATAAAAGAGCAATTTTTCCCTCTCTAGAATCTGTAAGCTAAAAAGATCACCTTCCCACAAATGAGATGGTGTCTGTGAAACTACTCTGAGAATCTCCTGCCCATGGCAGAGCCTCCTGGATAGGCGATCCGTCAGCCCCAAATCCCTACAAAGTGCTGGCTCCCTTGGCCTGAGCTGCATCCTTAAGTTCATAACAAGGACCGTACAAGACCAGGTTGAACAGGCCTCTCTCTCCCTTATGAGAAGCAGAGCTGGATCAAAGTGTTGGGGGACAATTATTTAACTTTTAACTGCCTTGATTTTCTTAATTGAATACTCAACCCCTATTGTTGTTACTAAGATTTTCCAAAAGTGACCTTTATAATAAATTAAAATCCATAGAGTTAATCATAAATCACCTATTAGTCAACTGTTTTCAACTTTTACTTAGGCAATTATTTCCTCAACGTGGGCTGCCACTGAGTAATACAACCGGGTAATTTGAATTGGCCATCTCTACTTCCCCTTCCAGAGAGAAATGATAACAAACAGTGAAATGGTCCACAGAGCAGCTCAAAAGGAAAGACGATTTAAAGTCAGCGGAGCCCATTATAAAGAGCTTTGAAAGTTGTTTATATGAATGGTAACAGAACAAATCATTTCAGAATTAAAGCATGGAAATTATAGCATTAAATTTAATACCGTTTATAAAACTTTACAGCATCTTTTACAACATGTGTGCATGCTCATCAAGTCATATTTCAATCCCCCCCCGAAAAACCTAGTGTTTACCATTCAGGGCCCAAAAGTGTGAAATACTGCACCTCTTTCAAGAAAGTTGCTACCCACCTGAGAAGTTTTTCCAAAGAGTCACTGACAATAAGGGTATCTGATTTCATTTACTTACCTGTTTTATCTGCAGGAATGCGAGGAAGTCTCAACGAACAACTTCAAAAAGAGGTCACCTGGAGAAACACATTGAACAAAATGTTAGATTAAAAACACATATGGGCCAGCCGCGTGGCTCATTGGTTAACAGTTGGCTTAGGAGCATGAGCTCTGAGCAGCAGGGCAGCTGGTTTGGATCCCACATGGGCCAGTGACGCTGCGCCCTCTACAGCTAAGATGGTGAACAGCTCGACCTGGAGCTGGGCTACCGTGAGTGGCCAGCAGCCAGCGTGAGCAGCCGGCAGCCTGCGTGAGCTGTCGTGAGCGATCGTCCAGTGACCAGCAACCGATCTGCCTCAGCTGGGAAGAGCTCAATGATCATCAATGATCACAATACCAACATGGGCCAGTGAAGCGACGTCCTCCACAACTAGACTGAAGAACAAAAGGACAGCAACTTGTCTGTTCCCCTTCCCCTATTCCCCAATGCTGGTCCCCTCCCCACAATTCCCCAATAAAATCTTTAAAAAAAAAAGAGAGAGAAGCAAACCACATACATGACTCCCATGCACACAGTTTTACATCTCATTAAAATATGTGATATTTCAAATATCGGTTTCCAAGTAGCATATAGTTGAGCTCACATTAGAACAGAGCCACCAGGAACATCAACTGATGCACCAACACAGGGTCCAAACCACTGAAGAACCAAAAAAATCAAATGGCAGTGGGGAAGGTGCAGCCCAGGAACATGTCCCTCATTGACATCCTCTCCTTTCTCCTCACTTGTACATACAACTTGTGCCCTTGTGGGCACTTTATAAACCACCATAAAGGGTCAAACAATCCAGAAACAAATTAAGGAATGAAATACGAAATTGTAAATGAGGAATCTATCCTGGGAGCACTTTATATCCTTTTCAGTTACTATGTGAACTTTTTTTTAAAGCTTAATTCACAAGGATGTTAAAGACTGGAGAAATAAAAAAAACTGTCATTAAAACTCTAACATAGTAAACAGAGGAATTAAGAAGTAAGACTTTGGGATGGTAGATGAAGGTAAGAGGAATCAAATATATGATGATAGGAGAACTGACTCTGGGTGGTGAACACACAATATGATATATAGATGATGTATTACAGAATTGTACACTTGAAACCTGTGTAACTTTACTAACAATTGTCACCCCAATAAACTTTAACTAAAAAAAAAAATTTATTGCATTGCCATTTTAATATTTTTGAACATTATGGAAAGGCACAAAAAATGCCTATAATCCCAGAGTTTACATTTAGGATGTAAAATTCTGATGTATTAAATAAATGGATTATCAATCAATTTTATAAGATCAATGTATTGGATTTAATAAAAAATCAAATAAATTTCTGTTTTAAGCCTAAGAAAAAGAAGTAAGACTTTATTTGGTGTTCTCAAAGTCTTCAGGAACCTTAGAAAATGATAAGCCTATTAATACGTAAACAAAACAGAGAATCCCAAAATGTCTGTTCAGCATTGCTTGGAAATATTAAACAGAAATGGAACAAATTTCTAATATATTACCATTTGTTGGAAATCTATTGTGCACCCAGGACTGTGTGGCATCAGATTATAACCTTTCCAGACAGGCGGTATGCCCACTGACATACTCATAAGATCCTTTGTTATAACAGCTTATGGGAGTTATGATTTTTTTTTAAATGGCTCTTTATTAGTCAAGTACTGGTTAAATACTAAGCACTTCCCCAACTTTATTTTACCCCTTTAGGGAATGTGTCACAGCAAGTTATGATCAGTATTTTTATCTGGAAATGGCTTCTGTAAAATAAGCCACTAGGGGGGTGGGGGAATAAAAAAAAATAATAATAAGCCACTAGGATTATTATGAATGGGTCTGTTATAAATGGAGTTCTTGATCAACATTTCATTACGTCTAAAAGTGAAATGGGTCACAAAAATACTTAAACTAGCCCAGTTCAAAATCAAAGATAACATTTAAAAAACCTCTTTTGTTACATAGAACACAAGCAAAGCTCTGAACAGGTAATACAGATCCCAAGACCCCAACAATAACAGAGAAGGCAGGGTTGAATGCTGATTCCTACCTAAAGCTTTCCAAACTCATCCTCTTGGTTAAATGCACTTCTTAGAATGCATAAATTTCACCTAAGCTCTGGAGGAAAAGGGCATTTGGGAACAAGTTTTCAGTATCATGATTAAGCTTTATTGACAACAAAATTCATATTCTGTGAAACTGCCAAAGTGATCAAAAAGATAAAACATGCCAATTCTGTTATTGGGTTTGGTCAGTAAATAGGGTCTTATACTTATTTTTATTTTAAAAAGTTCTATTTCAAAAAAGTATATAGTAGAGTAAAAATATACTAAGACATAGAGCCCTCAAAAGTTCACAAAAAATAGTTACTGTATTAGGCATTGACTGTCAAGCATTGTCCTGGGTACTTGATGGGAATTAGCTCATTTACTTCTCATAAAAACCCTGAAGTAGGTACTAACTAGTATTTTCCCCATTTTAAAGATAAAGAAGCAGGCGCAAAGATGTTTAAAGAATTTTCTAAAAGTTAGATGGCTGCAAGAAGTGAAGATTTGAATTCATATCCATTATCACGTTTAATCTTCACTATTATAATAATACAGGCCGGGGCAGAACATTTTACCCCCATTTTAAATTTGAGGGAACCAAATTTATTCTGAGGAATAAAGACTGACTTCCCCCCAAATCACACTGCTAGACAGCAACAGGGCCAAGAACAGAAACCAGAGCATCTAACTGTAAGGCCAGCGCTACTTTTTTATGTGCTTGTTTTTGTTTTAAATTCTGTTAATATGCAACTCAATGTAGAGAGTGTGTTCTGCCTTTAATCTCTGAGGAGATACTTCAAGGTCCTCCCATGGGCTGTGGTAACTGTAAGAACAACAAGTGCATAAAGGTATTATCATGCTGCCCTATCACCGTTTTTCCATTTCGCAATGTGTAATTAATGTTTCCCTTACTGGTTTGTTAAACACATGGGAGGTTATAAAAATTAAAAATATTTGTCTTTATCATTTATTATTCTTTTATCTTGACTTTTATAGATTAGTATTCTTCTTGGCCATTTCAGTTTATAGCCCAATAAATGGAGGCATTGTTTATTCTCACAAGTACTACTGTATTCTAAACAGAATGAAAATTGCTGTTATTTTTGAACTGAGTTAAAAATGTTTACTTCCCATTCATCTCCATTTGGGTCTCATGCCCTTCAGATCCACTTCCGGAGACCAGGAGGAGAAACAATAGTGGCCTTTAGTGCCTAAGGACAGCACCCACATGACAGGCACCAACTCTAATTTATTGAATGGAATTGCCCAAAACAGGAAGCACGGTGGTAAGACCCCTTTCTCAGTTATAAGTTTTTTTGACTTGAAATGCACTGATTTGAATTGCTTTATGTTACTCTATAAAAGTAGAGCCAAAAAGTGTAAATGATCACCGAAGTTATAAGGATAAATTTCAGCTTAATTAAACAAAGACTTTCATATTAAACTGTCATCCCCACCCGCAACCCAGTGGTCCAGGTTGCCTCTGGGGTAGGTTAAGAGCAGCTGCTCATGATCACAGAAGCCATAGACGGAAAAAAGTCTCCATAACTGTCCTTCAACATAATCCTTCCATGAACCCTGCAGATAGTTCACTATGTCCATCTTTGGCAAGAATGGACGTTCCCATGGCAGAGCAATGCATAAGTTACACGACACTTTCCAATTCATTTTCTAATTTGACCCACACTATGAGTAGAAGGGTAGCTGGCGTGGGGGTGGGGGTGGGGGCAGACACATCATTTATTCTTCCCATTCGACAGACTAGGAATTTGAACAACTTAAGCAGAGTTACACAATTAGTAAATGCGAATATCTGGGCTCCAACCTAGGCCTTCTGACTCTGAAGCCCAGGGTATTTTCAGTTAGGCGATATTGCAACAACCAAGACATGATGCTTTTCAACCATCAAACTTATTCATCAAGGACAGGGGCTAGGGACGAGCCCCCAAAGACTTGAAGCATAGAAATGAATATCAAAGGAGAATGGCAAGGGCCCTATTCCTCTCACAAACCACCCCTTCTACCTCCCTAAAAAGCACTCTATATGTTTGGTAAGCATACTCTCTAAGGCTCTGCTTACATGTGTCGACTGAAGGAGTAATTGTCCAAATCCTGCTTTACTCTGCTCTGTTGATACAATAATTGCTTGGGGAAATTGGTTCACATTTTAAGAGGAGTTGATGGCAGCATAATAAACACAAAGAGCAGTGTCCTATTTCTACATCTAAAGCATAAATTGCTCAAAGATTAGGCTGGTAGTTTTTTAAGAAGTCAATGAAATGCATTGACTCTATTCTGACAACAGGTCCAGGATAACCTCCCACTTGAGTCTGACAACAGGAGTTTAACAGAAAAGGGGTCAGCCATTGAAGGACAGCTGAACCTTGCAAGATTTTTCAAGGAAAGACATGAGAGTGTCAAATTTCACGAAACTGTCTACCAAGTAGCGAGTGGCAGGCTGCCAAAGGCTGGACTGTGCTAACTCATGGGAAATGCTGGGAACCTGAACCTCTACAATGCCTGCCCTGCCACTCAGCCACAGAGTGAATGACTGAAGTTCAAGTTTCTCAGAGGCCTCATGGACTATGAGCCAAATATTGTTCAACACAAAAACTTCCTTTTACTCTTAAGAAAGGAGAAACTACTTACTGGATTCAAAAATCACATCAACATGAAATTGTGAAAGGGTAAGTGTTGGAATACCTGGGTACAACAAAATAGCTTCGCAATGTGCCAGCCACAAGTCAGATTCAATTATACTGCATTTCATCACACCAGGTTTGTGCATCAAAACACTACTATTGTTATACACACATAGCCAGGGCCACATTTGTTTACAGAATTGTTCACCTTTCCCTGTAAATCTACTGGACCAGAAGCTCCTGGAGAACAAACCAAAGTCTAGCTTACGCCTCTCTGCACTGAGTATCTACTGCACTGAGCACAGTGCCTGGCCCGGAGTGGACATTTCATAAATGTTTGTGGAATAAACAACTGGATGATTGCATTGAGCTAGTCTGAAAAGGCAGGATATGTGGAAGAGAGAAATACTGGCGTAACAGGCTAGAGAAAATCATCAAGCAAAGATGACGGCAAGAATTCCAGAATGAGGAGAAAGCACAAGAGACAAATGATGGATCTGCAGACATGAAGGAGCCCCGGGGGTGATGGTCACGCTGTCCATGCAGGGAGAGTCCTCAGTGGGTGTGTTTTCAAAATGCCGCTGTCTGGACCAACCTCCTTCTGTCCTGGAATATCCTCAGAATATGGGTGGTAGAGGAGGGCAACAGGGGCAAGTGTGTATCATTAAAAAGTGCTTTAGGTAATTCTGAGAAACCCTCTTCCAGATGACAACTGCTCTTAATTCCCTTGCTTTATAAAAAATACCTGGACTATAGGTACGTGATCATTTTGCAAGGCAGGAACTTGTGAATATTGTTAGCACCAGCAATGTGTGAGCCTCATCACATATCCCAGTTAGCTGTTTGAGAATAGGTCATTTAACTTGGTCGGCACAGGTAGTTACAGGAGGACAGGTGAGGGCAGCATACCAGGAGAGCATGCAGAGGCAAACAGGGGGCCGTGACTAACTTAAAATGCTGACAAGCCATTTCTCTGTTAGATATTTCTTAGCAGTCTGCATCCCAAATCTGGGCATAAACTTTAAGTAGGAACAGACCAATGTTTCTGAAAAACAGATGCCAACATTAAAAGTAGAAAGAGAGGAAATCTACTCATTAAGAAGATTTCCAAATAGGTGCTATGGACACATGCAGGCTAAAGCATATATACAAGCAGGTAGAGGCCCGGTTCCCGGGCTGGTCATCAAGGACAAAACCCTTGAAGTCCAAGAATGAGCCTGTTTGACATGCAGCATGCATCTCAAAGACTCTTGTAGCCTGTCACCTTCATACAGGTGAGGCTCGTTGGAGGAGCAGAGCTGTTACGCCATCAAGACAGGTCAACTCACAATCTTGTAAATGCATTTTCTTTAAAGGACTTGCCTGAAAATGAAAGGAAGAAACCAGAGAAAGGGAATCCAAGCAAGACCGGCTCTAGAGGTAAAATGGAGAGTTTGCTTTTGGAGGCCTGGCTCCGCTATCTAAAATATTTACAGTTTTCATTATCTTACATATGCAAAAAAACAAAACAAAACATGGATCTGTCCATTATTTTCTCCACCCCAGTCAAGAAATATCTACCTGGCACCTAGTCCCTGCCAGGCACCAAGGAGACCCAAACATGCAAGGTATTGCTTGCTATTCCCAAGAGAGTGTTCTCTCTGTGGCGATGCCTGGAAATTCCTGCCTCATGGCCCTGTCACCTCTCCCTCTTCTGACCTCTACTGCAGGGTGGCAGGTAGCCATTATTTATGCCACAACACACAGCAGGGTCACTGCTGTCTCTGCTGGGTGATTTGTACCGCAAGTTTCAGTTTCCATAATCAAAGGCTTTGCACACTTTCCTAAAACTTTGACAATAGTGAGTAGATAGCATTTTGGTGAAGCAAAGTCAAAAAGATGATCTTTAAATTTATCATGCAGAGCCCAGAAGGCCTGTAGCTTGAGTGAGGACAGCTTCTCAATGAATTTCAGAGGAATAAAATCACTGCAAACACTAACGGTGCGAGAACAGTATGATTAATGTTTACTGATTTCAGGGAAAAACATTTCAAGAAATTTAAAAAACGTATCTGTATAATCACAAAACAAAGGGCACATGAACCTTTAATGAAATAGAAAGCTTATGATAGTACTAACTCTTGCTCAGTAATGGACAATATAATGTATCAATAAAAATAAATCCTAAAAAATACCTTGGCGGTGGAGCCCCGTGGTGACGCCTCCTTAGTACAACCACTACCCCAGAAGGAAAAAGAAAACACAGCCATTGCTCTCTAAGGAGGGAGATAATGAGGTGGGTCCTTACTCCTGAAATCTCCTAGAATAATTCTGCTTACCTAAGCAGAGAAATATACACACCACAAATAAATAGAATGAATTAGTACTAAAGAATAAAAACTATTATACATAACAAATCTTATCACTGCATCACTGTATTTATAAATAAAGTCTTCCAAATAAAACTTAAAGTAGGGGTGGAAGTGGGTGGGAACCTGCCCTGACAAATGAGAGAAAATGAAGGCAAATACATGAAAATCAAAATAATGCCAAAGCTGCATATGGAAGAAGCCAGAACTTTCCTGGGATGAGAGTTCGGGCCGCATGTTGGTCCCAATTCTAGTGAGTGCCCAGACTGACACTGACCCACAGAGCCCACATGCCTCTATTTAGGAGAGCCACAGCATGTCCTTCCTGCCCCTCTGTCAAGACACCCCAATCCTAGCCCTGGGTCAAAAGCAAAGGATGAGACCCGCCTTCCCTCCCTCAAGCTTTCAGGCATCACAGGCAAGTCCCATCTCCATGGTGCAACACAGTAAAGTTCTTTTTCAAAACGTAAATGACTGATCTTTGAGCCAAGAGGGCAGAGACTTCTGTAACATCTCTCAGAACCATAACTTTACTGTGACTATCTTTATAAACAGAAAAGAAGGACACAGGACAAGGAGGCTCTGGGAAAAACACGCTCTCAGGGAGGCACCTGGGAGGGAGAGAAAGGGGGAAAAACCTAAGGTTCTTTCTCCCATCTTTCCTTTCCCAAGGACAGGATTCAAAGTCAAGTTAAAGGAAGTTGTACTCTTAGCACACACCTGTCCCCAGCTCGTCCTGGGTTTTGTCGACCTCTCCCCATCACAAGTCATGGTGCCTCCCTTTTTGTGGCCTGTTTTGACCCCAAATCTAATGCCAATGTTTAGGCCCAGGGCCTCTGCCTGTAACTGTTTGCCTCTATATCCTCCCAACTTCATATGTGAAACTCTGCTCAAGACCCAACTCACGTGCCATCTTCCGTGAAGCTTGCTCTGACCTTACTTTTGCCTTTGCCCTCTTCCCATCACTCCCTCCTCTGAGCTCATGCAAAGCTCTGGGCATGGCTCTACGTCACACCCAGCCCACTGGGTAAGAATGACTCCCAGTTCCAAGTACACCCGTCCATCTACTGGTTAATATTTACAAAGTGTGGCATGAGCAACCTTACAAAAATGGCCATGACTCAGTCCTTGACTAAGAAGGACTAACAAAAGGGTGAAGCAGTCCCTCCTCAGATCAGATCTTCATACGGCTGTCCCCTCACTGTACTCAAGTCTCTCTTCAAATGCCTTCCCTGAATGCCTTAGCTGAAAAACGAGCACAAGGCACACTTTCTCAGTCTCTAGCACCATCTGCTATCCTTACCCTGCTTTATTTTTCTCCACTACTGCCTGATAGCATCCGCATAGATAGATGGACAGACAGATATAGACATATCTAGAAACAGATTTTTAAGTTAGTTGTTTGCCCACCAGAATGTAAGCTCCATTAAGGTAAAGCCTTCAATATATTTTAGTCTGTGCTGTATAGTCCGCTAACATCTGGAATAGTGCCTGAGATACAGTGAGTTCTCGGTATATGAATACATGTATGGGAAGATGGTTATGTCTTGACCAAGACAGGAAAACCAAGGGAATAAGGAGATCAGGTGAGGGTAGGGGAAATTTTTTTCTTTTTGAGACTTTTAAAGTTTGAAGCACCTGGTTGGGCAAGCAGGTAGTGGGGATTCCAGCAGGCAACTGGTCAGGAACCTAGGAAGCATGTTAAGAGCTGGCAATCTAGTTTGGGAAGTTATCAGCATACAGGAGGTGACTGAAGCCACAGGTAAGGGTGAGACTGCCCCCGGAAAAGCAAGTCAGGTGAGTAAGGGTCAGGTGAGTAAGGGAAGAGCTGGCTATTGCATAATAAAGAAATAATAGTATCCACCTCGCAGGGATGTGGATAGGTCTAAAGGAATTAGTTAGGGCACTGAAATATCTCATCTCTCTATCTCATCAAGGCTTAGCCAAATTACTCTAGATAGCAGGAGCTTGATAAATGCTTTTTGTACATATGAACACCTTTGAAGACTGAGAAAGGCCATTTTAGTGCCATCTTATCCTGGCAGCATTTAGGCACAGCATGGATTCAAGAACTCTACAATTTATACTAGGCTGTATTTTCCTTTTGTAATGCTGTATTACTCCAGTCTGAGTAAAGATTAAGAGATACTCCAACATTCCCTACAGTGTGAAATAATGCTGTCTTACTTTTTATTACCTAATGGGGGGGAAAAAAATAGGCAGGAACACAACTACTCAGAATGGGGTATAAAAGGAAAAAAATTCATTCCTACACGGTCCACGAACATGAATGTCTACCAGGGCACAAGCACTGTAGTTACAGATTTCAACCTAAATCCAGAAGGAGAAAAACTTCCTGGCACAGACTAAAACGTAGTGACAAATGTGTCATTTGCGCTAAACTCAAAGGATGAGTTAAATGTAAAGATCCAATTTCAAGACAGAAAAACAAAAAAAATCACTGGTTTAAAGCAAGCAGGTGGCTTGCTTTAAAGCTTGTGACTAACTGAACCTTAACTAAAAATATAACCACCTGAAGTCAACAATGGGAAAACCCATGTCACTATGTGTGCCCCATTTAGAAGAGCTAGCCAAGGAGGTGAAGGCCCAACACCAGTCAACCACTGAAGCAACGGAGTTAAGTGCCTGTTGTAAGTGCTGGGCAGAAGGTCCTTCAGGGGCGGGAGCCTGGGGTTTTCCTGGCTGGGGCGGAGGAGGAAGTGAGCCAGGTTTTTCCCCAGCTACAGCTAGAGTGTCCCTGCTTTTGTCTTTTTATTTTTCTGTATTAGAATTCCACTTAAAATTTTGTTTGAAGAAAGCACTTGCTGTTAAAACAAACACTCTGGAAGCCACTGGCCTACAGCACATTAATTCTGGGGATAAAAATCAACAAAAGTTTTAAAATTTTAATTTTTTTATACCCATTTTTATAATTGGATCAAGAGTATCTTGATGGTGATTACCATGGGGGTTGGTGGGTGCAGGGATTATAATTCTGTGATGTTTGAATTTTGCATAATAAAAACGAACACTTTTCTTATCAAAAAAGTGTTAGAGGCACTTTACTTAGGATTACTTGTCTTTCCTGTTTTTCATAGAAAACAAATCTTAACTACATCTGTTTCCCTGGGCAATGATGAAATGCTACTGAGGCCTCAGACATTACTGCATTTATGCTAAGAAGCAAGAGGAAATGTTCCATGTTTGGTTAATAGTAAAAATTTACTCATGTAGAACCATTCTCTAGGAGACGTGTATACCTTGGAATCATATTATATTTTTCCAAACTTTCATAAGACTCTTGTATGCTATTCTGTTACAGATGAAAATCAAGTGTTTCAAATTTTAATTACAAGATGGTGTTTAAATGAAAAGAGAACTACAGAGAACAACGGACTTTAAGGAGTTAAAACAGAACAGATTTCTAATGCCAGCCCTTCTTCCAATGTCCAAAAAGGGCAGAGTACATGCACATCCAGAACTGCGGAGTATTATTTCAATAATCTCTATTCTAACTCAGCATTGGAAGCTTTGTCTTCAGACCGGGGAGACCCACAAACAGTAAGTCCTCTGTGAGATGCTGGCTCACAAGGAGTATCTCAGATTTTCCTTGTAGCTGCTAAAGATGGAGGCGGGTACCCTCCGTTCACCAGTATGAGATGCCAAGCCTTCTGATACCAGGACGAAGGCCATGGTAGGTCGCAGGAGGAAAAGCCGAGTTCAGACACCCTTCCACACTCTCCACACTTCCCTGTGACCCGGGGCACACATGTGAGAGGCAGTTGGTTGGGGTTAAAAGTACAGTCTGGCCACAGAGCCCCGCCCAGCGAACTGACCCACGAGCAACTGAATCCTGACCTTGGCCTTACCATCCCCCTTCTCTAACCAAATGTGTTAACTGGCTGCAGATTCCTGAACTATGCCTCAGATACATTTCCAAACTAACACACACATGGAAAAAGAGATAGGGTATCATTTTCTCTAGTGAGGGAAAGTGGTTTTATTTATTAATAGTTAACCACTTGCCAACACATTTGACTACAATCAATGGTAAACAACGACCTACAACTGGTTTAAATCCTTTTCATCACAAGATTCTTCGGTATTAGAGGGTAACATGCCTCAGTGAAATCTCCAGGAAACAGTTTCCTCAGGGACAATTCTGCTGATGCATCAGTTTTGGTTCCCTTTGTATGAACTGAAGACCATTCCCGCCAGAACTGGACTGTTCTTCCTTTTGCCAAGCCTCCTGCTCTTGCTGTGGGTATTCCTCAGCCCCCAAACATTTTACTCCTCAATGCTCTCTGTGTATAACTTAGAACTGCTGACTGTTATGGCAGGAAGGACCTCAGAGATGATCTGGTGCAAAGCCATCATTTCATCTAAGAGGGACCTGGAGTCCAGAGAAGTGAAGTGACAAAAAGTCTTGGTGGTGAAGCTAGGGATAGCAAACCAGGCACTCCCTCCTAATCCTGTGTTCATGCCAGATTAAAACCCAGGTTCTCCAGGTCCCGCCCCCACCCCGGGTGCTCAGATTGCCTCAGGAACCTGGAGGCAGAAGGAGACTGAGAGGCGACCCCCCAGAACAGCTGCAGTTTATCTGTTTCATATATTAGGGTTAAAGACAAGATTTCATTTGAAAGAAAGGGTTTCACTGTAAATAAACATCTTGAAAACCACCACATGGCAGAACTAACTTCAAATAAAAGTAAAGTTAAAAGAGAGAAAGAACTAAAAACATAGGGTCTTATTTTAATGAATGTGTCTTTTAAAATAGAACAAAGAAAGAAAACAGCACTAAAACCAAATGTTATAGCTTAGAGGGCTCGCCTTTATTTTTGACTGCCCAGGAAAATAAAACAAACAAAACAACACAAAGAGAAGAAAAACAAAGGCAAGATAATATATTATAGTTTCTAGGTCCCTGGGAAAGTCTTAAATCCATATTGCATTGACTGAACAATTTCAAGATACAGAGTCATAGAGGACATTAACCTCGTTAATTTAAATTTCTAAGATAAATCTTTACTAAAAAAAGAAAGTTTTCAAAAATTACCTGTACAGAAAAAAAAGCAAGACTCCCCATTTTATTTTTGTTTTCCTGTCTGCTGAGCACCTTTAATGGCTTTCAATTTCTCCCATTCCTTAAAAAAAAAAAAAAAAGGTTGTTCTTACAGGTGCTCAGAAGCCCCTGAACTGTGTTGTTTTTAAGGTCAGTAGGAGGCAGGGAAAGTGGTTTGTCACTGTGTGGTGGGTCAGAGCTGGAGGCAATTTGCAGAACTAGACAGCCCTGGGGACACTGGGAATGGAACAAGTCACCCAGAACTATATTCATTTTGGTTTGACATTCCACACAGAACTTTTTCTTTGACTTTTTAATTTTTGTCATTCTGGAGCCAGATGATTTAAAAATCTTGTTTCAGACAATCTTCTTAAACTTTTTAAAAGTTAATAGCTTCCAATGACATTGAACCAAACAACCTGTTTGCATTTCACCGACTATTTAAATCCAGCAAACTTGGATCATTCAGTAATGCAACTGTTCTTTACAGGAAGTGCCCTCACGCTAAGTACAGTTCTTTGGGGGAGTTTGTTAATATGATCAGTCAAGTCAGCTCTGTTTAAGCCAAGTGTCCACTCAGTGCCATCCTCTGAAAAGATCGAATGTCATCTTCTAAACCGACAATCCCTCTTACTTCCTTTCCCTCCCACTCACTCCAAAATTTCCACAAGCAACATTAGCATACAAAGCAAATAAGAGACAGCCATTTTTAGGCTTGGAGAATTCAACGGCATTTTTAAGTCGTCAAAAGAGAATGTAACAAAGTACTGATTTTCCTTGGGCTCTAAGGATATATGAATATTAATATGAGTTGTTTTATAAACTTGGAACGCTACAAGAGGCCATCCATCTTGGTTAGCCTCCAAGCCAACTTACTTAAGTGACCTAATTTTCATGTCCTACTTTTGAAGATCTCCAGGACAGAAATTCCACAGTTGCCATTGGTAGTCTGACTTGTGGTTTAACTTCCTTCAGAATCAAAGGGGACTGTGTCTCTCAACTTTTTTAAAAAGTTAAACAAGAGGGCTGGCCGAGTGGCGCGATGGTTAAGAACTCGCTTGGGATGCCAGAGGGCCCCGGTTCGGATCCCACATATGAGGGCCAGTGACACTGCCCTCCACAGCTAAGATGCTGAACAACAGCTCAACCTGGAGCTGGGCTGCCCTGAGTCGCCGGCGACGGCGTGGGCTGCAGTCCCTGTGGCAGTGGATTGCCATGGGCTACCGTGTGTGGCCAGCAGCCAGCGTGAGCGGCCAGCAGCCGCAGTGAGCGGCCGTCCAGAAGCCGGCGACTGATCTGCCTCGCCAGAGAAGAGTGCAATGATGGTGCCAACTTGGGCCAGTGAAGCAACACCCTCCACAAGTAGATTGAAGAACAAAACGACAGCAACTTGTCTGTTCCCCTTCCCCCAATTCCCCAGCACTGTTCCCATCCCCCCAATTCCCCAATAAAAATCTTTAAAAAAAAAAAGTTAAACAAGAGCTTAACTCTTTTTAAAGATGTCACTTGAACCCTGAAACTGGTTAACTGGAACACAGACGTGAACAACCAAGAATAAGGCTATAGGCTAAACCCGTCATCTGAAATGTGCCTGGCTTACTAAGGAGGGTCATGCTGTTCTCTCCGCCCAGAGGAGTCTGCACACACCATGGGTGTTTGCATTGACCACTCAAGTTCACAAGTTTAAGAAACTACAACTCCTGGAAGGAAAGTAGCTGATGTGCAATCAAGTATTTTCTAGTCACTGGGGAAAATCTTTCCCAGGCCTTCCACGCTTTCCAAATGAGAAGAAATTTTGTTTTTTGGTGTCCTTTTCCTTTTCTGTTTTTCTAAGAGTCCCCTAAACAATATCATACTCAGGTTTCCTACATTTTTTTGAAGATGAACTTTCCACTGAGCTACACTCCTTGAAACAAGTCTCCTGGAGATTTTGCCCTTGACCTCCTGGAATTTTTCAATGAAACTCAAAAGAGATGTTTACCTGACCCCAAATATTATCCTAATGAAAACTCTGTTTTTAATTCCTTGAACTCTTTCTTTTTTCTTGTCTTGCCCTCAGGGAAAGAAAGACAAGTACAGATGTTGGCTTGACCTCAACTGGCGAACACCAAGATAATCGAGTTCTAATAGTTTCTCAAGAACTTGGACAGCATCACAAATATATTACTTATGCTCCCTTCTCAGGCATGGTCCTTTGCACTTCACCTTTTTAGAGGATCAAGGTAAAGACAGGAAATGCCAGCATATTATCTTTGTGACAAAAATGTCAATCACAGGAAGAATAAAGAAATACTTTTTCAAAGGCAATGAATAGAGCAGAAAAAAACCTATGACCTAAGGAACAGAGAGAAGGAGTGAGACCTTTTGCCAATTAAAGAGTCCAAATAAGTCTGAGTCCAAGCTCTCTCTGGCAGGGGACATTTGGGGGAGTTTTGGAATTGGGCACCTACAATCAGGGTTTAGTTGATAATTTTTTTTTTCTTGCAAGAAGGAAGGTTCCTGTTATGGAGGTTTCGGCAATTCCATTTCAAATAGTCCCATTTACCGCTGCTTGGGAATGGCTTGCACTGTGACCCTGTACACACACAGCTGGGTCATATGTATTTCAGGGGCTTCTCCCTCCACCTGGGGACAGGTACTTTTCTCTACCAAGAGATTAAGGGGTGAAATGAATGGCTTCACTCAATTGCTAATTTTCCCTGGGGATGACTTCCAGGAATCATTTAGGTACAAGGCTTCTGACACCATTCCACTCCACTCCATCTCAAACTCTAGGTTCCCAGTAGCATGCTTGCTCCTGACTACCACATGATCCATCAACAACATACGTGAGCACTGTGGGGCATCAGAGACTCCAAGTGCAGTGCTCTGCTGCCTAGAAGCTACCATCCAGTAGCGGAGAGAGTGCCTAGTCACAAACAGCTGTGTTTTGAGCAGACTCTTTAAAGAAGGCATACTCGGTCTAATAGTGAAGATTAACTCAAACCTCAGTGCAAAAGTGTAGTTTATTTTCTCTACCTTTTGGAATCTGACTCTGCAAAAGAAAGATGAAAACTGCCTTCAAGCAAAGCAAAAAGGCCCTCACGTGGCCTCTGAAGTGCCCCCAGTTCAGTGACTTTGCTATTGGTTACAGTCTGGTCATTGCCGTGCACCACGGGTCTACCCGGTGAAACCAACTGGAGCCACGGCTGGAATAGTCTCCGATTTCAGGGCTGACTCAAGTAGAAAGATGCATCTATCGAAATGCCCAGCCTAGTGTATAATTTTCACTTGTTGACTGAGTGGATTGATTCGTAGGGCTCTTGAAAAATTGCTCTTTGGAATCTCATTTCACAAGAATACTTTTCATGTATATTCCAGCTTGTTCTATCTAATCAAGGACTTTAACAGGAATCTTTAGGTGAAGAAAAAGACCAAGCAAGTCACTAGAACTTCCTCAACTATAGGAATTCAGAAGGTGGTGTTTGAGGAGGATGATGGTAGAGGAACGCATACATTAGCAGTAATAGGAAATAAGCAAATAAATAACTAAATAAAGGTTTTCAACCTTTTTGTGTATCTTCATCCAGCTCAACTCAGACTGGCTACTTCGTTAACTCTGGGTCACTCTGCATAACAGGAATACTAGAATTAAAAATAAGCGAACTTTGGGCTGGCTGAGTGGCGCAGTTGGTTAAGAGTTGGCTTAGGAGTGCGAACCCTAAGCAAAAGGGCCACCGATTCGATTCCCACATAGGCCAGTGATGCTGCACCCGAGCTGAGCTGTCGCTCAGCTGCCAACAGGTGGCAGAATGGTTCAGCTGATTTAACAACAAGATTGCCTATTCGATGGGGGGCTCTACCCACCTGCAATTATGACTGAATTCGGCACCTTGAGCTGAGCTGCCGCCCGGATGGCTCAGTGGATAGAGTGTGCGCTCTTAACAACAAGGCTGCTGGTTTGACTCCCTCACGGGATGTGGCTATGCCCACCCACAACTAAAATTGAACACAGTACCTTGAGTTTAGAGGCCATGAGCTGTCGACGGGCAGTCAGATGGCAACTGGCACCCTCCACAACAAAGATTGAAGAACAACAACTTGGCTGGTCCCCTTCCTCAATTCCCCAACACTGTTCCCCTCCCCCAATTCCCCAATAAAATCGTTAAAATAAAAATAAGACAACTTATTTTGTTCCTATTCCATGCAAATTTTCATTAAGTTTAATTTCAATGGCTTAGTTGGGTTTTTGTTTTAAAGTAATAGCTTTAAAATATATATTTTTTTCTTTTAGATACCAAATAAAGGAGCTTTAGTCTTAGTTTACAATGAAACTTCTGGCCTAAATGATGATTCTGAGTTCTCCGCAAGCAGCTGATTAGAAGGACATTGTACACGGAGATGGCATTCTAAGCCCAAGAAGGTTTCAGTTGGGGAGGGACTGAAGAACTGACCGATTTAGGGTTTTCATAAAAATTAGATTAACACTCAAAAAGTCAGAACAGAAGCTTCCTATATTCTTTCAGTTTTCCATAAGTACATGAGGAAGAAAAGACAACCAGGATGAAAAACTTCTCAAGAAAGGTAAGGATAAGAAGGTAACTCTCATTGACAATGAAAACGAGGGAAGCAGTGTGATCCCAGCTTTTCGGTGCTCTTGCGGGCCTGTCTCTACCTGTTTCTAGGAAATGAGACAAGATGATACTTAGCCACTCTCAGTTAAGTGGTGCAGAGGGATATAAAGCATTTGGTTCTGCTTGGGACACCAAGCAGATCTATGGAGCGTTTGCTCCATAAATCTTTAAAGGATGGATTAAAAGATGAGCTTTGTGCTGAGACTGAGTGTCATTGGCCTTGCAAAGGCTTGGGGGTCAGCATGAGCCTTAGGCCCAGCCATCGCCATTGCTTGATGAGATAGAAGAATCTTGCAAGTTTGAACTCTGTTACACTGAATGAATAGGAAACAGATGATGAGAGATGATGATAACAGAAAGCTGTTAATCCTGGAAACCAGCCCCGGGGAGAAACTATTGTGGGTGTGTGTAGCATGGAAGGGTCAAAGTGGGTGTTCAACCCGGAAACATCCCAGCGGTACACGGGTCCTGGGAGACAGGACCTTCTGAAATTAAAACCTCAATTAACAATGATCATCATCATTCTCATCATCATCATGAATTGACTGAGCCCTTGCAAGGTGCCTGGCACCGTGCTAAACACTTACTTAATAACATTAATCTCCATGCTATTAACTCAGAGCAATCATGTGAGACAGGACATTAACTCTGTTTTACAGATGGGGACACTGGAAGTTGGGGTGGCATGGAGTGAGTACTTTGCCCAAGGTCATACAGCTCCCAAGTAGCACAGACCCTTCACATACCACCTCCCCATGGTCTACAAGGCCATGGCATCTCAGAGCTTCCATTGGAGGGAGTGACAAGGCCATTTTTATACAGTGTTTTCACCTCTCTAAAGGACTGGAGGAGGGGGAACAGCACTAACTCTGGAGTTCAAATTCTTGGATTTCACCATTTGTGGTTTGTGGATGTAATGGTCCAAGGATGGCCCACAGCTTTCCATTTTATTCTTTCCCTGAGGCAAGTTTCTTGAACCTCTAAGAGCTTTTTTTCCTCACCTCTAACACGGGATCATCATCATGCTACCTCACTGGCAACTGCGAGGTTAAAGTGGGATGTTTTTATAATGATAAAGCAGTATACAAATACTGATTGTTGTTCTTTCATGTTATCCCACTGGATTTCCATGTTGTCTCATTTGCATTCGAGTGCCACCCATCTGGCTTTCCAGAAGCACAGTGTGGAACACAGAACAGTAGTGTCCTCATTTCACAAATGCAGTAACCGAAGCCCAGCACACAAAGCCCTCACACAGCTGGTATGCCACATGGCCCTCATCCTCTGCTCCCTCCTCCACACTCTGTCCCTGTCACCACAAAACCGCAACACGCTCCGACAACTGAGTCTGTGAAGAGGACAACCACTCAACATGTTTAAGTGTCGCGTCAGGGATCCCGTGCAAGGCTGGCACTTGCTCCCACCCTTTTCCCCTACACAGGAGGTATGGGCACTAAAGAGAAAAAGCTTATAGATTTTATAGGGAAAAAAAGTTTATCCTTAAATTCTGTCCCATGACTCAATTTAGGGTCCTCTGCATATTAATATAGTATAAGCTGTGTTTTCCAGCAGTCATTACTTGAAAAGCTCTAGAAAAGGGCATTTCCATATAACAAGAACTAGAATATTCCTTTTATATAAACCAAGACATGGAATATTCTTTTTAATTGTTTTTGTTGCCTAATGAATGCTTACTGGATTTTTAAACTCAGTGGGTTTATTTCTTTACCGGATGTTGGGAGAAACCTAGTAGCTGTTGCTTCGAAAGGAACAACTGTGAGATTATTATAATTACCACGATCCTCTCAATCTTGTCCTTCATTGTCAGCGATAAAGGGACTGCTTATAGTCATAAAAGTCCTCGCCATATGAATTGTGAAAAACAGACATTAAACAAGGCCAGCCTGAATACCTTGAACTTTGCTAACCATATTAAAATGTCTGTTGTACAGCCAATTAAAGTTGGTCATAGACACTCACATTTTCCACAGTCTCTGTTGGCATGGCTGATGCGTGTTGGCAAGGAAGCCAGTTAGAGCCTTCTTACTAAACAGGACAAACGATGACAATGTTAGACACGGCACGCTAACTATGATGGAAGAATTTCACCACTTTTAAGGGCGGAGGCCAAGAATCAGCGATACAATAGGAAAAGACCACCAGAAAATGCTGACACCTTCAGTCAATGCTTTTGTCTCTGCGTCCCACACCTCCAGGACGCAGGGACTTGGGCCTGAATCCTAAATACTCTATGTCCACATGTAAGCCATTATGAGTAACTGTGCTTGAAATTTAGTTTCACATCTGCTCTTCTGCAGCCTTTGAACATCTTATGAATTTCTCTGACAACTGTTTTTGCAAAGGCCATAATCACAGGCATCTGTAACTGGATCTCCAGCTACAGGGCAGAACACCACATAATTCCAAGAGGTTTTCGGTCCAACCTTATTTGGTTTCTTGTGTCTATCACTTTCTTTAAAATTGCGCTGAGCCTTCAATTTGCAGAAACAGCAGACTAGCATTGCAAGAAGGCAGCCCAGACCCTCTGTATCATCTCACCACACAGGCCCGGGCAAATCCATATCATCTCCCTTTGGTTGTGGCCTCCCTGGCACCTTTAGAAAGAGGGCTCGTGGCTGTCGCAGGAGGCAATTTGGGCTCGTGGCAAGTAAGGGTCCCTGTGCCAGTTATGTTCCGCCCCCCGCCCCCTGTGGTTTCAGCATCCCCCCACGGAGGCATGAGGATGCACCTTGGCTCAAGTGGACCATACAGTAGATGTGTCAGTACTTCTCCAACTCTTCCACTTGGGTCGCTCCAAAGCTGTGTGGCTCGGGGGCTGGTGCGTCCCTTTCTAATTACGGTTGGCCACTGGCATGACATGTGATCTTGAATAACACAACTAACTTCCCTGTGTCTGTTCTGTATTTTAAAAATTTGACAGCATCCACTTCTTAAAAGGATTCTTATACTGTTTTTTCGTTCTGTAAACACTCGTGAGAATCAGGGGGAAAAAGTTCTTGCACCCATTCGGCCACATACTGATTCAGGGACCCTGGCAAGTCACCTCCCTTCTGGAAACCTCGGCTTCCTTATCCAGTTGCGAGCCATCCCCTATTTTTTCCTTATGAGGAACAAATGTAATAAGGAAGTCTTCCTCAAAAGATGAAGCGCTGTAAAAGTCTAGGTATTATTATTGCTGCCCATCCTCATTATCCTTTTCAAAAGCTCCATTCTGAGAAAGCTCTACAGCCAAATTGGCAGGGTTAACCCAAGTTATTTAACTGTTCTAGCCTCAATTTTCTTATCTGTAAAGTGGGGATGAAATAGTAGCACCTCACTCAGAATTATTGTGAGAAAGCACTTAGGCACCATTTATTGTTCCTGGCACTAGTCTAATATTAGTCACTCTAATTATCCTAGAATTAGATCCTATAAACCTCTCTTTCTTATTTCATCAGGCACCTTTCAAAAGAAATTACCTTTTTCAAGGCATTCAACTTTAGTGTGCTAAGGAAAGAGGAAGGACTCATAATTTTTGTTACATATCCTATCTCATACAATGCTGCCAACCAACATGTGTGGTATATTTTATGTGAATTTCAGAAAGGTCAGGTGGCTATTAGGTAGCAGCCAGGATTCAAAGTCAGATCTGAATGACCCAGACTATGCTTTCTATCGCATTGTTTCCATATAGATATGAAATGGGAGAAAAATAAAGGTTTCCCTAAAAAAAAAAAAAAATGAGAAAGCCATCTAATTTATATAGGCAAGTGTAGTTCCAAGTCTAATGTAAAAAACAGCTTTAGATTTGGACTTAAACAGTCAAGACTCAGTTCGAATAGCCACTACTCTTGACTTCTTTTCCCTACCCCTTCTTAATCAGCACCCCCCCGTGAGCAGGTTAAAGGGACCCAGAATTAAACCTGTGCCAGTAGGGTGTCACTGTAGAACATGATCAGTGTAGTATGCAAGACTACACCATACCAACAACATTTTATAAGTCCATGTAATTAGAAAGACATCTAACTAAATAAAACATTTATATCATTATGAAACTTGACTTGTCATGTCTGCTGTGAAATACTCTTACATCATTATACAAATGCACACACCTTCACACAGAGGGCTGAACTATAGCTAGTGCCTCATTACAGTTCATTGGGGGGGAGGGGTGGGCACAGTCCAGGAAGACCCAGTCAGTAATAACAAACAACAACAACAACAAAAAATGGGCAATCATTTTAAAGGTATGTTGTAATGAAAGGTTTACCTTTGGATCATTATATTTCCTTTTGATAAGCACCTGGCAAGACGGCAGATACTAAGATAAAGTCATTAACTCATTCATTATATAAGTAAAACAAAATCCAAGCTCTTCATAATGTACCTAGAGCCTCAAAGTCAATTTACCATTCTTCTTGATTTTTTATTTTTACTATTTTTCCATTCATTTTTTTCCCCTCCTCACTTTGTACATATTTACAACTAATGAATCCTGCCAGTAAAGTTTCTGCCAAAGAAAGTTCACAGAGTGTTACTCAATTTTTTTTCCCATTTTTCAATTGGGTCTTCCTTTCGGAAAGGTTGAGGATCACTGAGGCATACAACCTATCTCTTGAAATTGAAGTGTAAAATTGCTGGACAAGTCTTTTAAAAACATCTATGAGGTTTACTCTTGGACTTAATAAACATCCATATACTTTTGTTACAAACAGTATTTTACATGAAATAAAGTTTTTGCTTCATTAAACACTCATATAAAACCTAGAAATAGTTATATCCATGATGCAACGGTTAGTCTCACCAAGATTATGTAGACTATAAGGTCATAATACCCCCAGAAGGATTTTATACAAGTGGATAATGCTAGTTATGCCTTATGTAACCACAGGCTTATAGCTAAAGAGGTTTCTGATTCTCTCAAGCCTTTGATTCTATTTAGGGATTTTCGACCCTTTATACCTGGGGGTTTGTGACATTTGTTTCCTAGTAAACATTAACCAAGTATTTCCTGATGTTAACCTAGGGATACATTTAATGTACTAGCTTATGCATTACTATTTGTAATAAATCACCTCATACATCGTCCCTGTCCACACTGACATTCTACAGAAGTTAAACACACATGACCTGGTATGTATAAGTATACAGAAGAGAATTAAGATGCGGACATCACCCCTAAGTGACCAGTGTGTCTGTTCCCATGACCAAGCAACAAATGAAATGCAAAGAACAAGGGAAAGTAGTTGACCTCCAGAGCCCTAACATTTTTCCTTCTGCAGCTTTTGAAACAGTTTATAGTTCCTTTATCTTTATTAGGACATTTTCCTCATCAAATTAATGAGTCATTAAACAAAAGGCTTACTGAAATGTTTACATTTGGGAGTAAACTATCTGTTAAGGCTCTAGCACAAGAGACAAGTCATAATTTGCCATTGCTTTTCAGTGAAATCATCTGGGAAAAGCGAGGCGGAATAGCTGGGATAGAAATATAGGATGACAATGTAAAACTCAAAGTAAAGCCTGAGACCAATGCAAAGAATATGTCTGCAGTTCTTTTTGCCCTGTAATCCTTACCAGGATCATCTCCACCCTCCTACCTTTATGGAGCCTGTTCTTTTTGACAACTATCAAGCAAACATTTTTTTTGGGGGGGAAGGGATGGGGGAGTTAGCATTGGTAAAACCACGTATTGTTTAAGGTAAGGGAAGGGAATACAAGTCAGTAGAAACCTTGTGTTGTGATGACTTAAACAAAAGGGAATCTTGTGAGTTGAGGCAACAAAAACTAAACAGGGCAGGCTTAGAACATGTGCAGAAAAAAATAAAGGGCAACATGTACATTCATCAGATTTTCTTATGGTTCCATCTGGGCACACGTAACTGGCATGAACATGTGGCTGAGAGAGTGGTTCCTGACTGAGAGCCAGCACAGGAGAGCTGAGAAGGACGTGCTGTGTATCACACCTGGAAAGTTTCGGAAAAGAAATGCTTCCGCTTGAATCACTTCCACTTGGTGGTCTTTTCACAGTGGTCAAGAATACATATTATTGAATTAGCAAATAGTACAATATTCTTTTTAACAAGCAACACAGACCTACAGTTAGAGGTCAAAGGAAAGTTACACGTGTGTCAGTATAATTCTAGCCAGGAAACTCTCAACAGACCAGAGTACCCAGAGATGGCAAGTCATTCTGTCCCAACAGCTCAGGAGGGACGGAGCATACCCACCCACCTCCATTCCTGCCCAAAGGAGTGGGAGGAGGAAGCCTCTGCAAACCCATAGCAAGTTCTGTTGAGGGAACTCCTATCTCTAAAAGGCATCGGGTAGTTCTACAAAGTAAGAGCTAACCTGGATTTGTCTCCTGTGTGGCTTCTACTTCTCAAGGTAAGCTGCATAAGTTCTCCCCTCTGTGGGAGAGTAGAGTTCTTTTTTCCCTTTCTCTCTAACAAAGCTTCACAACTATGTACCATACTGAACCTTTTTGAACATCTTTGGCTTTCTTTACTTCCAATTTTATCTACATTGTTTTGCCTGATCCCTCCTCAACTTGGTGAAAAATCCAGGTACATGTAAACACACACATGACTGAATTGCTACTGACGATCCAGATGGTGGTTCTTTCTGAATTTCAAAAAAAGAGTTTCCTTTACACAATCAGTCTGAACAGAATCTACTCCTGAGTCCCTAGTGTCCCATCAAACAAAAACCAATGGGCAGTACACCCATGTTCATAGCAGCATTAATCACAAGAGCCAAAAGGTAGAAGTGACAGATGAGTGGATAAACCAAATGTGGCGTATACATACAATGGAATACTGTTTAGCCTTCAAAAGGAAGGAAATTCTAACTCGTGCTACAATATGGATGAAACTTGAAGACATTATGCTCAGTGATATAAGCCAGTCACACAAAATAAATACTGTATGATTTCACTTATATGAGGTACCTACAATAATCAAATTCAAAGACACAGAAAGCAGAATGGGGGTTGCCAGGGGCTGGAGAGAGGGAGGAATGGGGAGCTACTGTTTAATGGTATAGAATTTCAGTTTTGCAAGAAGAAAGAGTTCTGGAGATGGATGGTGGTGATGGCTGCGCAAAAATGCGAATGTACTTAATGCCACTAAAGTGTACACTTTAAAATGTTAAAATGGTCAATTTTATGTTACATGTTTTACTACAATTAAAAATAAAACAAAAACCAACAGGCAGTTTCCACACATGGTTTTGGCAATTTTGTGCATAATCTCCATCCCTGGTTGGGAGCAGTCATTGCCCAGCAGGGCTGGGTCACTACCAGCTTCTGACATTCGCATGGAGGCTAAAGGAGATGCCAGTGAGCTGGGCCACGGCTCAGCACAGGGAGGCCTTCCCCAGGGGCACAGTGTCTGCATCACGAATGCCTGACTCACTTCCTTTTGTCGTGGGAACCAGAGAAATGGTGCACTGCCCTTGAGTGGGATGGGGAATAAGACCACCAGGTTCCCTGAATTAAGGAATTGGGAAGAGCTGAAACCAAGAGCCCAAGGCGTGAGATCCCCGGGGACTCATTGCCACCTTGTCGTTTTATGGTTGAGGACGACTCATTGCCACCTTGTCGTTTTATGGTTGAGGACGACAGGGCCTGGGACCCTAAAGGCACCAGCTGCCTCCTCCAGGAACGTGGTGCTTCAGGCTCATGCTCCCAGAACAATATCATTTTCATGATAAAAAGCTTTTTTAAGAAAAACTGCTCTACAAGGTCCTCACGGACTTGGTCCTTGCCTCCAGGAGGTCATAATTTATGATATACCATTGTGGCCACACTAGCTGAAACTTATGGACAACAGGCTGGGATACTAAATCAATGTTTGAATGGGCAGTGACATATTTATAGCACATGTGGGGAGAACAGAGATTGAATAGACCAAGTACGTGTAGAAGAACCTGTGAGTGACAGACCCCGTCTAGATGGTAATGACGGGGCCAGGTGTCTGAGAAGGCCTCGCTTACAAACCGGCAGTTCATGCCCTTCCTGACGGAAGCATTCCCGCAGGCTGACCCAGGGCATTGTAATGAGGCAAGAAAGAGAGGAGATGGAGAGCGATCTCATTCCTTTAAGAGAATATGCAATAATAGCAAACACTGGCATGATGCTTATTATGAGCCATTCTTCTAACACCTTAGAGACGTTAACTTATTAAGGCCACACAACCACATGCACCATCTTATCCACTGATGGAGAAAGCAAGACATGAAGGAGCTAAGGAACTTGTCCAAGGTTTCAGAGCTAGTAAGTGGGAGCCAGGTAGTCATCCTAGCTCTTAAACATTATGCTATCCTGCTTCCCTGAAAGAACAGCTATTTATGTATCACTGGACATGCCCTCCCCCCTCTTTGTTTTTAAGGGGAGAGTGGTAGAGCTTTGTGTAGAGACATCCTACAAGTCAGGCCAATGTGAGTAAGATGTCAGCTCTTACAGCTCCTACTTACTAGCTGTGTGGCCTTGGTCATGTTAATTAGCCTGAATATCAGCTATTCACTGCATCTGTAATATATGCTGTCTAATATATCTGCAAGGATTAAATAGAGCTCCTGGTATATACTCAATAGATAGAAGTTATTATTCACCCAGCTGAAAGCTTTCAAAACAAGCATCTGACACACAGCCACCACCTAACAAATTAATCCAAATTCTATAATAAGGTCTAAACTGGCACGCAACAGTTGATTCACAGGCACAACATTGCAAATCTTGAACAGTTCCTTTACCACACTGTTTGGGGAGGGATTTCGATAACTATCCTAGGGGAACACTTAAGATAAATTAAGAACCAAGACACAAGAAAACAGAAAAAAAGAGAAACCAAATGACAGAACATCCATGTGTTAACAAGTTAGCAGACTATTTTACTTAAAAACATAATGCAAAAGTTAATTTTAAAATGACATTTTACAGATCTTTGTTTGATTCTAGAAAGCCAAACACTTCGTAATTACTAGGTCACATATAGAAAGGGAACAGCCTCCAATGGCCAAAGAAAGAACATAAATTACACATCACATCTCAAACTTCCGAGAGAAGCCACCTGATGAGGTTGGCCTTCTAAATGGGCATGTGCACTGTGTTCTGTCCTCTTCCCCAGAATGGAGGCTGGTGACCGGCCCCTGGCTGGCCTCTCCTCACGGTGGACAGCTATCTCTCACTGACCAGAAAGCGAACTTTGTACCCATTTTGTTCTGAACTCACATTGAAGAATATACAGATAATTGGCATTGCCATCTACACATGCACCGATGGACATTTTCCAGGGCTGCTTCAAACCAGGATCTGAGATAAAACAACAAGTAGGACAAGCCATGTGCAGACATCCCACCGTCAGTCAGGACGCAGGGATTCTCCTTCCTAGAGACAGACTATATTTTTACAACAGGCTGTTCTATTTTCCTTACAGATTGCTTCAACTATAACAGCACAAACCAAACATCTGAAATAATGAGTCACCTATTGGCTTGAATCCGAAGAGTCAGGTCAAATGCAGTTTAAACCACGTCAGTGCTTAAAGGCAACTCTAGTACAGTGAGTGGACACATGTCTGCCACCCGCAATCTGCACGCCTTTTCTATCATGGTGGACGACGCCCAGGAGTGAGGGACATGAGCAGCAGTCCTCGCTGTTCAGGGTGGCACTGGGAGAATCTATGGCACTCCTTCTCTCTGAAATTGCACCTCTTTAGAGGGGATTTCAGACAAGAAAAATCCAGAAAAGAAACTCAAACTTATAGCATTGTTTCCTTATAAGCACTCCTGGCAAAGAGTAGTCTGAGAGAAAGGGGTGTTTAAATGAATAATGGTATTAAGTAATTTTACTCTTATTTGTGGATTTGAGTTAAATTTTTTCTTGATTATATTAGACAATGGAATTGAAACATTTGTCAGTTTGGAAAACAAAAAAGTGGCATTCTCAATTCTCCAGCTACGAACTGAAGAAATGGGTTACAAGAGTTATAATAAATCAGACCCAACTTCATATGACATCCAAATTATCCATTTTCCTCCTTCATAATATCATAATGTCTACAATTAAAGCCAGACAAATATAATTTGAAATTGAATTGAGAAGATGCGTAGCTCCAAGATTACTTCTCAAAAAAGATGGAATGAGAACAGGTTCTCATTCCAAAAGCCTGGACTGCCAGGATACACAAGCCTGTCTGAGATACGCTAGCTGGGCATCAACTCATGGGAGATAAAAAGCTGCCAGGAGTAAGACTTCTCAGAGATATTTTAACTCTGTTAAACCAATGAGTGAAGCACACAGACATGAATGAATGATTGAACATTCGAATGAAGTAGCCCTGGGATGGAAAAATTCAAGAGTATTTTTCATGAGTCTCATAGTGCCCAGTTTTCCTTTAATATAAATCAGTCTAACCTCTTCTCAAATATACCAGAAAA
>NW_017731405.1:1400841-1429130 GCF_001890085.2 Hipposideros armiger | reverse complement strand
GGAGAGGAGAGGAGAGGAGAGGAGAGGGAGAGAAAAGCACAGTAGAAATGACTTGATCTTTGTTGGGCAATCCTTGTGATTCTTATCTCTTCACTCCAATTCTGGGTGAAAGTGTCATGTACTAGTCGGCAAGTGTCCTACAGCCATGTCCCAACTGTCCAAAAGTCAGGCTCCCCGGAGCCCAACCATTCAGAACCCAGCTAGGAACCCAGCAGGAAAAAGAGGAAGTGAGCAGAGAAACACTTTCCAAGACCAGCAAGCCAGGTTCTGATGCTGGAAAAATAGAGTTTATAAATAAACACCCAGAAAAGACAAATTTCTCCTTTTATGATAATGTTGATAGTTTCTTCTTCTCTCAAGTTTTCACTTTCTTCCCATTAAAACACAAAAATGAAGTGGCTCTAAATTGTCCATATTCTACATTCTGTAAATTTATATAAAACCAAAATTCAAACATTTAAAAAAAAATTCAATTTATAAGTACTGGCTAAATAAATCACAAAGTAATATTTAACATCCCAAACACAACAACTTTGTAAGCAAAGCAAACTGCCAAACCCAGTTCTCAGCTCTTGCTCCATAACAGAACCACCTGTGGGACCTAGAAAATTCAGAAGCTCCAATACCAACCCCCCAGAAATCAGGTGGGCCTGGGGTGGACTGGAAACAGCCTTGGGAATGGAGCTGAGATAAACTTTCTAAGCTTGGCTTTTCACTTCCTGTGTGACCTCGAGTACATTGCATCTTTTCCCTGTGTTTCTTCAATTCTAAAATGGGAGCACTGTATCAAATAACAATCTAAGTCTCTTCCAACCTAACACATCTATATTTTCCCAATTTTCACCCAATCCCAAAGTTTTTCCTACTTAGGAAACACATCTTAGTATGGGACAGGAGCAAGGCAAGGTGGAGAACAAAGTACCAAGTGTGTCTCTGGGGATATGAGCTGACTGATTTAACCGGATGAAAGAGTTTGCATGGGAGAGTGAGGAATTGGCAGGGTAGATTAGGGAAGACTGGATAATTGGCTTAGAAAGTCACAAAATTCTAAGACCCAATCTTTCCTTTCCCTGAGTCCTCCCCCCACCCTCCCCCTTTAAGGGGCAGATCAAAAGTTGAAAAGGACAGAGAGGTGAAGTAAGAGACCATAGGTAAGTTCAATGCATTCAATGAATATTTGTTAAATATACTTTATGCTATGTTGTAGTAATAAGAAGGGGTTTCAGAGAAGAGCAACATGGTCCCTAAACTCATGGGATGTGTGATGGAATTTAGTGGTTCTCAAACTTTATAAGCATTAGTATTGCCAGGCAAGCTTAAAAAATACAGATGCCTGGGTTCCACCCACTTATCCCAAACATAATGACTCAGAATTTCTAGGAGACAGAGTCTAGAAGGGATTTTGTTGCTCCCTCAAATAAATAACAACAAACTAAATAACAATGGAAGCCAACTTTGGGATAATGCTGTTAAATACACAGGCCTTTTAAGGCAGCTCTGGCCTAGTTATAGGAGAACAAATATAGGTTAAGACCAGGATTCCCAACAATGTATGCCAAAGTGCCCTAGAGAGCCACAGTGAACTCGCAGGAGGGTAGAGGGGTAATTTCAATTTTTCAAAGACAGCACAGTGAAGTGTTGAACACTGTACAAACTACTACTTCAAGTTGATTCACAGATTGCATTACATTCCTTTTGATGAACTGTACCTTTGTAAAATTTCTCTTTTGGAATTGCTATGATAAAAAGCCAAGTATATTTGAAAATCAATGTGGAGTAAGAAAGAAGGGGGAAGTGTCCAATTTAATTCCAAGGTTTGACTGCCCAGTGGGTGGACACATCTCACTAGTAAATACCAGCGGTTATTTAATGAAATAAATTTAACATTTTTATAAAGTGAAAAACATTTTTTTTCAATTATACGTATTACTTTTCAAATGGCAACTAAGTTGTTAGGACAAATACTTATTAGGTTATCTACTTAACTACTTGAAAAACAAAACTGTTAAGTATGTCTTTGGAAAAAATTATCAAGATACTTAGAGCACCATGAATACAGACAATTTGCGAACTTCTGGGTCAAAGCAACCTTACAGTGAGATTCTTTTCACAGACAACAACTTCATTCACTTGGTCAAAACAGATCTGCCTCATATTACATTCTGGTAGAGAAAGCATTCTAGAGGAGACCAGAATAGTAGTACCTCTTTCCAAGGATTCTCAAATTAAGAACAATGGATAATCACGAATGTCTTTCCACTGATTAACCAATAACCTCATGACTTCTTTTCTTCCATGTTATATTTCAAATAACATTCCAAAGTAAAAAAAATATACTATTTTCTTTTCATGGTAAGAATTATTACATTTGTGCAAAGCCTTTAAACACGAGCGAGTCTCATTTATTTCACAAAATTTGAACAGACAGTAATTTCAGTAAGAGATGATAGAAAATCCAAGTCCAGTTATCCCTAGTTTTTCAAGCAACAAGTCACAGGAAAAGCAGAGCTCTCTAACCCTTGGTGTATCCCAACCCGAGCCTGGTCTTCAACTGGTCTCCAAACCTTTTGGGGCACAGAAGTACTTTTTTTTTGTTATACTACATCATTCCTAGGCTCTCCCAGGTATTATGAATTTTATCAGTTTTATTTTCTCAATTAATGTGAATTAGATTTTGAGACTTCTGTGATTATTAGAGATAAAAACTTAGAGATTAAAAAGCCAAGGGTAAACCCTTCTCCTAGCAAGTAGAACTTTATTATGAGACCATATATCTAAATACAAGCTCTGCCTGCCAGTTCAACAATTAAACGAATACCAAACATCAAGGCTCGCTGCCTCGCCTTGGGATCTTGTCTGCTTGTGACTCGGCACAGATAGGCACAATGGTGAGCAAATGGGAGATATCCTTCGGCATGTATAACAGCCTCAGCCATTCTGAGCACTTCTTATTCCTTACATCTGGGATATTTCAAATTGTCCTCCAAATTATTGGCAATTTAAAATGCCTTAAAAAATAGAACTTTTAAAGTGACTGTTCAGAGTCAAGTCTCTGACTAAAAAAATTTTAAGTCAACAAGCAAATCTTAATCGTGACTTTCAGCAATCAATCTTTCTTAGGTTAATAATGAGCAATATGTTCTTTAGAAACAGCTGCTTCCTAGAGAAACAAAGAAGATCAAATGAAAGGAGTTTTATCACATGTGAAAATTATTTTGAGAGACTACAGGTGAGAGCATTGCACCTACTAAATTCCTAAATGGTTTTGTAATTTTCAAGGTGAGGTTTTTCACTTTAAGATGAGCCTTTCAAATAATAAAATAAAAATCACAGCTATATTCTTTTCAAGTGAGAAAACTATTGTAGATACCAATTCTAACAGAAGCCCTGTTCTATGGCCCAATACATAGGCATACTGAAAAGTTTCAGAGTAAGAGTTAATCAGTAAACACGTCAGTTTGGGGTTGGGAATGATGAAAAGAGAAGCTAAAATTACCACCTGAGTCAAGAGATAACTTCTCTACTTTCTGAGTTTCAAAATTCAATCATAAAGCTTTCATAGAAAAAATGATTAATGAATGCAAGAAGACAATATACGTATCCCCTCAGAGAGACACTACTAACAAAATACTACGAAGCTGGTAACTGAAGTAAATGTTCTGCCTGAGAAAATACTTTCCACAAGGGAACATGAATAGCAGACGACCAGGACAATGCTCTATTTTGTTCTGTGTCTGAACTCAAATTAGCTGTTTAAAAAAACAAAAAACAAAAAACAACCTTAAACTCCCAAAACACTAAAAAGTAAAAGGGAATCACATCTCAATCTGCCCAACGCTTGACCAGCATGTTAGCTATTTGCTGGACCCTGAAAGCCAGGAGGGCACTGGACTCTGAAAGATCAAGTATCCACAGGCAGGGGAGCCTCAGAGGAAAAACTGTGAAAATACAATTAAGTAGAACAACTCCTACCATTTGGTATGGTGATGAAAGGAAAAATGAAATGTCACTGAGGATGATAAATTTGTGGACCCCTGACTTCTGTGTGAGGGTAAGGTAACAGAACAAATGGCTTTTCTTGAAGGGATGATTCGCTTTGCCTTGAGATTTAAGCTGAGATGATTCTACCATGTTCACAAAACCACCACTGACAATGCAGGTCCCAGAGCAGAAAGTCCCAGGAGTAGAGATTCATGGATGGTTCCCGGAATTCCTCTGACCAGGACAAATGCCCACTTACAATGCAAATTATTCTCAGGTTTGTATATGAATTAAGATTCATACTGAAGTGTCCTTGTGAGTTAAGACTCTCAAACAGGGAAATGTTTGTTCTGAAAGAACAAACACATAAGGACTAAACCTAATTAGCATATCAACATCTCCAGGTAGCAAACTTGTACCACCAATTAATTCAACATCATTAGAAGGAAAAAAACCAGAACAACCCAAACCTTATAGCCCCTCACATGTATTCCTCAGGGCTACGCTGGAGAAAGAAGAGAAACCAGAGGGCAGAGGAGAGGGCAGGGTCCAATCCCCAACCTTTCAGTCTTCATAGGAAAGTCATTTTCCTCAGAGCCTCAGTTCATCCAGCAATGGAAACACAGGTGTAGATAATCACCACATCCCTAGTTAAATATTGCAGAAAATTGTAAATGTTGTGGCTTGAAGGCAACATTTACATTCAAAGTGAGGAGTAAATAGGTGGGGAAGTTGAACAACTTAAAAATAAACAATTAAAAATTGAAAAAAAAAATACTTACACACACACTGGTTTAGACTCTTCCCCTAAAAATACTAATGGAAAATAGTACCACATTTAAAAGAGGTTTCACTGAAATTTCCAGAAAAGGAAGGCATATCTATCTGATATATACTCTGGAGAATGACAAATCATTGATCCAAAAATATACACATGGTTAAAGAAGATGATAGCAGCAATGAAGAAGAGAAATGGAAAAAAATTTAGGCGCAAATGACACTGTTATTTCTTTGAGTTTTTAAAATTAGATGGTTGAAAAGTAGAAAGATTCCTGTTTATGTCACAGGAAAGTCAAAGGTACAACATTTTCTTACAAAACCAAACCACAGTAAAATTCTTATCTGCCAGCTTCTCTAAAGGCAATTTATCCAAGTTGAGGAAATAAAGAATTGAAAGGAATACATCTTTCTCAAATTCTCCCTTTTTTACTCAAGCAAAAAAGTATGGTACGAGAAAAGAATGGCATAAATTTGCTACACAGAGATGGCTGATCCGCTTTTTAGCTAGTCCTTCTTACTTTTTTCTTAAAGAATATACATTTGCCTGTAGGAGGGTCTTTAGTCACAGGGACCCTTCACCACCAATAGTCACTCATGTACAACCTGAGGATGAGCCAAATTGCGAGAACTTACCTCAGGCAGAAGAAAGAATGCTGACCGGAGTTCAGTGAACACACCCTCGGAAACTCCTAGAGCCCAAGGACGTTGGGGGAACAACTTGCCAAGGCTACATAAACCCCAACACAGAGGCCCCTCAGTCAGAGCAACTCCCAGCAAGCTCTCTCACTGAGCACTGAATATGAGGCAGGCCTGTGCCAATTAATCACTTTATAGCACGTTATTTCACTCAAACCTCACCACCACCCACAATGAGGCAGGTGCATTTTATGAAGATGGAAACTGAGGTTTAGAGGGGTGAGGTAACAAATTGGAACCCACACCTGGCTATGTCCACAGCCTGTGCTCTTCACTACTACACTGAACTAATTTATTGAGTAGCTGACAGCAAGCAAAACTTAGATTTAGATAGCTGAAAACTATTGTTCTCTTATTAAGTAAAAAGGTTTCAAGCCTCAGAGATGATTCCTTTTCTTTCTAGTCTTCATCTCTTTCTTCCTCACTGTATCTCCTCAGAGGGCCCTTGAAGCCAATGGGAAGTAGCAACATGGAACAGGAGCTATAAAAGTCTGTACCCTTCATCACGTACTTCTCTTTGGGGAAATAGATCCCCAAGAAGGGACCCCAACAGGGAAGAAAGCAATTTGCTTAAAGATGTTTGCCACAGGATTATTTATGCCAGCCTCACACTGAAGAGAGTTCAAATGCCCTAATATGGGACTAGTTGGGCACACTATGATATATAAAATGATGAAATACTAAATGGGCTATTCAAAAGTAGGAAAATGTAATTAATGCAGCTCTATGAAATGTAAAATTACAATAGGGCTAAATATTTTAAATGCAACAGTATGTACTCACCACTTACAAACATAAAACAGTCCCACACGGATATAATTTCAGAACCAAAATCAGAGCGATATGAGAATTCAATCTGCTATAGTTTGTTGTGGTGGTGGTTGTAAAGCTGCTGAAAAAAAAAATACACACTGTAAGAAGTCAAAACAGAGATAAATAATAGATTGCTATGTGATCAGAGAAACATGTATTCATGCCAACATCACATGCACACTCTGATCACTGAAATTAATTTCTTAATTTGTGTTATTAAAATACCTGTCTGCTCTGTAGCTTCTTGAAGGCGGGCTTTAAAATAAAACCAATGGTATCCCGGGGGAGAATAATGAGGCGCGAGGTCCTTACATCAGTGCTGCTCAGGAGACATTCCTTGAATCCTTTCTATTTGTTCTATTCACTGCATTTACGAACTCTCTAAATCCCTCCTCCTTAAACCATAGCACTAAACCACTAGGATTAAAGACATGGTGACTTGTCTTACAGAATGTATATAACTTTATGTCTGAGCAATGCATTCACGAAGTTTTGTACGTTAGTAATTTTCTGAACGAGCTTGTACCAAATAATGTATCTGAAAACTCTTCTTTAAAAATGTGTTTTATCAGAAAATGTGACAGGAGGTTTCCATTACTTCCAGTGAAAAAAGGCTATCCAGCCCCACTGCAGACTCTGCATCTGTTAATGGGCTTCTGCAGCCAGGTGACAGAAGCCAGGGCTTACCTAGGGTTTCAGCTATGTTTTAAACATTATTAGGAAGGGGAATTTAATGAAAAGGATTTCAATTAACTGTTGATTAGCTGACAAAATCAGACATTCTACAGGACATCCAGGCAATCAATGCAACTTTAAAAGCTGGCAGGGATTAGCAAGATAAGCATTGATGCATCACCCAGCCTCTGCACAGGATGACATACGTCAGGGAAATAGATGGCACTGATAGGGGTATCAGCCATTCCAGGAACCTGTTTCATTCCAGGACCACAGCTTTGAGCCATAGGCTGTCAATCATTCCTTCCACCATCCTTCAAAATACTCACCAGAATTTTTAGGATCTTTTACGTCATGGTTACTACCACCATGACCACGACATCACCTAAACTGAATAGAATTCAGACAGGTCACCTTATGACATACCTGGCTTCTACGATGGGCAAAATCACAGAAAATGCAGTACCTTTATGCTTCTACTGAAAGTATCAATTTTAACAATCTTTCTTACTGACCCGCTTTCTCCTTTGATCTGTCACAAATTTAACTCAGGAATCAAGACACAAAAACCTGTAGATTAGTTATCTTCGGATTAATGAGCTCTACATTTTAGAATTTCCAGAATTTAATATAATCCAAAGATTAATCATTTCTACATAGAATTGTCAGCAGACAATATTAATGGCCTTCCATTTACAATCCTTCCAAAGCTTTCACATTTGCTAGTTAACCCTCACAATCCCCACATAAAGTGAAATTTCTTTAGTCAGGGACAGTCAATATTTTACAAAATTAACATCTCCAATATGAGCTCTGATGAGCAATAATAAAATTAAACAGATGTCACCAGGAAAAATTCTGTCCTAAAATGTGTAACTTGATTCAACTCAACTGGTATTTACCAAGTACCCACTATGCCCTAGGCAACGTGCTCATGTCAGGCTTCCTCAGGGGAACAAAAATGGACAAAGGCAGAAATTTAATAACCGTATGTATGTCCCTCAACATTTAAAAGGAAAAACCTCGTCCATGAGATCTGAAAGTCTGGGGATCACTGATTTGGGAGATTTTATTGCACCTTTCCTTTCCGTGTGCCTCTGTGACCATCTGGTTTCCGGTGAGCATCTCTAGAAGCAAGCAGCATTACCTTTTTTTTTTATACCACCATGGACTAGGCCATGAATTACTGCTCAGGGCTATTTAATGTACAAGACAGAAATTTATTAAAGAGCAATGAAGTAGTAATTACTAAATGGTTCCCCAGTGGCTCAGAGTCAGTAATTAACTACCACTGACTGCACTAAGATTGCTGAGTTATTAAATTGCACTAGAGAAACAGTTCATTAAATGGTACCTTAGTGTCCTGAAAGTGTCATTTCCATACAACTCACCATGAGCATACTTAGATACTGGGGGACTCCAGCTATATACGGGAAAACAACATGAGTTGTCACATAGTAGCCTGCTCCAGCCTGTAACCCTGGCTTTCGGCTGAATGGCTGAGCAAGCACTTTATTCAATTTCCCCCCTGGGAAGGCCCTTGCAGCCTGAGACCTGGATGTGATAAGACAGCAGCCCCACTGAGTCTATCACAGTCCTGTCTCTTTTACCAATCCACACCCAGTGCTGTTTTGCCGTTCTGATGTGAACAAAGGCCATGTAAAAATAAGTTATAATCTAATCACAAATAAAATTTACAATTTTTATTCCAACCCCCTCCAAAATGTCTTTTTTGTGCATCCTAGTTACTCCCTTCCTCTCGATTCCCACCTCTCATTCCTATTTTATTCTACACTAGCCATCCTTTCCCTCCAGTTAGTGACCCAGTCTTTCAAATCAAAATCCAACATGAAAAGTCACCTACTCTACAAGGCTTTACCTGATGAGGAGACAAGACATTGAAAAACTCTCTAAAACGACTTTAAAAGTCATCTCTTCAGATTCCAAATAAGTTACCAAAAAAAAAAAAAAAAGGCAAAAAAACTAAGTTGGTGTTGCCTTTTCTCCTAAGTGAAAAGTGCCTACACCTTGTTATTGCAATAATCGTAACAGGCAAAGTCTACGTTTCTTACATCTGTGTAATGCCCAAAGGGAGCATTATGAACTTGAAATATTAAATCACACTGGGAAGTAAAAGAACACACACTAAAAAAGCTTTTTAAGAAGATACATGATATCCTTATCATTAGATGGGCTCAAGAAGTGTAAAAGAGAGATAAGCAATTAACCAATGAACTGGTAAAAAGTGTCAGGTGACACCAGGGGATGGACAAATAAGATCAAGAAGATAAAGTTCAAAGAGGTGGAACAACAGGTCATTAATCACACAGATCTAAGAAAAACTCTCACAGACTGAAATGAAATGAACGGAGAAAACATTCTAGAAGAAACCAGAGATGGTCATGAAAAAAGTGCTTCTTTAGTTGAAACGCTAGAATACTCACCTGAAGATTACACCTCCAAATAAGAACTCAGGAGTTATTTTTTAGAATCCCTATCAAATTACCAAACAGTATTTGCTACGTTTACTGTCAAAAAGCTCTTTTTAGCAAAGTTTTAGGAGTAATACGAGAATATGAAGCATGACAGATTGTCCAAAATAAAGACTGAAAAGGGGCACTATTTTAATTGCGCAACCTCCAATGTGATGATTATTAAAAATGAAAGTCCAGAAAACAGGCATAACTGCATACTGGAATAATGTAAGGGAAAATCCATACTGGATACACATTGTTGGTTTTTTAAATCACTGAAGCTACAAAATTAATCATTAAACCTGTTCTTAATTAGTTATCCAAAGTCTATTTGCTAAGAAAAAAAAGTAGCTAAAGAGTTGGGGAAACTTAATAAATTAAAATACATTAGAGAACAACATTAAGAAAATCAACAAAAGGCTTTTCTTCATTGTGGGATAATAAAAAATGGTTTGACCTTTCTGTAGGTAGTTTGTCAATCTGTATGAAAATCTAAAATTGTTATACTCTGACTCAGTGGTCTTAATCCATTTACCCTCTGAGATAATTAGACAAGTGTGGTACAAGGATGTTTAATGGAGCATTACTCATATCAGGGAAAATAGTTCATCTATAAGAGATTAGTTCATTCATAGCACATTCAATGGAATATTCTTCAGATATTAAA
This sequence comes from Hipposideros armiger, assembly GCF_001890085.2. Taxonomy (NCBI): domain Eukaryota; kingdom Metazoa; phylum Chordata; class Mammalia; order Chiroptera; family Hipposideridae; genus Hipposideros; species Hipposideros armiger. The sequence goes on along the minus strand of NW_017731405.1, from coordinate 1,419,044 downwards.
AAGAAGGCGTCTATATTTATTGACACAGAAAGTCTACCATAATCTATTAAGAAAAAAAATAAAACAATGCATTATAATACGATTTCATGTATCTAAGGTTGTGAGTGTGTATATGTGCATGATGGTCATCAAAAATATGGGCAATAATAATCTTTAGTGCAGCTCAGATTCGGTTAAGGTTTCATTCCTTAGTTATTGCAAAAAAAAGTTTATGAATTGTCATGAGCCATCAAATAAATGAGAGGAGGTATAAATTCCTCCTGGGCATTAGTTCTTAAAGCCAAACAAAACATGACAGTGTTCATCCAGCAGGGGATAACAGTCCCTGCTTTACCAGCAGAGAGCTGGCAGCTGATTGGGCCAGAGCACAGGTAGCTCTAAATGGTGTGGTCTGGCTCTAAGAGCAGGGCAAGGTCAAGGTGGGGTGAGGCACTGAAGAAAGACTTTCAAAGTGGAAGTCAACCTGGGCCTTGAACTCTGCCCTTTGTCAGTCTCTACACCCTGATGGGGTAAGGAATCACCATCTGACCCTGGCTGGCCCATGAGGCTTCTGGGTTCTCTTCTTAATAACTGACATACCAGAGCCTGAGGAGGTGGTTCTGAGCTGAGCCCCCAGCACCAGGAAGCATGCCAGAGACTGGGGTCAAGGGCATTTCAGGGGAAACAGACTCGCGTGAAGGCCCTGAGCAGGGCAGGACCTTCGTGGCTGAGGACCAGAAAAAAGGTCTCAGGACTAGAGCAGGAGGAGCTGGGGCTGGTGAAGCAACAGGATCGAATCAAATGATCCTAGTGTGTGTCTTGACAAGAAATTTGGATTTTCTCTTATGTGCAACAAAAAAGGATTAGATTTAAACCAGGGAGCAAATATGGTCTAATGTGTAATCTAATTTACATTTTTAACAGTCCTGACAGCTGCTTGGTGTAGAATGGATTGTACGGGAGCTCAACCTTTAAGTTTTACTGAAAAAACTACTGTTAAAACTCAGAATGTACTAAGGCCACAAAGCAGAGTCCTTTTCTAATTCCATTTTCCCCCCATGTGGTACAGACAAACTCTTAGAACAAACACACACACACACAAACACATGTGGTAGGTGCTTCACTCTTTAAAAAACTACAGTGCATTGTAAGGTGTTCCTTTCTAGGGAGTGCATTTCTCTCTGAAACAACAATTTTTATTTTTTGAGTTTTTCCTCCAAAAGGCAAAACAAAAGAAAATACTAAGAAAAAATATGCTCTTTTATAGTAAAGGACTGTGTTTTCACTAGACATTTTGTTACAAATTAATGCAAAGTTAGCTGTTCATTGGCAATGGAGCAGGGCCTACTATCTACTTAGTATTCAAACTCTGATACTATGAAAACATTTCCTCTCAGAATAAAGAGATTTTTTAAACTAGTTGAGTGTTATGGAAACATAAAAACCACCCCAGTCTTTTGCACAGATTTCTCTTTAGAAATTAAAAATAGGAAGATAGCCAATACAGCAAATAGTAGTAGTGTATGATTTGCATCTTTTAAAACTGGAATGCACCGTATAATCATTCCCCCAAAACTCTCAAAATATGACTACTATTTATCTAGTACCTTCTGTTAAGCAGTTAAAGTGCTTTACAAATATCATCCTCATAATAACCCCATAAAGAGAGGGGAATTTGCTATAAAAGTTCATTGGGCGTGAAAACTTGGCTTAGTTATTCAAGAGCTTGATCCAAAAGCAATTATTAAAATTAATTTTTAACAGCACCAAAAATAATTTGGCTGAAAGAGTAAACTAATAAGCAGTCAACTACCTACCCACAGCACATTTCCTCTACACAAAAGCTGCCACTCCTTGCCCCAACCCCCAGCATTACTTCTATGAAACCAGCTCCTGTAAAATCACGATGGCTCAGAGGCCTGGTGCCAGAGGCTGACTAAAGTGCTGGACTCCATTTTATAGCAGCACTTGGTCCTACATTTAAAGTGCCCTTAAGGCTGGCACCAAATGAGCTGGGGAGATAGTGATTTCCTAATGAATTAAGGCTAAGCAAACAGCCATCCTTCACGATGCCCGTGCGATGTCCACTAATTGCTTGAGGACAGACACACTCATCCCAGGCTCTCCTCCCTAATGAGGTCTACCATGTGTACACCCAGCAATCCTGAGGTCCTCCTGGCAGATAAAGCAGCGAAAGGACGGGATGGCTCCATATTGTGCACAAAAGCTGAGGCATTTGCTGGTGCAAGGAAGCCCTTTTTCCAGGTTCTGAGGAACAGAGGCCATAGGACCGAGGGTGAGTCCATGGAATCTACCACTTGGAGGCCATACCTCCTTTGCCAACCTTCTAGTTCTCTCTTTACTCATAGGTAAGTTTCCTGGATGGGAAATGAAAGCAACACAAAGGCAGTTGAGAGACAATAAGAGACTTGAAACATGCACTTGGTTTTCCTGGTTCTTAAATCCAGGATTACCCCATGTACACTAGAGGTGACTGAAAGTGACTAGGCAAGGACACCTTCCCACCCTTTTCACAGCATGGTCTGGTGAGAAAAGGAGTCACATCCCTGCTTTGCCACCTATAAGTTGTGTTCTTTACACAAGTACTTATATTCACGGAGCCTCTATTGCCTCATCTGTAAATGGATCTAAGACCTATAGGGAGGTTATGAAGAATTAAGTATGCAAATGAATGTTCAGTGCCTGGCCAAAAAAAAAAAAAAATAGATGCTACTTATTATTCTCTTCTGTTTGGATGATGTCAGCCTTCTCCTACTATCAGTGATTTCCATCCTTTTATGCTTATTAGTTACTCTCAGGTTCAGATTTTTAAATCCATTCAAAATGGACTACCCACGTCTAGCTCATAACAAGAGAAATGCCGGGGTAGTCATTTAAAGCAGGCTTTGAATCAAACAGAGCTGTGGCCCAAAATCCAGTTGTACTATTTATTGGTTATATGATCGTGGGGAAGTTGTTGAGCCCATGCCTCAGTTTCGTTAGTTACAAAATGGGGATGTTCATATCACCATTGAAGGATTATTGGGAGGCTGTTTGGAAGGAGTAAATAGCTGTCTTTATAAGAGAGCCCGGGTCAGTAATCTTCCTGGGGCATAGGATACCCTAAGCAAATGCCACTTAATAACAACATTTTTTTTCCTTGGTCACCAGCGAGCACCCTACAATAGTTGAAGAACAGACCTTAGAAATAATGCCTGCTGACTGATGTTGATTTGGGCACCAGTGCTATGTTAGAAATACTAGTGGATAATGGGGTTTAACTCTAAGTTTTAAAAGCTTTTGTGGGCAAAATATGCCTGGACAGTCCCTGAAGCTGGTCTGGCTTCCCCCAACCAGACTGGCCTGGTTTGCATGGACACTTACAAAAAACCAGGACTGTTTCTAGCTGGCCCCCTAGGAGGCAGGGTCCAACAGACAAGCTACTCAAACAGCTTTCACCACCTTCTACTACTTAGGGAGTCTCCTCTCATCTCCGCTGGGTCCCAGGAGGTTGGGAGAAGTCAAGAAGGCTCATTCTTACCCATACTCTGAGTATCTGAGTCTCTGGATAAAGCCTACTCATTTTAAGCAGAAAAAAAAAATCTATTTTCTAGCTCCACCTCTAGAATTAGAAACAGCCCTAAATCAGACTATTACAAGTGCTTTTCACAGTATCTAGCACATAAACATAGTTTCTATTCCAAGACTCTACCCATTTCATTATAAGTCTCTAAGAAATATTCTAAAACTGTTGTATTATATTTGAACTTAAATTATTGTGGTAAAACCCATATTGGCTCTGTAAATATTTTTTTTAAATGTGAGCATCAATATAGCTCATGCTTAGGAAAACAAAAAACAAAAAACACTAAAAGATTTAGGAATAGAAAGAAAGCCCTGGGATCCTTTAGAATATTTTATAAGAAGTAACTATAGAATACTTAAAATACGTCAAGTATTGCTCTAACCCATTTGATCATCACAAGAACCTACGAGGTATTATTAACCCAAATTTACAGATGAGGGGACTGAAGCAAAGAGTCTTTAACTTCCCAAAGATTACCCAGCAGGGAAATGTTAGCTCTGGTTTCAAACTCAGGCAATCAGGCTCCAAAGCCTGGTCTTCCAACAACCCAACTAACTCTACCAGCTGGTTTTATCTTAGCTAGTCACAGCTTATATCAAGGTTCAAGATTTTCTCCACCATAAATTGCATAAGAGCCTTTGATTTCCATCTACAATGTGGGTAGTATTAACATTTCAGGAATGTTTCCTACGCATGCATTTAGGATCCCTGGTCCTTATCCCCTAAAAGCCTTTGAGCAGACCATCCCCCTCCCAGATCCAAACACCCCTGGTATGTGGAGGAGGGAAGGAGAAGAGAATGGTCAGCCCTGCTCCAGTTGAGAAGCACTGGAGTAAATAGAAAAAGAAATCAAAAGGACAGCAAGATCATTTAAACAAGAAATACCTGTTAGAAAGCAAAGGCAGATAAAAAGAGAGAGAGAGAGACAAAGGGAAGAAACATCCCCAATTTTTTCCTTTTCCTGCTTCAACCCCTGCATTGCTACACTGGTAATTCAACTCAAAACAATCCAAATTTTTGAAAAGTCATCCGGACCCAGCAGCTAATAGAAAACTGTTTTCTAAAAACAAATCCATATATGGTAGGCATTCTTAATCTGTTCTTTCATAAACTCTAAACCCCAGATTTCAAGTTAATTTATTCAATTTACATCATCCTCTTGATGGGAGCATGGTGAAAAGCCTTTCCTTTATTCAGCCTAACCTAAAAAAACTCAGGCTGTCCCAAAATATAAAAAAAAAATTTTTTTTAATCAAATTAGGATTCAAAACTTGGTGCTATAAATAATAAGAACTGATATTCTGACACAAGGGGACTACTCATTTGGCTCCAAAAACATAAATAACCAAGAAGGTCAAGCTGATGAATGACCAACAAATACAACACCCACACTCCTTCCTCAGCCTGCTATCTGATGGGGCCCTGGTCTGGAAAGACCATCCAAAAGTAACCCCCCTTGATGGCTACACAGAGAGAATTTACCTTTGCAAAGCTGCTGCTAGGATATGGGATTTGAAGGGCCCAACGGCTCTCATGTTCTTAAGACCAGGAACCCTTACACAACAGCCACACTATTTCTTCCACCACCTACTCACCTACTCCTTCATTCTGCCCTCTGTTCCTCTCTTCCCATTCTCCCATTCCCTTGGCAAATCCAAACCTCTTTTCCCAGGTTTCCTTTATAACCACCTTGACTATGGATTGCTTCTGAGGACATTTTACACAACAGTCACAATGCCAGAAAGTGATTTTGGCAAGAGTTCCAAGGCAGCCACATCAGACTTCAGAACCATGACAGCAGATGCTCAGCTTTCTTAAATCCGAGGCCTGTATATCCAGACATATCCCAGGGAGAAAGGAAAGGATGCTAAAAGGGACACTGAATGTGGGTGACCTTCACAGCTCACCCGAAAGAAGTCTGGTTTTCACTGGCAGTCCTTCACAGCCTCTCCTTGTAATATTACAGTAAACAGTTCCTGATATTAGTCTGACTCTTCTCACTGACATTAGCATTAATAGTGACATCCGGGATGTCCACACCCCCGACAACCTGGACTTGTTTGCACGTTGGCACCGATCTGCAAAAAGGCAGCTTATCCAGCCCACCTGTTCTAATTAAAGAGAAACGACCCCTGCCTATGGGTTATCAGTTCTGACCTTCTTGAAGTAAACCCTGGCTTCTGGGAGAACTCATTATGCGGACCTCAAAATGTGAAATGTCACAAGACTCTTCCAATGATGGTCATTATGCTACTTACAGGCTTTCTTAAAAGGGCCAGTAACTTCACATTTACAAGGATGCTATTAGTGCTCTTGTAAGAAAGAGATAAATTCAAATAATTGTATATTTTTCCTCCTTAATCAGCTCAGCTTAAGGGACATGCATTTGTATACTCAAAGACTCAATTTGGACAACCTACACTTTAATGCTGTTCCTCCTGGAGACACACCTTTTGGAGTGCCTACAATCCCAGCACTGGATTTAAGACAAACTGATCTAATCTTGTAAGAATAACTGAAACCCTCTTTCAAACTGTGCTCTTCAGAGAGGGTTCAAAGAGTTGCCTGGGGACATGAGAACAAAAATCTAGGATAAGGCACCAGATGGAAACAAGGGCTCTGACTCTCAGGGCCGCATTAAGCCAGAGCAACTTCACTTTTGTTTTAATAGTTGTTATTAAGCAATGTTTATTGAAATTAAAATTTATTATTTATTAAAATATTTGTTCATAGTTTAACAGACTATGCCAGAGAGGCATTATAGTCAACAGGATGAGGCAAAATATGTGTATAGTCACTATTACCCTTAAAGAGTTCTTTAGGAAGGCCAATAAACCATCTCTCAAGAAGATTCCAGAACAAATTCTGTGGTAGAGCACTAGAGAGAGTGGTTGATTTGTTTCTTAGGGGTCATTTAAGACAGCAACTTTTTGTAATGTCTCACATTTTGTACGTCAGGAATTTGGGCCAGGAGCAGCTTAGTGATGCTTCTGTCTCCATGTGGCAATGGCAGAGGCCATCAGGTGGCCTTCAGTAGGTGGATGGGCTAGTCCGGAGCATCCAAGATGGCTTCATTCACATGTCAGTCGGGATGGCTGGAAAGGTGGGCTCAGCTGAGACTGTCCACTGTAGCACCTGCCATGATGGCCATGGGGTAGACTTCTTAAATGGCAGCTTAGGGCTTAAAGCGTAGTGTTCCCATGAACAAGGTGGAAACTGCCCGGTCTTTTACCTGACCTCGAAAGTCACATGACGACAGGTTTTTTTTTTTTATCATACTCTACTCGTCAGAGTGGTGACAAGCCCACTCAGACTCAAGGAGAGGGGCCTTGTTTTAAAATCCAGAACCTCTCCAGCCATATTGAATAAAAAATAATTCAGGGCCAGCCGAGTGGCTCGTTGGTTAAGAGTTGCCTTGGGACGCCAGCTCTGAGCAGCAGGGCCCCAGTTCGGGTCCCACATATGAGGGCCAGTGACGCTGCCCTCTACAGCTAAGATGGTGAACAACAGCTTGACTTGGAACTGGGCTGCTGTGTGTTGCTGGCGATGGCATAGGCTGCAGTGGGGCTGGCCGGCAGCTGGCGTGAGCTTTTGTGAGCTGCTGTGAGCAGCCGTGAGCGGCCATCCAATGGCCAGTGAGCGACTGCCTTACCCTGGAAGAGCGCAATGATGATACCAACATGGGTCAGTGACGCGACGTCCTCCACAACTAGACTGAAGAACAAAAGGACAGCAACTTGTCTGTTCCCCTCCCCCAATTCCCCAGTAAAATCTTTAAAAATAATAATAATAATAATAATAACTCAAACACTGTGATAAAGGTAATTTGCACTGAGCCTTGAACATATACACTCAGAATTGCATGTCTCAGGACACTGAGCCTGAGAAAAACAAACTCGAGTAACTGCTTTTCAGAAAATTGGTCGAAAACAGCAGGGAAACAGCCCCATGATATTATCCAGACTCAGTAAACAAACTTGGGGTTTAGAAATTAGACAGGAGCCCCACTATTACCAAGAAACTCTGAACTGACAAGGCAAGAGTTTGTGTAAAGGGACCAAACACCTTTCTTTATATGGCTTTGGAACTTTAGAAACTTTTGGGGGAGATATTACTGAGGCTGTCCTCCCTTGAGGAGTAAATCGCTAATACTTTAAACTCACTGTCTTTGAGTTATCCTTTGCAATTTACACTCACTATGCCTCAGAGTTTTTAGTTTCTTTTATTTACTCAAGCATACTGAATAAGGCAAGATGATGTATGACAGGACCTCGAACTGAGATCACCTGAGGGAAAAGGAGATTGAAAATCACCCCATTTCACTCCAAGGCAGTGGTTCTCAGCCAAGATGATTGTGCCCTTCTTCTCTCTATCCCTACAGCCCCCAGAGCACATGTGGCAGCGTGTGGAGTCATTCTGGATCATCACAACTGGGGGGAGGGGGGTTCTGTTGGCATGTAGTTGGTGGAGGCCAGGGCTAAACATCCTACGATGCACAGGACAGCTCCCAACAAAGAATTATTCAGCGCAAAATGTCAGTAGTGTCAAGGTTAAGAAATACTGCTCAAAGGCACACACTCTAATTGAATAGACTGTGAAGCAGCTCCACATTATTTTCATCAGTATTTCTCTCTCCCTATTTTTGAACCATGCATGGATAGGTGAGTTTGTATGAATTAAATGCACATAGGCTATGGCTCCACTGCAATGTCTCATTTTGAAAAAGAGTTCTCTTAAAAGTCTGAAAATTATAATTCTCATCATTCTTTGTTTAGAGTTACTTTTAATTTAGATAACCCAGTACATCAGTAATACTAAAGAGAAACAAACAAAACCCCAATTTTAAAGGATTTGGGACTCAATGGCTCCCATATGCTCTGGTCTTTAGTTGCTTAAAATAATGAGCTGAAATGTTTATGCATCGGGTGCCAGCAAACCCAGAGTTATGGATCTGCTCTTTCAGTACAGGCTCTTCCATCTGTCATCTGCCAGCAGAGAACAATAGCAGCAATGACACAGACATGGCCTAATCTGACCAAACACACCCTGGTCCTCTGCCACCTGTCCCTGAGACAGCACAGATGCTGGCCTGCATGTCCCACAGAGTTATAATACTTCCTTCCCTGCAGACGCTCTCACATGTCCTGCTCTGTTTGTTGCAGCCGTTTCTTGGCTTATACTTACAAACCAAAAGCTGTCCACTTACCAGACAGAGAACACCATTTATAAACTCTTACGTTCACCTTTGGGGAACTCCTGATAGTCATTTTTATTGGGTCTCGTCCACCACAAATTTGTAAGGCTATTTCCTATTTCTAACATTAATTGCAATTTTCCCCCTTAAAACAAGGTTTCAATGACACCGATACATGGCACATAAAACCACAATTCCCTCAGTGAAATAAATTATATCGCTAGGTTGGTGAGAAGGACTGTTAGCCAGCCAGGCCCGTTAATGGTGTGCGATGCGTTGCCATTCTCCCAGGTCAAACATAAACACTTTTCGTACAATTTTTTTGGCTTTGCATCCCCCTTTTCCATTAAGATTTTACCCCAGGAGGGAGAATCTTAGCTATCGGCACGGAGGATGACCCTCCCTTGGTAGGCATTCCTCCCAAGAAACGCATACTCTCTGACAAATGTGATCACAGGGCTAAATTAATTTTTAAGAGGCTATTAATTTTACCTCATGTCAAAATACACACTCTAGAACGCCTTTGATCCCGAAGGCAAAGGAAGGCCTGGGAAATGCCAGTTTATAGAACCTGTCTGCTACAGAGAAGGGTAAACACAGGAAGCTCCGTCAGCAGCAAGCTTTGATATGGAAGGAGATGCCTGAAAAAAAAATCAACTACAAAAATGTTTCGAGCAACAATTCAAGAGAAAGTTTCACAAGTTACTGGATTCCTTAAAGCCAACTTTCTCCTATTTTAATAGTGGTGACAACTACCACTTGCTGTGTTCCAGTAACATAGGTACTCTCATTTCCTATCATAACAATTCTACAAAGTGGGTATAGTCATCCCCACTTTATGTATGAGGAAACTAAACCATGGAGATTAGTAACTTGACCAAGGTCTAGATGCTGAGAGTGGGGGCTGGAACCCAGGCCATCCTGGCTCAAGGCTGGGTCTTCTCCATCATAGATTCTGCCCAAACACAGATAGGGTCCATTCTCCCTGTGGCAAAATGGGGCTGAGAAGGGCTCTCTCCCAAACACTCTCTTCTCCAAAGAGCCTGATATATAGCTCTCTAATGTTTGTTAATTGGTTAAAATACTTCAACAGGCTACATGGTAGCCAAACATAACCTAATTCTGTGTATGTCATCACTAACGCTTTGAGGCCACAGAAAATGCATGCTCTTTAGATTTAGAGCTGGGCTGCCTATTAGGTACAAATGGACCCCAGAAAGAACCGGAAGACATTGACCGAGACATCCTTGGAGCCTGGGCCGAATGGAAGACCTTGGTCCTCTCATGGAGACTCTATGGTTCAGGCCTTGCAAACAGGGAGTGATTAAACTGGGGAGATAATCAGGGATTTAATCCTGCTTCTGGGGAAAGCACAGCAGAGGAGGAAATTAGAGAGAATACAGAAGGTACAAATGGAAGAAAAGACAGACAGGCACATCAAAGACTTCTCTGGTTTGTTGTAAAAACAGAAGCAAGATGCTTGCAAAGTAACCACAAACTTGGATTCGTACACTCCTACTCCCTATAAAAGTGTACTTACGTGATTTATACCTTATTTGGGGGATCATTAATGCATGCATAGTATTATTTCACTTTGCAATAAGAAAATCATGAATATGAACCAATCTTCTAACATATTACATTTTTATAGCAAGTCAGAACCCTCTGCTTACAGAATTATTCCATCACATTTCAGCTTTTAATTTTGTAAATATGAACACTATTGTAACTCTCCATTAACAATGTTTTCTGCCACTGTAGTTACAGTCCCCCACAGATTGCTTTAAAACAAACAAAAAACACCAAACTTCTGAATTGAAACTGTCACATGCAATAAAATAAGTAAATAAATAAGCAAAAAGAGTCCCTTCATCAAATAACAATGTGAAATATTTTTCCACTAAAAGATTTGCTTTCTAAATTACCCTTCATAAAAGCTCCAGGCTCATGGCTGGGAAGTCAGACACTCCTACCTCATTTTGTTGGTACTTTCAAGAATCCTGAAGGGAATAATCAGGTTCTCCCCCCATGTAAATTAATTCAAGTAACCACATTTTCCAAATAAGCTGTTTTTATCAACATATATGTATTTTTAAAAATTGAATTTGTTTCATTTGCAGGGTTTTGCACACAGAATATTTTAAGGTTCAAGTAAAATATTTACTGTTCACTTCCAAAGTGTTATGCTAGAAAGGTACAACAGGACAGGCTCACAAGACATGCATCAGTGCCAAAGAACAGCTCCCATGAGAAGTTCAAACACCAGGCCACAAGAGCACTATCCCCAAATCACACCCCAAGCCCTGATTTTCACCAAAAACAAAGTAATGATCAATACCACTGTGCAAGATTAAGTTTGCTCTATTTGCACTCTAATAACTTAGCCAAGAATAATCATCCTTCTTGCTGCTCTGGAGACCTGGTCAGACGTCTACCCCTCTGGCCTGTAGAATGCCCGCCAACCTTAGATCAATAAGTCCTGTGATCTTTAATACAGAGCAGAAGCCAATAACCCAGCCGATTCTTTCTGTAGTCATCAATCAGGGTTAGACTATAGCGTGTCTTATGCCCCACCAGGAGATGGAATGTCTGCTGCATATTTCCTGGAGAGAAGCAAGGAGACATGGTATAAAGTCAGCATCAGCAGAAGTCAGGGGAAACGGTGACAGGGAATGTCGGGGAAGAATGGATTTCCAGAAGGAACCGGGTTCTCTCCCCCCGAGGCGGTGCAGAAATTCCACATGAAAGTCGTCAGTTGCTAAGGGTTCAAGGAAGCACACTCATCTCTGGACATCAAGGCCATGTGGTGAAGCCTAAGGGTCAATTTAAGGAGACACACACATCCCCCAGCCAGGCTGGGAGGAAAGACAGATGGGCCAGAGTGGGTGGATGAAACCAACCACGCAGTAAACAATGACATCTCTTTCACTCAGTGTTTGTGAATATAAACAAAATTTCTTGACCTTACAATTTCTCTTCGGCAACTTTTCATCTTGAATTAATCTGCTGTAACTACTCTAAATTTTAAAACTCCTTTATAATGGTAAATCTTTTTTTTTTGTGAATTAACCAGGACATTAAATAAGGAGATAAGTGAGCAGCAATGATTTACCTTCCCAGCCTAAAAGCAGCGTGGCTGACCACTGTGGGTTTCTAAGCACAGCACACTGCACGACCTGGTTTACTTGGTTGAGGCCACTGACAGCAGGGCTGCAATTTTCAAAATGAGGCTGGGCAGTGGTGGAGACCCTGATTTACTGGCTATCGGTGTCTATCAGTAGGGAGAACTGAGTCCCGCTATCGCTACAGTGCTCACACATATCCTGACCTTCCAGTCACATGAACTTCCACACAGACTGCAAGTTTCATGAGCTTCAAGTAGCATGTCCCTCTGAAAAAGAGACATTGGGCCACAGAAGGCGAGTGGGCTCCAAGCTATTGGGAGAGGGGCAATTGTAAGCGCCTATTTGTTCCACTGTTGTCTTGGTTCTTCCAGGGAGGCTGAGCGACTGGGGCCATCACCTCCCCACAGCCCAGGCTTTGCCCAACTCCAGGGGCACTGCTGACAGCCTACAGCATGGCAGTCCTGCCTCCCACCCACACCCCAGCCTTGATTGAGAAAGCCTGTCTTCCCCACCAACTTTAAGGAATCAGTTTAATCTTGCTACGTCTTGATTTTAATTTTCTAATCTACATGTAATCACAAGAAAGCCTCAATTACGTAAAAGCTACTTGGCACCACTTCTTACAGACTTTTCAGCCCTTAAAACTATGTCAAAGAACACTGAACTCGGAGTGAGAAGTCATATCTTAATTTATAGCATTCATTCACCGAGTAGGTACATATTAAGCACCTAGTACATGCCAGAGACCAAAGACATGAAGGTGAATAAACAAGACAGACAAGGACCCCTGCCCTCATGGGGATGTAGTCATTTGACATCTTTAACTGAAATTAAAGGGCTTGAACAAAAAGCTCTTTCAAGTCCCTCCCAGCTCTTCTATTCTCCCCTCTGCTTTAGTGCCAAGAGGGGACTGAAGCATTCTGGAATGTTCTGCTTCCGTGAACAGATGCTATTTTTACTCCACGTACGTATAGCTCAGGCTGCAGACGTGTGACTTATCTTCGTTCTGCCAAGCATAAACCACTCATTTTCATCCCAGAGTTTATTAGACGAAGTGGAGCCCTAATCTAGAAGGCCCACTGGCATGCACATCTCAGGCTCCTTGGCACAGGGACCCCTAACAGCTTCATTTCTTCCACATAGAGGAAATCTGGTTCCTTCAGATCAAAACTACAGAAAAACAGAAGCAGGGCTGCCAAGGCTTCCTCACATGTTGCCTGGGTTTGTTTATTTCTTCTTCATCAACTCACATCATTTCTGACACTGCATTTCAACTTCCTGGACAAAGCCAGAGAGAAAAGCTTTTAAGAGGCACTGAAGTACAGCCAACGTCTGATTAGCCACAGCAATGAAGGAAAGAAACAGCCCATGCCAAACTAAGAGGACTCTAGCCTCTGAGGACTTCAGGGCAAAGATTCCTGTACAGGATGCGGAGAAGCATTAGCGAAACAAGTGAAAATCGGCCCCTCCCAACCCTACCCCCACCCCCAAATTCCCCTCAGATAACATTTCAGGAAAGCACTTGGCTGGAGTTTTACCTTCTGGGAGTTCCCAAAGGCACCATATCCACCAGAAAGGGAGATGTCTACAGCCTCCATTATCCACTGGTAGGGGGAAATCTCAGCTCCGGAATCAATGGTGGAATAGCTTTTTATAAGAACTGTACAAACTGAGCTGTGATTAAATGCACTTAACAGTGGTTAATGTTTTTAATAGCACATCTTAACAGAAGTTTTCTTTTCCTTTTTTATTTATTTTTTTTTTAGAGCTAAGTTCACACATATTAAGCAGAAACATATAGCAGAGAGAGAGAGAGAGAGAGAGAGAGAGAGAGAAGTTGGAGACTAGAAAGCAATCGGACATGACATAGAAGAGTGTGAATGGAGACGGACATGGGAAAGGCTGAGCCCAGGAATAACCAACAAGAGGCAGTGATCCAGGCAGTTGATGCCTCTGAACTTTCTCACCACAGGCACAGGCATCCCAGAAGTTACTCAGCACCGCTGATGACTGTTTCAGACATATTATACAAAGAGCCCTTCCCATCCCCCTCTCTGCAGTCTCCCCCAACCCTTGCCTCCCTTGCCCTGCCCACCTTTATCACTTTACTCCCTTCAGAAAGAAACCAGGCTGCCTTGGGGAATGGTGCCAGCTGCTGGCTGGTACAGAGAACTATCTATTCAACACACTTTTCTCTCACTTCTCTTGGAAGAATCTGTCATTGACTTCCTCCTCCTCTTCCCCCTGTTTCTTCTAATGGCCATCACAGAGGGCTTAATTTGAAAGTTAGCAGTCCGGAGACAGAACCCCAGATTCCCTCTTTCCCCAGAGGGAGACCATGGGCAAGTCACATGGCCTCTCCCTGCCTCACTCCCTTCTCTGTAAACATGGACAGAAATACCTGCCTCCCCAGCAAGGCTTGTATGAGGCAGCAGACATGAGCTTACACTGTGATTAGAACTGCGCCAATCACATAGAAAGCATAACTCTGACTATCCTAACTCCCCCACATGGGTTAACGCTTTGAATGCTGCTCCACGCTAAGAAATTTAATGACCACGATGCTCCAAATAAATCACAACAACAGATGACCAGTAACTCAGAAATAAAAGATACTATCCCGACTCTAAATGAGCCCTCTTGTCTGGCAGATTTATTCTCAATGTGAATGCCACGTTCCTGAGTCACTGGCAGAGTGGTATGTCAGGACCTATACCAACCATTGTAAGCCACTAAGTCTCGCTTAGGGCAGGAGAAATGCCATGCCTCTGATTAGAGTGCCCTAAATGATTACTGTGCCTCCCCAAGCCCTCCCTGGTGCTATAGAAATCTCCCTGTCGGGTTTCCCTGAGGGAAAGGCCAGTCCCTCTGAGGCTCGGTGGCATCCCCAAAATGCCATCTTGCTATGATAAAGATCTCAAAGGAGCTAATGAAATTATCCCCTCTGCCTTTTATTCCTCAGTAACAACCACAAAATTAGATGAAATGGCCCCCTGCTCCTCTAATTTAAGGCCTATTTTATTACCTCCAACCCCAATTCTCTCTTTTAAACAGATACGAGACCCTGAAGACCCACAGGCCAATGGGGTTAGTAATTGCCTGGATTCTTCCTTCTGGCCAGTTCCCCAGAGGGTGTTTCTCCTTCCCTGAGGGTGGGGTCACAATCAGTTCAATCTTCATGCTTCAGAGACATCCCCTTTGAACAAGATCAAATGTTTCCCCACCCCTGCCTGGTGCTCTGTTCAAAGGAGCAGCAGCCCCTTCGCTCTCAGAGCATTAATGTCAACTCAGCCAGAAAGGCGAAGGCCAACGGAGGAGGTCCCTGGTTAATTGTCCACCAGGCTAAAACCAGGCCCACTCCAACCAGCACCTTGGGAGGGCGGGTCACCCCTATAAAACGTTAAGTGCACTTTGAACTCAGGAACAAGGAGAAGGAGAACTGTTTTCTCCAGCCTGCTGGGCTGCAATGGGAGCTTCGGCTGTTTGTTTTCTTTTTCCGAGTGTAGCCAGAAAGGGTAGAAGGACTTCTCTGCAGCAACCCCAGCAACCTTCTCTGCAGGTAAAATGCAGGTGAGGTGAGTACCCCAGCTTGCCCATGGGGAAACAAAGAGGAAGAAAGACAAGCATCAGTGGGGTCTGTCTAAAGGAAGCCAACCAAGGCTTCCTCTAGCTTTGAAGAAGGAACCTGAGAGAACAGAATTCTGGGAGCCTCAGAAACTGCTCCATCGAAGAAACGCTGTAGAGAGAAAAGGAATAAAAAATGCAAGGTGTTTACTCTTAATCATTAAAAGAAATGGAAGAGGACATTTTTTCACCCTCTTGCCTATTTGGAAAAGTTATTTGTGTTAACTAGTCATCCAAAGGACTCCTTCCAACTCAGGTCCATAATCATAAAAAAAATAAAATAAAGCTAAGAAACAGGAAACAGTCCTTTTCTTAACTGAAAGAGGATATGATAGTCATCAAAACAACACCTCCAGTCCTTTCGTAAAGCAAAGGTCTAAGATGTTCCATTTAAAACCAACTTTTCCTGGAAACAAGAACTTATAAGTTTTCTTTCAAATCAACAACAAAACCCCTGTAGTGGATAAGACAAACCAGCCAGCAAATCACAGCTGACAAGCGACCTGATCAAAGTTAAACATGGTTCCTAAATTATGCATTGACTGTGCTCTGGAAACGGAAAGCACACTCTTCCCACAGATGTCAATACCCAGGTTCAGCTTTACAATGAAACTTGAAAGCCTATTTTGGAGACTTTGCTTCTTCTATAAGAAGAAAAGATAAAGGTTTCACCTGAAAGAAATCAAAGACATCTGAGGAGGGATATGCCATTTATGTGTGTGTGTGTGTGTGTGTGTGTGTGTGTGTGTGTGTGTGTGTATCTGTCACCAGCTGCAGTCTGGGTTTTTAGGAATTTCAGCAATAAAGAAAATCACCAGTCAGAGACCAATCTGTTAATGACACTAGAGTCTGAAACCAGCAGGCCAGTTGCTATGTCCACTAGTTGTCTTTGCTCTGATTGCTCCCAATTGTCTACCTGGACACAAGGTACCCATGCTGAACAGTGTCTCTGGATCGAAGCCAATGCTCCAAAACAGCTATATTACACACACGCGCGCACACACACACGCATGCACACACACACACATACACATATGCGCGCGCGCACATACACACACACACACACACACACACACACACACACACGTCCTGATAGACAAATTCTACTACTGAGGCACTAGCAGTCCCATCTTTAGAAATAGTAAACATTTCATTGAATGAAAGAAGAGCACCATATCAGAAGTCCAAAACACAAAGTTCAGAAGCTCTAAGGAAATTCAGGCACTGTTATCACTTAAACTCTCTAATTAGGATGATGTGGGGAGTCAAGACTCACCTAGAGAGCTCTGTGACATGTGCCTGAGTGCACACCTGTGTGTGAGAGCCCGTGTGGAGGGGACCAGTTCAGCAATTGGATGACTTGACCTACCTGATTAGGACTATATTCTAAAACAGGAAGCACTCTGAGAATCAGATCTCTCCTAGAAGCTCAACGAGTTGCTAATTCTTACTAACTGGTAAGCACTTGCCATGTGTTCGGCACCACAAAGTCCAGACAGACAACCACCACCTAGCATTCAGCTTCTGCATGGATGGTGCAACACAAGACGGTCGGTAATACCTCAGATTCCAAAACCTACGAAAAGCCAAAACCCGCTCATATTTTAACATCTGGGCTTTTAAAATGCCATTCATTTTCTTAGTTTATTTTCCAAGTCTGATAGACAAACTGGATTCCACGGAGACTGGAAATTTCTGGGCACAGCTGAAGTCCTCACTCTACCCAAGCCCTAAGAAACTTTAAGAACAGGCGTAGGGTCAGCTAAGAATCAAATTTCTTGTACTGCCTTGTCTTTCACTAAATTCTCCTTCAGGCAGCTGCACTCCTGGGCTCAGCTCCAGGTAGAAGAAACCATGGCTTCATGACTGCTTGTACGTGGGACCTGTTGACTGGTACCTCTACTAGGTTGTGGAAAGCACGTGCATAAACCGGAAGACAGCTTCTTTCTCTTTGCTTTAGTGCTGCATTCACCCAAACAAAGCAACTGGAAAGGCTGAAGAATGAGCAGTGGTAATGTAGAAGCAGGATAAGAAAGCAGGAGCAAAAACTCATTCTCCTATGTGACCATGGTCTTTGGTTGGATTTAAGGAAACCCACCCCCCAACCCTCGCCCCAAACTGGCTTCCATGAACTCAGCCACCCAGCAGTTCCTAAAACGACCCAGGTCCCATTTTGGCTCCAACAACTCAGGTGAAACACCACCTTGGAGGCTGCTGCTCCCAACCCACAGGATGAAGCAAACTGGTGTCAAGCCAATCAGGGTGTCTCTCACTGATTCCAATATACTAAGAAGTATGGGGAAAACGGAAAAGCACTGATTTAAAAGCTTCTTATTAAAATTATTTAAACCTAAACTCTGTTTTAAAACATGCTCAAGCCACTCAGAAATACTTCTATTACCTCTGAGTTGTCTATTGCTTGCTCCCTTACTGCCTATATATTTAGATGTGTGTTCAATCCTAGGGCTGACCAGGGCTCCCTGTGTGTGGTTGAGGACTCTCTCTCCCAGGACAGCTAAGAGGGCTGGCTGCTCATGGCTGCAGGCTGTCATTTAATACATTACTGCTCCATGACCTAGAATCACCTACTACTCAAGAGGAAAACAATGACACAGACTCCTAACTTATCCTTTTCTTTTTTTTTTTTTTTTTTTTTTTTTTTTTTCTGAGCCATCCCGCCACCTGTTGGCAGCTC
>NW_017731405.1:1389588-1396176 GCF_001890085.2 Hipposideros armiger | reverse complement strand
ACACCACACACACACGCACACCACACACACACACACACGCACACAAAGTGAACGAGAATCAGTTCTGACCAGTGCCTTCCCAGGTATCCTGGGCTCCTCATGAGCTGCCCCAGGCACCTGGTGTCACCAGTGGCCCTCTGCTGCCCTGTACCCAGCCCTGTCCTCCCTGCACAGTGCCCATACTTCACCCCATCAAACTCACACCCTTAGCTAGCTGATCTGGAGAAGCATTTTATGAAATTAATTCCTGTTAAGGTATAAATAACTAATGTATTGGGTTGTCAGAAAAGTCATGACATATTTTTTCTGTTTTTCATTGCAAATATGTGTCATTAACTTTTACGACAACCCAGTATTACCTGTCTATGGATGCTTACATGTTGCATAAGAGGCTTAAAGAGAAATGTTTCATCTAAACTCCTCTAATGGTAAAATTTAGGCACAACAGTCAGTGAATTCCACCTTTTAGGGAGCCCTTTCTATAGCCCTCCAATCCCATCCCACTAACCGTTTCCCACTTCATCTGTTTCATAAGCTGGCTCTGACCCTATGGTGGGGCTGAGATGGCTCCTGCATTTGTAGAAATGGAGGTTAATGCTGATAAAATGATGTGGAAGGTCCAACTCCTCAATCTGTCAATTCGCCTGGAACAGAACCAAATAGTTTATGGAGAGGGAGCGGCCCTTCATCCATTTCTGGTCAGCATTTACTTAGGAAGGGGGTGTGCATTATCCTCAGTGTCTGAACCAAAGCAGTGCAGGGAGTGGGAAAAATTGGCTTCAAGACATTCCTAAGACCTCTGCAGAGACCCAAGGCATATAGCCCAGTATTTTCAAGAATGCCCAAAAGCACTTAATAATCAGTGTCTGTATAACCTTCCTAAAAATAACGGCTTCAAAACTGACTTCTTACACTGTTGACAAAGGACTCTCTGATTTGGTCCCATCCAAGATAAGAGCCTCTCTGTAAGAATAAAAGCATGTGTCAAGATAAAAATGGAAGTGGAGCCAATGGGACAGAAGCCAGCCTTCACAACCAAGTATCTAAGAAGCCAAGAAAAGAACAGGAAAAGGCACCCCTCAGATGCTGCCAGTACCACAGGGTCAAATATAGGGGTTTCTAAATCAATACTTCTCAGGCCGGCAGAGAGGCGTGTTGGTTAAGAGCTGGCTTGGGATGCCAGAGGGCCCAAATACACAAAGCCGACTTTATAGCTGTTCCTGGCCCTGCAGACCCTGGGGGAGAGTGCACCGGCCCACCTTCGGGCCGGGATGTGGTTCTGTGGGAAGATTTAATGTCCCCAAGGCACACCTTCTCCTCCTCCGCGACCCTCATTTGTTTTAAGACAGGCCAAGGAAGCTCTGGCTTCAGGAACGTGGACCCACGCTTCTGGACTGCTTGTACGTGGGACCTGTTGACTGGTACCTCTACTAGGTTGTGGAAAGCACGTGCATAAACCGGAAGACAGCTTCTTTCTCTTTGCTTTAGTGCTGCATTCACCCAAACAAAGCAACTGGAAAGGCTGAAGAATGAGCAGTGGTAATGTAGAAGCAGGATAAGAAAGCAGGAGCAAAAACTCATTCTCCTATGTGACCATGGTCTTTGGTTGGATTTAAGGAAACCCACCCCCCAACCCTCGCCCCAAACTGGCTTCCATGAACTCAGCCACCCAGCAGTTCCTAAAACGACCCAGGTCCCATTTTGGCTCCAACAACTCAGGTGAAACACCACCTTGGAGGCTGCTGCTCCCAACCCACAGGATGAAGCAAACTGGTGTCAAGCCAATCAGGGTGTCTCTCACTGATTCCAATATACTAAGAAGTATGGGGAAAACGGAAAAGCACTGATTTAAAAGCTTCTTATTAAAATTATTTAAACCTAAACTCTGTTTTAAAACATGCTCAAGCCACTCAGAA
Source organism: Hipposideros armiger (assembly GCF_001890085.2). NCBI lineage: Eukaryota > Metazoa > Chordata > Mammalia > Chiroptera > Hipposideridae > Hipposideros > Hipposideros armiger. The sequence continues at coordinate 1,394,260 of NW_017731405.1, read as the reverse complement.
ATACTTCTATTACCTCTGAGTTGTCTATTGCTTGCTCCCTTACTGCCTATATATTTAGATGTGTGTTCAATCCTAGGGCTGACCAGGGCTCCCTGTGTGTGGTTGAGGACTCTCTCTCCCAGGACAGCTAAGAGGGCTGGCTGCTCATGGCTGCAGGCTGTCATTTAATACATTACTGCTCCATGACCTAGAATCACCTACTACTCAAGAGGAAAACAATGACACAGACTCCTAACTTATCCTTTTCTTTTTTTTTTTTTTTTTTTTTTTTTTTTAGCTGAGCCATCCCGCCACCTGTTGGCAGCTCACGGCTGCTCAGCTCGGGCTGACTCGAACCACTGTTGCTCAGAGCTCAAACTCTTGAGCGAGCTCTTAACCAACTGAGCCACTCAGCCGGCCCTCTAACTTATCCTTTTCAACAGGGGTAAGAATCTAAACTCCTATTGACTTAATAGATTATGGTAAATTCTCAATTATGTGTGGTAATATGAGCCAAAACAGCCATGTAATTAATCCAAAAAGGAACTCGACAAATCATTCCACTGGTTTAGGAATACATTATACTTTTTGTGTGTGTGCCATAGTTTACCAAGGCATTTTTTTTTTCTCAGACTAACATTCATTCGTTCATTGAAAGTCTGTTCCATGCCAGCAACCATGCTGGGTGGGAGATGGCAGCAAAAAGAACGCACAGACTAGAGGAAAAAATGGGCACAAAGCAGTGAAGCTCACCGTGGCAAGTGCAGTGTGTTGTGCAAGCAGAGAAGCAGCAATTCACTGGAAAGCTGGAGAAAAAAGGCCATGTTCTGAATAACCTCTCATTCAGATAGTCTGATAAATAAGTGAAATTTTGGCTGGGTCTTAAATGAGGAAAAGAAATTCTAAATCAGTAACTCAAATGGAGGGGAGAAGGGTGTCCAGCGCAAAGGAAGAGTGTTAGGTGATGAGAGAAGGCCAGCAACGCCCAGGAGACAGCTCAGTAAACATCTTCACCCAATAACTCTCCACAGGGGCAGGGGACCATTTTACATCCTTCTTAGAGGAGATGTGGTCCTACATTTAAGAGTTTTCTTTTTTAATGGATGAGAACTTTGGTTGTTATCAGAGTGCGTCATCATGGCTAGCGTTTTCCCACAACCAACCTGAGCATGAGCAGCCCAGGAAACAACCCCTTACCTGTATGAGAAGGAGCTTCTTAACCACAGGAAAAGCCACAGGCCAGCTGTGAACTCAAGAGTCTGCTTCCCAGTTTACCTGAAAAACAACATGAAAGGGCCATTTTGTTAACTTGGAACGACCAGTCTTTTTACCAGTCCCAGTAGAGCTAACTGCAGACCATGTCTCTGGCTCCTCGGCCTCAGGGCAGAAAATCTGGCCAGCATCACACGGCCAACAGGTTGGATCAAAGAGACCTGGGTGGGATGCCTGGTTCTATAACTCAGCGGCAGGGTAACTGTAAGCCAGGTCCTTAACCTACTTGTGCCTCAGTTTCCTCCCCTGCAATAGCTACCCCACAGATTGATTAAGAAGGCCTTGTACACACCAGAAACCATGCCAAGCCTGCAGTCGCATGAATGGGATAGGTTCCCTGCTCTCAGGGCACTGACAGTTCACAAAGACAAAGAAGTAAACAGGTGGTAATCATGACCTCGAAGCAGCTGACAGGAACTAAAGTGAGGAAAATACAAGGTGACAGACAGGGAGCTTTTGCAGAGGCGCCTGCTGACCCCTGAGAGGTTAAAGGGAGCTCCCCAGAGCACTGGATGGCTAAACTGAGGTCTGAGAAGCAGGAGTTGGCCAGACTAAGAGGGCAAGCAAAGAGCATGCCAGACAGAGGGGGAGGGAGTGGGCGACAAAATGAAACGAGATACCTCAGATGCAAGAATAACAGTGAGTTCACAAGTGAAAGGAGTATTTCAGAAGCCAAGAGGGAGACAGACAGGCAATCAACAGAGCTGTAGAGGTAGGTGATCAAAAAAGGCGTGCAGCATTTGAGGATCATTTCAACTGTATGATAAGGCCCCTGGCAAGCCCAGGAAGGGTACGACATAGGAGAGTGGCATGGCTCAGAAAGCCTCCTGCAACACCAGAGAGAAGAGGGGATTAGGAGGAGGCAATGAAAGCCCATCTCGGCTACCTCAAACGCCACATCCCTGGTCTGCTGTAGAGAGGACCAAGAGAGAAGACCCTAGGGTAAGAAGAGAGTTAGGGTTCCCTCCGGCATGCCGGTAAGACACTGCTTCTAAACTACAGGTGCCTCCAGCGTTAGGTGATTCCCCCAGGCAGACACCCCATCGGGAGCAGTCTGCCTGTCCCAGCACACCCTCTAGAAGGTGGAGGAGTGCCTGGGTATCACAGCTTCCTCAAAGTGTGGTCCCCTGGCCAGCAGCCTCAACATCACCTGGGAATGTGTTACAAATGCAAATTCTTGGCCCATCCCAAACCTAGAGACTCAAAATCTCTGGAGGGAGTGTGGGTCCAGCAATGTGTGTTTTTACAAGCCCTCCAGGTGACTCTGATGCTCCCTAAAGGTAGCAGGAACTAAATGAGAGCAGTGCCAGTGTTGGGGGGTGGGGGAGAGCAGGGTGCTGAGTGCAGAGCTGGCCTAGCTTGATAACCCAACACTGCCTTTGTGTTCAAGGGCCTCACACGCTATAGGGTCTGTGCCGTTCATTTCTGTTTAAAAGGAAATACACAAAGCCGACTTTATAGCTGTTCCTGGCCCTGCAGACCCTGGGGGAGAGTGCACCGGCCCACCTTCGGGCCGGGATGTGGTTCTGTGGGAAGATTTAATGTCCCCAAGGCACACCTTCTCCTCCTCCGCGACCCTCATTTGTTTTAAGACAGGCCAAGGAAGCTCTGGCTTCAGGAACGTGGACCCACGCTTCTGCTTTTAGACAACATTTCTCTTCTCTCCTAGCCATGGAATCTGACCACTCCAGAACAGAAACAGAGAGGCCATCCGGAAAGCACCGTGTGGTTTTATCAGAGGGTCAGGTTTCCTTCTGGAGTGTGGAACAAACTCTGTGGTTACAGAGATACCGACACCTAGGAGCCATAAAGTGATTCAGGGTTGAGGAGAGCTCAGTTCAGCTGCCTCTCAGAACATCTATCTTCTCGCTATAGGAAAGATAAAACTACTCCTCCCCCGCAAAAAAAAAAAAAGCATATTTCTATAAAGAGCAGGCAAATTCTCACATTCTTGCTTATGTTTCTATAGCTCTTGCTTTTCTTTATAAAAAGGGGCGAAATGCGGTTCAAAACATAATAAAAACAGTGTTCAGATCAACACAGGTCATGGTGATGCCCTGCATGTTGCAACCACCCTCAGCTTCCAAGGTGTGTGTGGCGAAGGTGGCTGAGCTGCAGAGCCTCTAACAGGTCAAGGAACCGTGTGTGGCCCCTGTACTCCCAGCACACACGTAGTGCTTCGGAAATCCCTACTGCCTTCCCTTACAGCACCCTTTGCCTGCACACCCCAGCTCTCCAGCCTCCTTACCTGCCCACATGTGTGTGTGGTGCCCACACCTGAGGGCCTTTCACATGTCCCACATGGCCAATTTGTCCTGCACTCCACATCTTGCTAAGCACACTGAAGATAATGGCTATTCTGCCATCTCCCCCACCAGACTGTAAGATCCCTGAGGTGCTTAATAAGCATATGTTGAATAAATGACTGGACTCATATAGAATGAGAATTTCGGGCCTGGAGGCCATCCCCTCATCTTTTCTAGCCCAAATAGGTGCAATGACTTGCCCAAGGCCACAGGGCTCATGGTGACACCAGGGGAGGCGGTAGAGATTTGCTTGCACTGCTTTCTAACATTCTGGGGCTGTTCTCACTTTTCTTGGGTACCTGTAAACCATAACCCCTTAAAGACAAAAGCATTGTATTTGTGATAAGAATGGATTCATTTTGTGTGTGTGTTTTACTTTGAGACCCTGCCCAAGAGCATGCAGGAACATCTTGTGAATCTTAGAATTGGGGACACTAAGCACAGTCTCAGGGCAGAGCAGGGACTCTACGGGGAGCAGGGGCAGGAAATGGTTGTGGGCGGAGGAGTGGGTCAATCTTGGTAAAGGTTCCCAGAACGCTGGTCCCTGGGATGTAGTTATGTGTTGGTTTGGGAGTCCTCAGGTAAGAGAGGCAAAAAGCATCTCCCTTTTCATCTCCATGCTGTTCTGAAAACACACTGTATCGTTCAAACAACCTTTGGCTTTGGCAGTAGAATATTCAAGTTCAGAGTTTCATTTTGCTAGCCAGGAGCTGAAAACTCCTGGAAAATATAAATATTTTTTAATAGATATGAGAGAGACAGCATGCACTAAAGCACACTTTCTAGGTGGCATGGGTCTCAGAAGAGTCAAGCCCTTCTCCTCAAAACAGACTAGGAAAAGCCCCTCGGTGGTGAAGGGAGGGTTTCTGCTGCGGGCCAAGCTCACCTGTGATGCAGGGACAGAAGCAGGGTCATTTCCTGAGCTCCTTTCTCAAAATAAAATAGGCTAAAAAAGGGGCAAAATGATCCCAAGTACAATTATGTTTAATCTTAATTTTCATATATAGATCACCTGGCTTTTCATTACAACTGGTCAAGTATATGTGAAATAGCCATATTAGACAGAACTATGACAGGTGCATCATCAAGGATATTAAACACACACACACACACAC
>NW_017731405.1:1351929-1387968 GCF_001890085.2 Hipposideros armiger | reverse complement strand
AATGATGGTGCCAACTTGGGCCAGTGAAGCAACGTCCTCCACAACTAGACTGAAGAACCAAAGGACAGCAACTTGTCTGTTCCCCTTCCCCCAATTCCTCAGCGCTGTTCCCATCCCTCAATTCCCCAGCACTGTTCCCATCCCCCAATTCCCCAATTAAAATAAATAAATAAATAAAAAATAAATCAATACTTCTCTAAACTGGTGTTTCTGAAACCTGCCTGATAAGAACCATCTAGATACTTAGTTTAAAAAATACAGATTCCCAGGACCCACTCCATGCCTATAAAGTCAAAACTCCAGGGGTGAGGTCCGAGAATATATATATATATATATCTAGCCAGCACCCTAGGAGAATGTCAGGCAAGTTTCAGAAATAATGCTTTAAATGAAACAATAGGTAACTTTTTGAAACTCTATAATCAGATAACTTCAAAGTGATAGGATATATGAGAAAATGCACCCTTAACTGGAGGAAGTTAGAGCCTTCTTTATCTAGTTAAAATTATGGAATATAATCAATATGCAATGCAGAAATCAATGTAACTAAAACTTAGCAAAACAAATCCTCTCCCTTTAGCGTAACTATATCTGGCCTGGAACACCCTCCCAAACTTCCCTCCTGCCCGAAGGACTGAAGGTAATCCCTGCACAGCTGCTCCTGATGGCTGATACAGGCCCGACTGGAAGGGACAGGGCTGAGAACCCTCAGTCTCATCCCAACAGAGACCAGCCTTAAATAACAGGCAACCAATTCTAAGTCACACCCAACAGATGCCCTCCTGTTATCAGCCTTTACAAGTTTTAGCCTTCGGCTGACTATTCCATAGTCTTATTCACATCCCAGCTTTATGTGACTCAAAAGTGTGGTCCACAAAACCAGCAGCATCAATGCAGGGGGGGAGTGAAGGGAAGCTTGTTAGAAATACAGAATCCCAGGCCCCACCCAGGCCTGCTGAATCAGAATCTGCACTTTAACAAGAGTTGGGGCAATTCTTGTGTGCGTTCAAGTTTGAGAAGCCCTGCTTTAAAGCATGGCACGTGCCAATGTGAGACTTTATCCCCACCTGTGCAATAACCGGGTCATCAGCCCACCCACGGACACTCCAGACTCCAAGAGGCCTTCTGCCCTCACACTCTTGACTACCATCTTGTCAGCCTTGGTTTGTCTTGGGGCCAACTCATCATCAGCACCACTGAGACAATCCAAAGCCCAACTCTTAGAGAGTTAAAAGGGGGCAGTGGGTACTGACTGTCTCTTACATTCTCATCTGGCTCTTACATCTGCCTCCCTGAGAAGGCGGGGAATGCGCCTGACCATAAATCAGTAGAGACAATCCAAAGTCAAACAATACCATGGAATGCGGGCTCTCTTGGTTTCAGCACAATGTTAATGAGGTCAAGGTCAGGGGTATGATTAGCTTCCTCTGTATCTTGGCACAGACTCCAACCCCCTGCCCTCTGGCTGCCTATAAAGGCTGGCTGACGCACCCTTGGTTACTAGGAGAACGACAGGGGGAGGCTGAACAGAGAAGCACCAGTAAACAACTAAAAAACCTGAAATGACTGATGAGCAGAACGTATTGTGGAACAGCATGCAGCCCAGAGGGATGGCTGACAGGTGACAGATGACCGGATCAGAACTCAACGTGATCTGTATGGGATGAACAACGTGCCAGAATGAGAAAGCTTAAATTTCACAAGAAGAAATGGGAAGTCCTATGGTCACGATTTTACAAATAAAATACACACATATAAGCTAGAAAAAATCTAACCTGATGGCAATTCTTGTTTTAAAAAGTTTATTTTTAAAACATGCAAGTTATGTTGCTTATGTAGTTGCTAAGAAAGCTAACATATTCTTAGGGTGCCTGAGTCTAGTTTCCAGACCAAGGGAGCAGTGGTCCCTGGTTGCACAGCTGATCAGACTACCCTAAACAGTCCCCTGTCCACCTGTCCACACAGGTGAATACACAACCTGTCACACCTTTCCATCACCATCACCACTTGGGTTATTATTCAGCGTGGCCGCTTTACCTGGCTACAGTTCTTTTTGGCTTTGGATTGTAGTTTAAACGTCCCACACCTCAGTTTAGCTCCCTTTGATGCTGCCCTTTCTTCTTTTTTAAAGATTTTTATTGGGGAATTGGGGGATTGGAACAGCGCTGGGGAATTGGGGGAAGGGGAACAGACAACTTGCTGTCATTTTGTTCTTCAGTCTAGTTGTGGAGGACGTTGCTTCACTGGCCCAAGTTGGCACCATCATTGCGCTCTTCCCGGGCGAGGCAGATCAGTCGCCGGCTTCTGGAGGCCGCTCACTGCGGCTGCTGGCCGCTCACGCTGGCTGCTGGCTACACACGGTAGCCCATGGCAACCCACTGCCACAGGGGCTGCAGCCTACGCCGTTGCCGGCGACTCACGGCAGCCCAGCTCCAGGTTGAGCTGTTGTTCAGCATCTTAGCTGTGGAGGGCAGTGTCACTGGCCCTCATATGTGGGATCCGAACTGGGGCCCTCTGGCGTCCCAAGCCAGTTCTTAACCATCGCGCCACTCGGCCGGCCCGATGCTGCCCTTTCTTTACTAACCAAGAAAAGAACTATATATTATACCTAAGCACAAAGTGGGGAAAAAACATGTAAATGGACAAGATGACCTAAGCGTACTCATTTACCAAAAGGATTCAGATCAAAATGACCTACAGTCACCTGTTTAAGCCAGCACACTCTGCTACATATTACAGCATGAATCCATGCAGAATCAGTAATTAGGTCTGTAAATTATAAGCTTCTACGACAGAATAGCCCTGAGAGCACTACTATAAGGACAAGCAAATGACAGAGTATATATATCTGTTTAGACATACTTCTCTGTGTAGAATCATCCTCTAGGAACGGACAGTTAGCCATTAAACAAAAAAATGGATATGATTTTAGATTATTTTAAAAGTCATGGGCCATGTTTTTCTTAAGTGTATATTTCATATACAAATGATAGTCATTTATTAAAAAAAAAAAAAAAAAGACTGCTTACTGCCTATGTAGTTTCCAGACTATCCAGTCTATTGCTTTTAATTTCAGAAATTGTGATCCCTTTGGGCAAGAGAAAAAACGTTTTAAAATTTTAAGAGGTATGTGTCCTGAATAAGTGTGTGCTGTGCACCACTTATTTGAACATTATATGAGGCTACTGTCTATGCAGTTACAGCCATCCTTAAACAACTGGCTAACTGCCTCAAAACTGAAAAACAATATGTGAAATTCAACCCAACTGCAGTCTGCCCCAAGAGAAAGGAAGCGTGAACTCCAGTTGCCTTCGACAACACAGCTCAGTGTGGAAAGAAAGAAAATGCTGAACAATAGAATCTGTAGAGGAAAAAGAGCCCCCTCTAATTTTCCGGGCATGTAGGGAGGTTGCTGCTAAAGGGATATTTAAGAGTTCACTGTTGGTTTGCATTCTACTGAACACTGAACACAGTTTTAAAGAAGAAAAAAAATCTCACATGACAGGACAGTACATATTTAATTCAGTACTTCTGATCAATCTGATTTAATGCAGCACTTGTCAATCAGACAGATGCTTACACAGTTAGACATAGAACTGAAACACTGCTCAGATCACACATGTTTATGAAAGCATACAAAGCATACCCACAGCAAGAGGGTGTTCTTCCTCATTGTTCGGAGGAAGCTGCCCCACTCTGGCTTTGGGTCACAGCACCCAGTCCTGGTTCCATCCCTCCAGCCTTCCAGTATTAGTAACTATTTTTATAACAAATAAGAATTTCAATTTCTTCTTGAAGACGGGGATCTGTTCATAATGGATGTACCACAGATGTTAGAAGATGTACAGTGTTGTGGGCAAAACTGCTGAAACAGTTTTGTATGAAAACAAACAAACAAAAAAAACAACAACAACTGTTTTGTTTCTTCTGATTTTAAAACATGAGCAACACGTTCCTTACAGAAAATCGGGGGGGGGGGGGGGGGGGGCGGGAAGAAAAAAACAGTAACCTGTAACCCCACTAGTCCAAGATAACCAGTTAAAATTTTAGTCTCCATCCTTCCACTGACTGTGGCTACGAGTTTTCCCTCAGTGGCATCCCAGTTAAGCAGGCATGGGTGAGGAGAGGCATTGTTGCTGGTTACACAGGCTGACAATGATTGATAAGCCCCACTGGCCTTACCCTAAACCCACAGCAATAAGAGCAATAATGGTTGTACACAAATCTAATAGCACGCTTACAATTCAACAAGCATTCATTGGGGCCTACTATGCACCCTTTTATTTATTCCACAAGTGAATGAAATTCAAATTAATGGCAATAGCCCCTGGGGGCCTTTAACAGAGAAGGCGGATAAGCCTTGTCTCTTGTGGACATAAAAACAAAAGTCAGTTTTCCTAGTACAAGTTCTCCAGGTGCCTACAGATTCAGTTCCTAGTGAGAGCTCTCGCCCTGGCTTGCAGATGGCTGCCTGCTCGCTGTGTCCTCACATGCAGACCAGGAGGACCCTGACCATCCTCTCTAAGGTGGAAAAAAAATAATACAGGGGAGAAAGGGTTGTTGAGAAGCTGTATATAATGACCTAGGAACCACAGGGGTCCCTGAAGGTCAGTGCACTTTTAGGATCAGAGAGATTCACTACAACAGAAGTTCTTATAGTTCCACAAACAGGGAGTGAGGGCTTTAAAAGGCCACACACTTACTGTTATAACACTCTAGCTTCATACATCAGCCTGGGCTGCAGATCCTCACTGCATTACCCTCATGCAGTCAAAACCCAGGCAACCTGGTTATACCTTGTTGAACTATTCTCTGTACATAAAGAAGGCACAAGGAAAGAACTGCTTTTACTGCTAACCTCACCTCAGCAAGTACTAAACATTGTTACCAACCTGCTGAAACCCTCAACGCTCTTCATTCAAATACTATAACTGGGTACAAAGTTCAGTACCTATTACTTTAGAAACCATGTGAAGTGTTTTAAAAGTTAATTTGGTTGCACTCTCCTAAATGGAACCTCAAAAATTCATCCGATATAAACACCTCAAATGTCTTATTTAATTTTGACTCATATATGTTTTATTTATTTATTTATTTATTTATTTATTTTTAGCTGAGCCATCCTGCTACCTGTTGGCAGCTCAGCTGCTGCTCAGCTTGGGCTGGACTCGAACCACTGTTGCTCAGAGCTCAAACTCTTGAGCGAGCTCTTAACCAACTGAGCCACTCGGCCGGCCCTCGACTCATATATGTTTTAAATAGTGTCTATAAAACCATTTAATCAATACAGGCAGTATTAAATCAAAATCAGAACAAGGAGGAAACATCAAAATACACTGAGGCTCTCCTTTCTTATCTTCCAAGCCTCAAAGTTAGGTGTTTCTCTTGACCTAGCTGATGGTATTACATTTAAACTAAGAAACTATGCAGATAACACATCTCTTTAGCTATGCTCAGTATTTTGTTGATGCACACAAAACTAGTTTACATTCTCAGCAAGTGAAGGTCGCCTTACATTTTCTTAAAGAAAACATACACCTGTATATTAGTCAGCTTGGGCTGCTATAGGAAAACATCACAGATTGGGTGACTTAAAAAACAGACATTTATTTTCTTTTCTTCTGGAGGATGGAAGTCCAAGATCAGGGTGCTGTCAGATTCAGTTCCTCCTGGTGAGGGCTCTCTTCCTGGCTTGCAGATGGCCACCTTCTCACTCTGGCAGACAGAGAGAGTGCTGTGGGCTCTCTTCCTCTTCTTATAAGGACATGAATCCCATCATGGGGGCTTCACTCTCGTCACCTCATTTAAACCTAATCGCCTCCCAAGGCCCCACTTCCAAATACCATCATATGGGGGATTAAGCCTTCAACACATGAATTTTGGAAGAACGCATTCTGTTCTTAGCCAATGTGTGGGGGGGGGGGAGGAGAGGGGGTATCAATTTTATCAGTTATACATCTTAGGTATTAAATATGTCTAGAATTATTCCTTTTAACTATCTCGGTTCAAAACAAAATAAACTGATCTCACCAAGTCCACAAAATAACACCAGTAAGTGTCTGCTCATTTAAGGCCAAGGTCAGGGGCTTGATTATCCCCAGTTAGGCCTGTCAAAAGGTGAAAGAGAAAAACTGAATTACAAGGACACAGATTATTCTCACCCTGAGCACTATTTAGGAAACCTCAACAGACCAGGCAAACATTTGCCACTACTATGAAAACAATTCTATCTTTTACCTCTAGCTTCAGACCTCTCTTTCTGCCTGTGTATCCAACTCTCTGCTGGACATCTTCCTCTCTGGAAGGCTCACAGTTCCGTTTTGGATTCAGCTGAAACTTATTACTCCTCGCCATCTCCCCAAACTGAGGCTCCCCACAGCTGTTTACTTCAGTGAATGGCGCCACGACCCACACCAGTCACCCTGGACTCCCTCAAGCTAAGTGCCCACCCCCGGGAGACGACCAAGGAAGTGTGGTCAGTCTGTCCAGGACTCTCTCCCATTCCCTCACCAAGCACCAAGAACCCTCAGGATTCCTACACTAGCTTCCCAACTCACCTTCTACCCCACCTCTGGCCTCCTTGTCACCTAGCCCATCTAGTGGCCATCAGTTCTTTCTAAAGCACAATATGATTATGTCATTCACCTGCTGTAAATTCTCCACCTTCCACACAGCTTTCAAGATGAAGTTCAGACCTCTGCTCAGCACCCAAGACCTACGCCCTCAGGTACTTCCCTGCACAACTCTGCCTCCAGTCCAAGTAACTACTGTCAGTGCCCTTTTCAAGCCTTCTAGATGCCAAACATATGCATTACTATTGCATCACGTATGACTGTACTTTTATAAGTAATGAAAAAGAAAAAAAACAAAACCATGAAGGTGGATGAGGAACCAAGTATCCATTCTTTTCTTCACTCTTTTAGTCACACCTTCTACAGCAAGAGAAAGTCAAGTGTTTCAAGTGCTAGGCCAGACTCTTCCCCGAACACAATCTGGGTTTTATAAGTTGATGATCAGGTCAGACCTTTGATTCCTTCTTTGCCTTTCTAAGCCTGAGAAGTCTCACCTCTGAGGAAAACTGCTGTTTGTTTTCATGGTACGTTCTACTCAGCCACAGCTCAAACTGGACACATATTTTTATAAAGCACAGAAAGAAATATCCCCCCCCCACACACACACACACCCTTTCTCCCTTATCCCTGTGGAGTAACCATAGGACTGGCTGGTCCCTGCCACCACACTCAGCCGGGTCACATCCCTCTAATTAGGCTGGCTTGTGGAAGAGACGCTTTTTCAGCACAGGCTCTTCTGAATCAAAAAGGCAGCTTCCAGGGTTTGTGGAGGTCCTTCCCATAGAGGGTTTGCTTTTCCAACTAGAATGTGTGCTCTGTGAGAGGAAAGGGCTGCTCTCGGTTTTTGCTGTGCATAAGAGACCAGAAGAAAGCCTGACCCATGAGAGAGTCACCATAAGTATTTGCTAAATGACATGATAAAAGAATGGATGATTGAGGAAACAAATAGGCATTCCTCCCAAATTAGAAAGGCAATATACAACATAGTTATGCAGCTCAAAGAATACAATTTTGCTAAGAATGCCTTTTGTTCACTCTGCTCTTAGATACAACCTTAGTAAAACACGGACAATGTATCATTAACCTCAAGAGATACTTTAAAGTTGCTTTTTTGGAGTAAATTCTAGAGATTAGATATTTACTTACTATTTATATCTAAGAGCAGTACCTATTGAGTATAATGTTGCTTTTAGGATTCCCAAGAGAGGCACTCACCATGTCCACCACTAGAGTCTTCCTTTTTTTTCCTCAAATACAATTTGGATATTTACTTTAGTGGGACCTGGAACCTGAGAACCTGCCATTGCAAGGGGGCAGTGAGGCCTGGGCTTGCAAGCCACACCTGTGCTCCAGCCTTCAGGTCCACACGGGGCCTACATTACACATTCCCTGGAACGAGAGTCCCCGAAAAGGCTGGGCCAAAAGGCTGGGCCAAAAGGCAGCCTGCAAGTTCTAGAAAGACCAAATGTTTCTGGGTGTGGACTGCTGGGGGCATGGGTACAGCCCCTACTCAGGGTCTGCCTAAGTAGCAGTTGCTCACTCTAAAATCAGGTATTGTTGCATTCTACTTCTTAGAATAGCACTGTTTTTTCCTGGGCATTTGAAATAGTTGACAACCATCATTAACATTTCCTGAGCACTTAGCCAGAGACACCACCCTAAGACCTAAACAAAAGTAATCACAGTTAATCTTCAAGGTGATTCTTTGACCTGAACTCTTATCACCACCGTTTTACAGGCACAGAAACCAAAGCTGAGGGAAATTAAATAACTCCTTCAAGGTTGAGATAGCAACACCTCCGGGAACTCAACAGCCCCAACTTGGGTCTTCTATTTTTGGTCTCCTACTTTGTCAGTTCTTTGTAATAAAGAAGTTAAAATGCTGTATATACTGTTCAATAAAAAGAAATATATACTTTTCCATATAGTTTTTCTATCTTCTCTGACTCTGGACTTTTCCTTCCTGCCCTGCCCAAACATTATAAGCAGTAAAAATCTCTTTAATTCATCAGTCCACACATCTCTGTAGGCAGGTGCCATTGATTCTGAGCCCATCCGCATGGATGAATAAATAGCATAGATTATTTTTTCCAGAAGGCATCACTTTGCTCTCATCTACAAAGATCCTTTTTCCTTCTTATAGACAAATGACTGGTCCATGTATCATGACTGAAATTATATTCAAGAATGTTCATTTGCAGTGTAATTATTCTCCCTAATTGGACCACTCTGAAGACAAATGATTCCCTCCTCCCCACTCCCATCATCTCCAGCAACACACACTGTCTTCTTCCCGGCACAAAATGTTTGCTGCACCCTTTGCAAACCACCACCAGCCTCACTACCTGCTCTCCGTGTGACCACATAGGAAAAATATTATTATAACAAGGGGCTTTATCTGGTATGACTTCCAACCCCTCAAATATTATTTCATCTGAACCAGATTTCTGACAGATTAATAACAAGTCTATCACAGCAAAAAGAAATGAGAATCTTGGATTCTCTTTTCTTTTCCCCATCTTTAAAACAGTTCCTCTCCCCATTTCTTTCCCCTATCTTTATAACATTCCCTCTCCCCACCGGCATTCGTTCCCTATCTCTTAAACTTGAAAAGGAGAAGTCGTTTTAAATGGACCAGTAGGAAAGAATCAGGAAAATCCTGGAAAAGGCAATGCCAAAGAAATTAACATCCGATCATCGCTTAAACCTGGCAGGGGTGGAGCTCTCTCGGGCGTGGGCGATGCAAACGCAACGTGCGGACAATAAATGTCCCTTCAAACTCGGTTACCCAGATTTAACTCCCAGGACGAGGTTCTAACAGCTACAGCTCGCCCTCCCCCTCCCCTCCACACCTCTCCGCCCTTTGGCTCCGACTCACACTAGTCTATAGGGGCCGCTTTGCGATTTCAAACAGTTCTACTCTTACATGTGGGTCACTGATAGCAACCTACATGCATGCACACAATCAGAGTAGAGAAAACGGGAAATACAGGAAATGCCCCGGGTGGGAGCGAGGATGGGGGTGGGGGATAAGACTTCGTCTCTACTCCCGTTTACTTCCATTGAAACAGCTCACTGACGCTCATGAAACTCATGACTCTCTTAAAGTAAGAGAAAAAGTTGAACCGCATTGAAGAAAACCCTTTCGCTTTTCTGAGTCCAAAGAACACTAGACCTCTGAATGGAAAGGAAGAGAAGGAAGAAGAAAAAAAAACCACCAAAAACCAAACACCAAAACAAAACTTTGTGCCTAAAAACATCCAGCAACAGTCTCCACCAGTCCTTCACCCCATCCCACGGGCTCATCCCAGATGTGGTCTTCCCCACTCCACGCCCACCTCCTCCAGCCCGCACCCCAAATCACTGCGCTGCCCACAAAAATGCAGCCCAACGCTGAGAAGCAGCTGACGTCTGTGGCCGGCGTGACCCACACGCCACAGACCGGGTCCCGCGGGGGTGACCACGGGCGGCCCCTCCCGCGCGTACCAGGCGCGCAGAGGTGCGCCCGGCACCCGAGAGCCGCGACGCTTGCGGTCACTGGCGGTCGGAGCTCGCCAGCCGCGGCGGGAGAGCGCCACTCGCGCCGGCTTCCCGGCAAAGCGCTGCTCCAGACACAACTTTTCTCCACGGCTGCTGCCGGCGGCCGCGGTAGTGAGAACAGAGGCAGCCGTTCCCTCCCATTCCCAGCGTCCAGCACCCGTCCCGCTGCAGCTCCCCGGCCCGGTCGTCTTCCCTCCCGGCGGGCTCCGTGGGCGCCGGAGCGGAGTTCCCGCGCACGCAGCCAGGTCTCCGCTGGCCCCCCGCGCGGGGGTCCCCCGCCGGCCCCACCTGGCCCCGGCTGCAGCCTCTCCCTCCCGCGCGCGGCGCGCACGGGGTCCCGCGGCTCCAACTCACCCGGCCCCGGCTCGGCGTCTCCGAGCCCGCAGCCTTCCCCAAGCCGGGGCTTTCCGTTACGCCTTCTCGCAGCCACCTCTCTCTCTCTCGCTCTCGGGTCCCGCGGGCCGCTCCGGGAAGGCGGAGGGAGGAGAGAGGGGAGGAGGCGGCGAGAGGAGGGGGCGAGGGAGGGGAGGGGAGAGGGTCCACGGGTGGGGGAGGAGGCGCAGGCGAGGCGGGCGCGCCGACCTGGGCCGCCGCCGGGCTAGCACGGAGGGAGGAGAAAGAGGGGCGGGGGCAGAGAAAGAAAGAGGCCGCCAAGCCTCCCCGCCCAGGACCGGGCCCCGCGCCGCTGCCCAGTCACCACCGCCGCCTCCGTCCGGCTCTCTGGCCGAGCGTCCGGGGGGAGGGTTCGGGACGCGGGGAGGGGGCGGCGGGCGGACGAGGCTCGGCCCCCGGAGGGGAGTGCGCTGCGGAGCCCGGAGGGTGTGAGCGAAGCGGGGATCCCCGGGGGGAAAGGCGGGGGGGCCCGGGGGCCTGGGAGCCGGTCATCGCGCCCGCCCGGCGGCGCCTCCCGGAATCCTGCGAGGGTCCCCAGAGCCTCGCCGGGGAACCTCGGGGACAGTTTCGAGAAACCGTCTCAGGAGCGCCGAGAGCACGCGCGGCGCAGCCGGGGAGGCCCGGAGCGGCGAAGTCGGAGCAGGGGTGAGAGGCCGGACTCCCTTCGCGGACAGCGGGCCCTGAAGCGAGCTGCGCGGTTCCCCAGGCCGGGACCCCGGGGGAAGAACGCCCATCTGATGGTCCCGGGAAATCCAACACGGAAGGGTGGGTTGGGGGGCCTGGACCCCCCATCCTCGCCTTCCTCTCCTAGAGAGGAGGCTCCGGGCATAAGTTTCCTTGCCCTGAGAGTCTCTAGGTGAGGAAACTCAGTGCAAACAGTCACAAAGAATATTCGTAAATAGATTGGGGGTCCTGAAACACCCTCCCCTGCACTCAAAAGACTGGCCGGATGAATTTCGAAGGCGCTTTAGCGGACAGTCTGAAGCATTCTTGTCCTGACTCCTCACCACCGCCCCCAAGGGTGGCAGCAAACAGCACAGAGTTAAATGGCTACGAATTAAGGAGACAATATCCCTTATGATTTAAACAGCGGTCCAGCATCTAGCCAAGTAAACCCTCCTGTCTGTTTTTCTTGTCGCACTTGCTCCTGTCCCCAACTTCTCAGCCTATTGTCTGGGACACCTGTATCTGGTCGCCTGAACTCAGACCCTAGAAGTCAGTTTGGTCTCTCTTCTCCATTGCCAATAACAGCTCCCATTAAGTCTTCACTTGTAAGGTCTTTCCAGTTGCCAGTCCTTTTCAAAGACAGCTGCCACCTTCCAGGTTCGTGGTAGAGCAGCGGTTCTCAACCTTCCTAATGCCGCGACCCCTTAATACAGTTCCTCATGTTGTGGTGACCCCCAACCATAAAATTATTTTTGTTACTGTTATGAATCGTAATGTAAATATCATTTTGTTTTCCGATGGTCTTAGGCGACCCCTGTGAAAGGGTCGTTCGACCCCCAAAGGGGGTGGTGACCCACAGGTTGAGAACCGCTGTTGGTAGAGACTTCATGGCCTCAGTGGCCTGCCTCCTCCTTGGTTTCCTGCTGTGGCACCCATCTGCACAAGCCTACAGGTTAATGGTTATAGAACACCGCGCAGGCAGGCCACTTCCTGTTCTAGCAGCTCTCTGGGGCACTTTGACACAGGAAATTCTGAATTACTTAAAAATTTTTCTATGCAAAACCCACTCCTTAGAGCCTGGCTCTCTTGCTGAGTATCCTCTCCTCCTCCAAGAAGGGTCCATACTATCCATGTGGGAGTTGCTGATGCCCTTGCCAGAACTGGAATGCTCTCTTTCATGTTCTCCCACAGCCAAATCCCACTTATCTTTATTGAAAATGAAGCTTGTAGTACATTTCTTCTATGAAAGGATGCTTGATCTTCCCATTTTCAAAATCATACACTAGAAATAACAAAGCTTATGGGGAAAATAGGGTTAGAAACAAACCACTCAAAATCTACGTAACATTGCAACCAGAGCACTAACAAAAACAGCCATTCCAAAAAACATACCAGCAGAGTTTATGAGCCATGTTAAATTCCTAATATATTTACAGCAAATATAAGTATAGGACTTTACCTTTATAAAAAGATGGAGGTAACAGATGATGGGATTGGAAAGAGTTGTTTGAGGCTGCACCATTAGGAAGATAAGCACAAAATGTGCAAATAAAAGGTGAATTCCCCCCTCCCAATTAGCCTTTCCACATTAGAGTCCATGGCCAAACCAATCTAAGAGAAAGAACATAGGGTGACGTGGCATCAGGCATAGCATTGTGTGTTCACAACTCACATCCTGCTGTGTGTTGCTTGCAGGTGCTGTTACTTGGTGGTGCAAAATATGAGGTTCTGAGAACAACTGTATGTGAACCAACACAACCACCCCATTTTACTAATATCCTTTCCCTACATATCAATCATGAATTAGTGAGTCTGTGTTACATAGGCTCTCATTACAGAAACATGCTGGTAACAGAACAGACTTACTTAATTCTGTGCTTAGAAAACAGACAATACTTCATTCCACAGATCTATTGAGCACTTACTGTATGCCAGGGACTGGTTCAGGTGCTGGGGATGCATCAGTGAACAAAGAGAAACACAAAAATGTCTGTCCTCATCGACTGTGGGTACCTGAACAGGGCATGATGGATGGTCTGTATTATTTGGTGGTATTACACATTTCATATATACGTAACTTGAATTGATACCTCATGTACATTTTAATCTCTTTGAGGGCTAGAGTTCATCAGCCTTATGTCGTATCTTTCACAATGTCTGACAGTAAGTACTTACTGGGAAATGTAAATTAGGGAGTTTACACCCATTTATATCTTGTGCTATTGAATTCACAGGAAACCACCTGGGAAATCTAAAGTTTTCTCGGAACCCTATTTGTTGTGAGTTGGGCTAAAACCAAAGCAAGTGTCCCCAGATGGATCATTTGGATTTGAAGAATAGATAAATCACACTTAATAGGAAGCAAGAAATTAGGGATGGAAAGCGGAGAGGGAATAGAAGAGGAGATGCTAAAAGGTGTAGTTCAAGAGGAAAGTACCTGCTAAGTTCTCTGGAAAGGTAGGCTGGGAAGAGAAGGATAGTAACAGGAACTTCGAGATATTGTGAATGCTGCTTCTATCATGTGCTTCAGCCACATTTTCAAAAAACACTTACTATAAGGCATAAGTGAGGTGGAAATTATAAGAAATTAAAGGGAACCTACCAAGTTTGATCAAATGACAAGGAGGCCTTGGAAGAAAATAATTATCAGCCACCAGATAGGTCATAAGGCAAAATTACTATGGTGTATGGGTAAAATGTTATGCTTCTGAACTTACTTGCCTGTGCAGATCACTCCTTTCTTGGAACATTATACCCTCCCTGGTGTCACTTGCATCAACAAGGCTATGTGTTTTTCATGTGTGAACACTTTGTATCCTATTCTGAGTAAGAACTGCTTGGGATTCAAATAAAATATGCATTTATAACAGGCACATTTGATATATTTTCATGATTGTCAGCATACTGAATATAGATTAAATTTGCTTATTCCTCTTCATAAAAACCTACTTCTCAAATCCACTAACCCCCCTCCATTTTGAGGGATTGATATTTCCTTAAACTGTGATCATAGAATTTTAGCACTAGAAACACAAACTTGGAAGTCAGTATCTTTTGAAAAGCACAAAGAATTAAAGGACTTAAACTGAGAACCTCTTCAAGGAAAGTAGCCAAACTGCAGTTCACCAACTTGGGGTCCTGCGAAAAATCGGTTTCTTAAAACTATCATTCTGCCTTTTTAGTCCATGGATCTAAAGAAGCCAACTAAAATTATAAGAATCCACTTTCCATAACAAATACAGGTTGAGAAGCCATCTTTTGGGCAACAGAAATGGCCTGGCTAAAGTCTCCAATAGATTTGGTAATGCTGTATTTCAATTTCTGCTTCCAAGGGTGAACATGAAGTTAAGTCAAGGGTGAAAATGAAGCCTGTAAATACAAAAGAAATTTCCCTGTTTTTACTGAAATTCCATTACCAAGGTGCTAGGATATCTGATGAATGAGGATAGCTAAATGTTTCCAACTGAGAACAAATATTCCAAGTGCCAATATGCACATAGGGTTTTCCAGTAACCACGTAACGGAAAGGTATAAGGACCAAGTCAGATAGCAAGAGCCATGAGCTTCTGATAAAGAAAATTTCAATGATCTACAGAAAAGGCTTCCTTTTTCCTCACACATCTATTAAGCACACTGTCCACATTAGAGCCAAGGAGAAACATGGCCCTCAAAATACACCGTGACTAAGTTATGAAAAAAAGAAATACCCCGAACTTTGGGCATTTGCCCTCTCCTGATAAAAACTGAGGGCTGTGAGTCACTTTTATCTTCCAGCCACTGTCTATCTCTTGGCTTTCCTTTCTTCTATAAATGAAGCAGCCGTTTTAATTTGTCACTGACTTCTAAAGAAGTATCCTGCTTTCCTGCCTCTAGTTCCAAAACTAGACTCCATGTGACTGCTTAAACTCACCCCAAGAAGGTGCTCCGTTCATTTCCTCCTATTATGTCACCACTACCATAAACAAATCCATCTGGCCCTCATCCAATTGAGCTTACCCCTGAAGTGAGGTGGAAATTTCCATACAGTGAGAATGTTTTATTGCAATATTACTTTATAAGTTGCATGCAAATGCTGCAACATTTCTTAGCTGCTCAATCACATGTAACTGGCAAATTCAATTCACTGAACCTCTATTGACTCCAAATCTTCACCTGCAGACGTTTTCCTGGATTACAAAACTTTCTCGGAAGAGGTACAAAATACAAAGAAGCTTAGGGGATTAGCTGTTTTAACAGTATTCATGACAGGCATAAAACCACCCAAAGAAAGCAATGCTTTAGCCCTTTCTAACAATGCTGTTCCTCTGCTCTCTGATTTGGGCTTTCAGGAACTTTATCTTTTCTATTATGAATTATGTGTTGTTCTCAAAGCCTCTAAGAGGCAACGTTTTACTATTATCCTCACTTGTACCTACTATGGAATTTGGAAAATACTCAGTATCATTCAATAGCAATGCTAAGATGAGCATTTGAAGAAACTACTGCTGTTTTTGCATTGTGGAGAGGATGCTTGTTCCTAATCTGGCTCAGACTGAAAACCCTAATCTCCAGCCTGAAAGCCTTGCCTATGGGGAACTTTTTTCTTTTACTCTCTCTTCTAAATCCTCTTCCTGGAAACAAGAAGCGCAAGCATGTATGTATACCTATAAGACTAGCAATTCTTGGGCACCCTATTTTTACATAGTGCTAGAATTAGAAAATATTTTCTATTGATAATAAAAAATATTCAGTATTACTAATTATAACATGTATACTACCTACTTCCAAATGGCCCTGGGGTGACTTGTTATTTAAAGTAACAGGAGAAGGTAAGAGAACCTCTTCCCAGGGTCCTGGTTTACCATAGCTGAGCATTAAGTTTAGCTCTGGGCTTCCCAGAGCCAGGGCAAGAATGACATACAATGAATAATATCGTTCTCATGATCTGGTAAAAGAATCATAGTTGTCTTTGAGTTAGGCAAACTTTTTCCTGGCACTAACTTCTAAGAGGAATTGAATCATGGAAATCCTTACATAAGAAACACTGGACAATCTAAACTAGGTGCAGCATCTTCACTGGGAGAAAGCAATACACTCTTGCCCTGCATAGCAGAGAGGGTAAGAAGTTAACAAGAGATGACAGAATTGTCTAGACTGTGTTTTTCTGTCATGGTTGAAATTGCATTAACTAAACTTAACTTCTCCCCAGACTCTGGAACACAGCAGATACTCTCTGTGCCCTCAATTAAGAAGAGAAAAATAAAGGAGCCTTGTCTTAAGCAAATTGTGCAAAAAAAAAAAAAAAAAGAGACAATAATGCCATTTCTTCATTGACTTCACAAATGTTTCTCAATTCTAAATCTCCTATTATTTCACATAGAACTCATTTGACAGCTATGACCTGTGTTCATTTCAGAACAACCTTGGGAAGGTTTTCAATGAAAACAAGAATTAAGGACAAGGCCAATCCACACAACTAAGATTAGTTCTAGCTTTCCCTCCAACAGAACAGCATTGTGCTATGCTAATTATACAAAATAATATTCAATCACTTTTGAGGTCATATAAATGAGAATAACATAAGCTGTGAAATGAAAATGAACCATAAAACTAGTTTTTATAGTTGAAGAGTGATTGCTTTATCCTGTGAAATTTTGTTAGACAACTGTCTCAAAATAGTTATGTGTCTCTTTAATTTTCTAGAGTGTCATGAGAAAAATGTTTAATAGTAATGAACTCAGTTCTCTCCAATGCCTTCAGATATAGTTTGTGTTCACTAGATGTGTGGTAAGAAAATATCTGAGTTATGACAAGACCATGGGCTCTGGATTCCTCGGGACTGTGCACAAATCCCACTTTCTTTACCATTAATTTAAATTATTTTAGGTAAGTCACTTAACCTTTTCAAACTTTAGTTTCCTTGTCTTTAAATGAGGATAACACTACTGTCACATGGGGTTATTATGACTCTTGCATGATCATTATTATAATGTATATGAAGGTGTCTGCTATAATGCCCAACATATAATAGGTGCTCAATAAATGTTTATTCTCGCCTCTTGACATTCATATTCCTGCAAAAAGAATTATCTCTTAGTTCAAAAAGCCTACTCTTCTGGCAGCCAGTTAGCTCCGTTGGTTAGAGCACAGTGCTCATAACAACAAGGTTGCCTGTTTGATCCCCACATGGGTCACTGAGATGCGCCCTCCACAACTAGATTGAAACAACTACTTGACTTGGAGCTGATGGGTCCTGGAAAAACATGCTGTTCCCCAATATAAGGGGAATATAAGTCTGTTCCCCAATATATCTATTTTTTTTAAAGATTACTCTTCCAATTTGCCAATTAGATCACTTTCCTATTCTGTTTTTGTAAAACGATATGAGAATCAAAACACTGTGGTACTGTCATAGGATAGACAAATAGATCAGTGGAATAACATTGAAAGTCCTGAAATAAACTGTCATATTTATGGTCAACTGGCTTTCAACCAGGGTGCCAAGCCATTTTAATGCAGGAAGAATAGCCTTTTCAACAAATGGTGCTGGGACAATGGGATATACACATGCAAAAGAATGAATATGAATGTCTACCTCATACCATGTAAAAAAATTAGCTCAAAATTGATTACAGACCTAAACTTCAGAGCTAAAGCTATAAAACTCCTAGAGGAACACATAGGAGTAAATCTTTATGACCTTGGGATAGGCAATAATTTCTTAGATATGAAACCAAAATCACAAGGAATTAAACAAACCATAAATTGTCCTTCATAAAAATGAAAAACTTTTGTATGACAGGAGGATACCAGCAAGAAAGTGTGGGGGGGAAACACAAAATGGGATAAATATTTCAAAACATGTATCTGATAAGGAACTTGTATCCAGAATACATAAAGAATTCTTACAAGTTAATAAAAAGAAAACCCAATTTAAAAATGGGCAAAGGATCTGAATAGATATTTTTCCAAAGAATTACACAAATGGCTAATAAGCACCTGAAAAGATGCTCAACATCATTAGCAATCAGGGAAATGCAAATGAAGATCACACTATACATACCAGTATGATGAAAATAAAGAAGACAGATCATAACAAGTATTAATAAAGACGTAGAGAAATTGAAACCTTCATACATTGCTGATGGAACTTTAAGTGGTACTGCCACTTTGAAAAACAGTTTACTAGTTCGTGAAAAGGTGAAAGATAGAATTACCATATTACCCAGAAATTCCTCTCTTGATATATACTGAAGAGAAATAAAAACCTGTGTACACAAAAACCTATGCACAAATGTTCAAGCGGTATTCTTCATAACAGTCCAAAAGTGAAAACCCAAATAGCCATCAACTGGTGAATGGACAAACAAAAAGTGGTATACACATTCATTTTATTATTCACATACATTCATTGTATTATTTAGCCATAAAAATAAAGTACTGACACATGCTACAACATGGATGAACTTTGAAAACATTATGCAAGTGAAAGAAGCCAGTAACAAAAGACCACATATTGTATGATTCCATTTATATAAAATGTCTAAAATATGCAAATTTATAGAGACAGAAAATAGATTAGCAGTTGCCTAGGGTTGGGGTGAAGTTTGGGGGTAAGAGGAAGTAACTGCAAATGGGTACAGATTTCTTTTTTTGGGGGGGGGGTGATGAAAATGTTCTAAAATTAGATTGTGGCAATGGTTGCACAGCTTTGTTACTGTACTAAACGCCACTGAACTATGTACCTGAAATGAGCAAATTTTATGTATGTGAAATATATTTGAATTAAAAAAGAAATTCAAAAAGAATGATAGAAGAAATGATTGTGCTATCAACAACTAGGAATAATTTTGGTAAATATTTGCTAAACCCTTACTGTGTGTAAAGGGGATACAAAGTTGATACTCCATCCTCAAAGAGCCTAAAATCAAGTGAATGGATGCAGTTCAATGAAGATCAATCCGTAGTAGTTTGATTTCCAGTGGGACCACAATTAAATAAATAGCTGTAATACATAGTATTTATCCCATACACAATGCTAAGCACTGTACAAAGCTCAGGAACATAAAGCCCTCTGGAGGCACCAGGGCTTTTGGAGTGAAGGAGAAGGACATAGGTAAAAGCACTGTGCTAAAGATAAAAGCAGGTGCCCCTGCAGTCCATCAGCACTGAAAACAAGTGGTGGAAGGGGAAGGTGTTAGAGAAGGTTCTCTGGAAGTTATGACATTGTCCTCAGGAGTAGGTAGGAATTCACAGGTGAAAGGTAGCAGACAGTCCACTGAGGCAAAGGAAGCACAAAGGCCCAAGAAGCACCAGAGGGTCACATGGCAGAACACACAGAGAGGAAAAGTGAGAGCTGAAAAGAAAATGACTGGGGCTGTAGGGTGGACATTAGTGGGACCCCTCAAAGGTCCTATGAGTCACATTAAGAAGGTAAATCTGAGGTCCCCAGGAAGCCACTGAAGGTTTTAAATCTCAGGAATGATCAGATCTTGTTTTAGAAAGATTGCTCTGGCTGCTATGTGAAGAGATGGATTGGATGAGAGGAAGGCCAGGAATGGAGGGACCTGTCTTCCAGGAGAGTGGGGATGAGGACCTAGACCACTGGTAAAAGGAGGCTTGCAGCACCAACTGAGTGGTCAGTGAAGGAAAGGAGGTCGAAGATGACCTCCAGGTTTCTAGGCTGGGTAATGCATGGCAGGCTGTACTAGCCATAGAGGCAGCTAACATGGTACAAGCGACCAGATTCCAGTAGGGGCATGCTGAACGTGACACAACCCCTCATATGAGTGGAAAGAGCCATAGGCCACAGGTGTGCAAAACTGGAGCTTCCCTCCCGGAAACTTCAAAGACCAGTGTCAAAACCTTCCTTTTGCTACCAGATTGTAGAGTTGGGCCCAGTTATACCTTCCTTGGTACCCAAGCCAAGGACAGGTCTCTAGGCACTCGGAGATACCAACTTCTGTCTCAGTTACTCGAACTACACCAATATTAGTGCTAACGAATCTTGGCATGCTGAATACTTTCCAGCCAAATGAAAAATGTCAGCTTGAACAGGCGGTGGGAAAGACTCTCTCAGGGGACTTCATGATCCAGGTTCTGATGGAGGCTGGGAGACTCTCTTTAGAAGTTTATCCAGGTTGGGTTGAGTCAAATATTGCTGTCATTTATTATGGGGACGTGAGAAATGTACCAGTGATCGAAATCAGTATTCCTGGTGGGCATTACCTCATTAGCTAGTTCAACAACTTGATAACAAGTAAAAATAAATGTTCCCTTCTCCTGAGTTTTTCTTTTGCAGTTACACGAAATACTATGTTGGAAACCTTCATAACTTTATAACCAGATAAGACCCTCCTAGACTAATGGAAGTATTGATTCTCAAGTCAAAAGAAAGCTTCGGTGCAACTCTTAATGCATTTATTGATTGCTGATGGGATCAAAATTAACATGGAAAAAAATAGTCAATAGACACATCCTAAAAATAAAGTTACATCAGAAACCATCTGTGTGTCTTCTAATGTGGGATTCTGTCAGTGCAAATTTCCCTTAGAAACCTGAACTTTCTTTGACCTGCCAGAAAATAGCCTCTTCAGCATAGGATAAAAGACAATACGATATGCCTGTTCAAAAATAAACAATTATTTAAAGTGCATTTTAACCTCAGAGACCTCAAAAGAAAAAGCAACTAGCATGTTTACTGATAACACAAAAGGAATTCAGGGGAAACATTTCAAACTTAGAAAACAAATTGTTAAACCTTTCTTATTCTTTGTCTGAAACTGGCCGTGGCCCAGATGCATAGCTTTTCTTTCTCTCAGCCCAGAACACTTCCTGAAGCGTCTAAGCTCATGACACTGTAAGCAAAGGAAATTTGCCAATGCCTGAAGGTAGCAAGGCCAGCAGCCTGCTAACATTTTCATATAAGAGATTGTTTGTTCATGTACTGTGTTCTTCAAGGAGCTAGCTTGTGAAATGGCCTTGAGAAAAATGTATATTTCTCAACGTTGCAAAATAAAGCCATTTAATAATGCTTGTTCATATGCATAGATCGAATTTTAATGACTTCACAGTGATATTATGTATTTTAAACCCCAAATCTCAGAAGTCTTCATGGAAATTATTAGCAAACAAGACACAAACTACAGCTGTGGTGGTTCTCAGTCCTTCTCAGGTAGTAATGGAGTGGGAAAACTAAACATTGTTTCTTGTCTCACAGTTTATTTTGCAAGCCCTAGGCAAGGCCATGATTTAATTGCTGGCCATTTTTCTAATAAAGTAGCATACCAAACATTCTATATGGCAGGTAGTGAGGAAATACCTTTAAAAGATTAATTTCTAGGTTTTGTTTTATTTATATCTTGAGAAAACTTAAGTTAAAATATATTCCCCATCCAGATAAACTCATGATGAAATAATATGCTGAGTGGGAAGTTCTCTTACTCTTCAGTCAACATCTCATGACCAATTTATAGGAAACTCCAAGTGGAAGAGTAAGTTAGACTCTTACCTCACACCATATAGAACAACGAATTCAAAATGGATTAAAGATGTAAATGGAAGAGCTAAAGCTATGAAACTCTTAGAAGAAAATCATAAGCTTGTATTTGGCAATGTATTCTTAGAGGCATCCAAAAGAAACAAAAGCAAAATAGATAAATTACACTTCATCAAAAGTTAAAACCTCGATAGTATCAAGGGACGCTATCAAGAAAGTAAAAAAGATAATCCATAGAATGGGAGAAAATATTTGCAAATTATATATCTGATAAGGGTCTAGTATCCAGAACATATAAAGAGTTCTTATACCCAATAACAAAAAGACAAACAACCCAATTAAAAATGGGCAAAGGATCTGAATACACATGTCTCCAAAGAAAAAATACATGATAAGTAACACATTAAAAGACTCTCAACATCATTAGTCATTAGGAAAATGCAAATAAAAAATAAAACAAGATACCATTTCACACCCACTAAGATGACTATAATGAAAAACAAAGAGAAAACGAAGTGTTAGTGAGGATATGGAGTCATTGGAAACTTCATATATTGCTGGTGGGAATGTGTAAGGATGCAGTTGCTTCAGGAAACAGTTTGGCAGTTTCTCAAAAAGTTAAACATAGGGTTAAAACATGACCAAACAATTCCACTTTATGTATATACCCAGGAAAACTGAAAACAGGTGTTCAAACAAAAACTTGTACGTGAACGTTTGTAGCAGCTTTTTTCATGAGTCAAAGAGTGGAAACAAACCAAATGTCAAAGCCAAATGTGGTATATCCATTAAATAGAATATTATTAAGTCACAAGAGGGAATGAAATACTGATACATGCTACAATATAGACATTGAAAACATTATGCTAAGTGAGAGAAGCCAGATACCAAAGGCCACATGTTACATGAGTCCATTTATATGAGATGTTCAGAACAGGTAAATCTGTAGAGACAGAAAGCAGATTCGTGGTGGACAGGGGTTAAGGGAGGAGAAAATGGTGAATGACTGCTAATGGGTACAGGGTTTCCTTTCGGGGTGATGAAAATGTTCTGGAATTAGATAGTACTGATGGTTGTACAACCTTGTGAATGTACTGGAAGCCATGGAATTGTAAACTTTAAAATGGTGAGTTTTATCTCCATTAAAACAAATCTTTTCAAAACCAAAAAATAATTAGTTAGAAGAGTGACAGTATTTCATATTTTTGCAAATATCTTTTATGTATGACAGAAGTGAGTTGGATGGTCATATTTGCCTCTGCATTCAAGCTGTTACATTATTGTTTGGTTGAAGCATATAAAGAAGACTCATCCTCACATAGATATGTAGTTGCAAAAAGGAGATTTTAACAGCCTTTGTAGATAACTGTCGATATTATTTTTTGATATGACACCAAAACTCAACAAATGGGAGTTGTTGTTTTTTTTTTAAGATTTTTATTGGGGAATTGGGGGGATGGGAATAGCACTGGGGAATTGGGGGATGGGAACAGACAAGTTGCTGTCCTTTTTTTCTTCAGTCTAGTTGTGGAGGACGTTGCTTCACTGGCCCAAGTTGGCACCATCATTGCGCTCCTCCCCGGGCGAGGCAGATCAGTCACCGGCTTCTGGATGGCTGCTCATGGCGGCTGCTGGCCGCTCACGCTGGCTGCTGGCTACACACGGTAGCCCATGGCAACCCACTGCAGCAGGGCTACAGCCTATACTGTCGCCCGCAACTCACGGCAGCCCAGCTCCAGGTTGAGCTGTTGTTCAGCATTTTAGCTGTAGAGGACAGTGTCACTGACCCTCATATGTGGGATCCGAACCGGGGTCCTCTGGCGTCCCAAGCCAGCTCTTAACCAACGCGCCACTCAGCCAGCCCCAAATGGGAGTTTTTAAGAGGTTAATTGTAATGTGGAATCTGAAACCAAATCAATTAACTTTTCATTGTTCTACTATACGAAAATCAATTGGTTTACCTTGCCAAAGTAAGAAAAAACAGAAGAATGCGATTGAAAGGTGGTAAGAGTTTTTTCTTTGTACATATACAACACTGATTTAATTTCTATAAAAAAAAAACCATGGACACGGATAATTATCATGTACAAGGTTATAAACTAATGATTAGCAATGGAGTTGTTCAACTTTACGGAACATTTTGTGTTGAGTGACAGGGAAAGATGTACTTTCCGTCTTACAAATATTAAGCTCCCTTGTATACGCCAAGAATTTGGCTGGGTGATAGGAGCATGATGCAGAAAGGAGATGGTAGGAAGTGCACAACATAAACCTCTGCCTACTTCAAAAACCTCCACCCAGCCAGGCTGGGTTAAGGCTGCTTTCCCAGGATGGGGGCGGTCAGTAAGGCTGACTTAGCCGAGTCAGCCAGCACCGGAATGCAGACTTCTCAGAGCGAGGCCAAGACACCTGTGTCATTGTGTCACCAGCATACCAGGTGCTCAAAAATCCTTGTTGAACTATATTGGATGAGGAAAAATGTACACCAGTGGAAAGAGTTTTCTTTATTGTTGCCTTGACTTAAAAAGTTAAAATAACCATTTCAGAAAACTTTGTTCATTTCATCATTCTTATGCATTTCTTTAAATCATTGAGATCATGCTGTAGATAGCTTTAGAGCTTTCTTTTCTCACTTAACACCATGACCAAACCCTTTCCTCAGGTTAGTAAAATCCTGTCTGCTCCAATTTTAAACCCTCTCCCTCTAAGCAAGCCATTTCTGCGCTCACTCATGACCATCCCAGAGCACAAATTCCACTTGCGAATAGAATCAATCCTCATAATTTTCATGCATCTCTAAGACCACAAATACTTCCATTATCATTTAAAAGAATGCCTCCGTTGTCTATCACACCATATGTGCTGCATCGCCCTTTCTAACAATGTCTTCTGCCACCTCCTAAGAAGGCCAAGCAGAATAAGGAAGACCTGGGACTCCAGTAGTGAAGCCCCTTCTCCACTGGTCTAGGTTCAAAGCTACCCATGCTACGTCATCCTGGGGCCTTAGACAAGTTATTTAATTCTTCTGTACTTCTCTATTTCCTCACACATAAAGGGAAGAAAATAATAACAGCAATGGTTCCCACCTTGTAGAATTGTTGTGAGTGGGCACATGGAGAGTGCTTTATAACAATGCTTGGGTGCTGGGGGAGTTGGGGGGAGGTGTTAAGGGTAGAAACAGCCAGTCCTGGAGATCTAATGCACATAGACAACAACACTATATTATAAACTTCAAAGCTGCTAAGAGACCAGATCTTAATTGTTGCCACCACAAAAAAAAAAAAAAAGAAAGAAAAAAGGAATGATAACTATGTGATGTGATAGAGGTGTTAGCTAACATTATGGTGGTAATCATGTTGCAACATATAAACATATCAAATCAACACGTACACCTTAAAGTTACACAATGTTCTATGTCAATGACATCTCAATAAAAATAAAGGAAACAATGCTTAGCAGGTAATAAATGCTCAATACATGTTAACTGGCATCATTATTATTAATTAGACTCAGGCAGCCCTGGGTTGGAAGCCCTTGTTTTCCAGTTGCCCCCAAATGTCAGTGGGCACCTTGTTTAACCTCTCAGTGCTTCAGTTTTCTCCCCTCTAAAATCAGTCTTATAATACCTATCTCATGGGGTTTTAAGGGTGGACATTTAAATGAGCCCAAGGCAGAGAGAGCAGCTATGGCTTGCTCACAGTGGGCACACAGGAAATGGTTGTTATGTCTCAGGCTCCTATTATGAGCCCCCACCCCCACCACCAGGCATTCAGCACACGACAGGGAAAGGTTTGGGTTCAGAGGATTTTCAGGGCAGAAAGGCGGGCACAGATGCTGGCATTTGGGTGGTTTCCTTCTTAGGGTCCGCAGACAGCTGAGTGAAGAGGTCTCAGAGTCCTCACCACCCAAGAGTCACCCACTGAGATGAGAGGGACCCCTCCTGGGCCAGCAAACTGCTTGAATTTTCTTAATTTGTTTCTAATTAAATGTTCTGGCTAGGGGACTTTTCCAGCTGTAGCAGGACGAAAACATTTCAATGAATGTGTTATCACAAAGATCTAGTTCCTCTGTTTAAAAAATATCTATCACTTGTGGAATCACAGAAATGGAAGGGTTTGTGATGAAACAGGCACCCCAGGCAGTTCCCAAACAGAAGGCTCCTTTGTTGAGTTATCTTTGGGTGACTTTTCAAGGCTCCTGCCTGGCTGGCCTGCTCCAGGCAAGTCCTCCAGAGTGTGGGACTGCAGTGGGAGAACAGGCAGTTCTCAACAGACAGGGTCCTGAAAGGAACCAACTAATATGTAAGTCTGGTGCTCAAGTAACTCCTGCATGATGAAAACGCAACTCAAGAAGTTTACCCATCTCTCTGAGGTGGGTCTGATTCCTCCCTCTCCAAGCTCCTTATTTCTCCTCCAACTCCGTCTTGGAGCAGTTCCTTTTCTGTATTTCGCCTTACTTCCGCTCCGCCCCATCCAAGCCTAGGATCACTCCTTTAATACCTGTGGACCTTGGAGACTCCAGTTATCTGCCTGGGTCAGAGGGCAGCCCCTCTCCAATTGAAAGCTGTCTCCCCAAGTCCCTGAAATGCAGCTTGTAGCCCCCCTGCATCTTCATGATCTTTCACTCCACCTCTCCCCACTTCTGAAGACTGTTCTCAGCTCACCTGGACAGAACCAAGCTCCTTTGCAATTCTGCCCTTCCCTAATGCAGCACTGCTTGTGAATATAAGGTATTAGAGAATTCACTGTTGCCCTCACTTTCTGTCTTGAATCCCAGCTTTGGTTTTCTTTCCTTACATGCTCCACATCTATTTTTGGTCACACCTGTCCCTCCAGCCTGGGGCAAATGATTGGTAAATATTTACAAAGATTACTGTGGGCAAGGCACTGTGCTCCTGGCCTGAGAATAGAAGATGATAAGACTTGGCTTCGTAGTCAAAGAGCTTCTGAGCTAACATAGGACCATATAAGGTTGTGAGTGTCAGGTGCCATTGAGTGCACTTATAATAGCACTCAGGAAGAGCGCCCTGGCATGATCAGGGAGGCTTCCCAGGAGAGGTGGGATTTGAAATGAGCGCTAAAGAATTAGGCAGGCCAGAGGCTCTCAATGCATTTTGAAGAATTATATGAGTTGGGCTCTCCCAGCAGAGATATGATGCCTGGGTCTGCAGTGGGGTCTAGTTGCTGAATTCTTCTGTTTCTGAAGTGTTATGGGTGACTGAGTCATGTGATCAGTGTTGAGGATTGTTGGTATTGGCCAGGCAGAGAGAAGAAGGAAGGCATTTTAGATGGAGGAAATAATAGTTGTAACCAAAGAGGAAAGGCAAGAAATCACAGAGCTTTTATTTTGAGGAGTACAGGTAAGAAATAGACTAACTTAGCCAATAGATATTAGTGCTTGAAAGGCAGTTTAGAAGTTTAGATTCTATACTTTATGCAATGGAGAGCTACTGATGGTATTTGAGGAGGAGATTGATATGTTCTAAGGGATATGAAACTATTTCTGCCTAGAATTAGCTCTTTCCTCAGACTTGGAGGAGGTGCACTGCTTTCCTATGTTTGAAAGTGTTGGTCTTGGTCTCTTGCAAATTACAGGTGAAGCTAAAACTAGATGTCACTTAAAATTCTGCCCCAGAATAATTGGCAGTAATTATACCCATTGTTTTGTTCCCATGTCCTCCAAAAGACAGTCACAAAAAGGGGTCTGATGCTATGTTTCCCAAGATTTTGATTGTTTGGTCATGTCTATGGAACGGTAGTTCATTTTCATAGAAGTACAGGTAAAGGCGTTGAAAGGGAATAAAGAAGGGACCGATGTAAGAGATACAGCAAAAGAAGAAATGTAGGATTTATTGTCCAAGTGGATTAGGAATCAGGCAGCCAGGATAATATATAAGGAATTCTTAAAGAAAATTGGGATTTTTTTTTATCTGCAGAGCAGCTGTCATCAAAAACAAAAAGGCTGTCATAAGGTAGAAGCACTAGCATTGTTGTATGGATTGGTAAGTAATGGATTGAAGTAATGGAATGGGAGCATTCAAACAGATCACAGAGGCTAAGACATAAGATTGTAGGATTCCAGTGGTTCTAAATCAGCGGTTCTCAACCTTCCTAATGCCGCGACCCCTTAATACAGTTCCTCATGTTGTGGTGACCCCCAACCATAAAATTATTTTCGTTGCTACTCTAAAACTGTAATTTTGCTACTGTTATGAATCGTAATGTAAATATCTTTTTGTTTTCCGATGGTCTTAGGCGACCCCTGTGAAAGGGTCGTTCGACCCCCAAAGGGGTCGCGACCCACAGGTTGAGAACCACTGTTCTAAATGCTTAAATATATAGAATCAGTCATTACCCTAAGCATAAGACATTAATAGCACACGACTGTAACAACAGCACTGCTTATAATAGTGAGTTTCTATAAGGTCAGGCATTAAACTTCTTTTGGGTACTGCACAAAACCTTGCATTATTTTGGGCTGTAGTAGCTGCTGATGAAAAATATTACTTAGGGCTTCTTGCCTCTTTTAATCTAGTGGCCCAAATGAACAAATGTACTATCAAAAAACCAAACCAAACCAAAACAAAACATCTTATACTTACAGAACATAATCTTTTCTCCCTGAAAATTAGAAATCTCTTTTTCAAGTGTTGTCTACTATTATTCAGGATATATACTAGTGCTCTAGTCTCTCTAGAATCAAGGAAACTCCTTAGGGACAATAGATGCTTGACAATATCCATGAGCTCTGCAACAACTCCTGACAAATAAGACCTTGAAGAGAAAACGGTATAAAAAAAAATAGCAAAGGGCAACTTGATCGCTTCTCTGCTGAAATATATGTAGAGTTCTCATTAGGAGAGTGCTGAGCAAGAGGTCGTCATCAGTTTTGAGATAAGAAGAAATAGCCTTTAACAATGATCCCACAGAAGGATATAATGAACTATTTTCTATGTAAAGCTCTGAATAATGCAACGCTCTTCTTTGAGGTTCATGTTAAACTGGGCCTCTAGGGATTGTACCTTAGCCCATTATTACCTCTCTTTATGATACCTGTGCAAGACTGTGAACACCGTGAGAGCAGGTACATTGCTGACACCATTTCTATGATTTTCATCACCACACCCAGGATCAAGCGCAGTGCCTGACTCACAGTAGGCACTCACTGAACATCTGATTAAAGAAAGGGTGGATAAATTCAACTACCTACTGCCTGAGAGTATTGCATAGCTTGTTTTTTATTTATAAAAGTAAAGAAGTAGCCAAAAAGAAAACCACCAGCACCACCAATCTCCCCACATAATATACAATTTGGCAAGTAAAGTAGAATCTTGGATCACAGTGAGGAGCTATGAGGAGACAATCACTGGAAATTGTGTAGACTTGGAAAAGGACCAGAAATGTTCAGGCAGATCCTGAGTTCAGCCTGTACAAGATTAGAGCAATAAATTGAGTGTATTTATCATTTAAATGAACAACAAATGGGAATCTGAGATAAGCTGACATTGAAACTCACTTAAACTTTGTACTTACAGAATGAACACTTTGCAAATGGCCTCAGGGTTACAGTTATTTTAAACTGTTCACGTTATTACTCTAAGATGTGGTGGGCCTGAAATACAACACTGGTGTGATGATTGTGCCAAAAGGCAAGCATAGTAGATACGCTGGAAAGGAGATTACCTTCTTTCTCTCTGTTTGCAGGTTTCAGAGGACCCACTATTTTTAAAAATTGAAAATATTTAAAAGGAAATTTTCTACAAAGCAAAATGAGGGTGATAGAAAAAAAACAAATAAAGGTGAAAAGCAACATAATACTTGAAAAAATAAAAACAACATTAAGGAGAAGCAAAGGAAAAGAAAGCACGAATATAAATAAAGATTCTAGGACCTTATATGAGGAGGACCTTTGAAGTTCTATCTGCAAAAATAGTAAAAACAGAACCATGGAGCAGAGGGCATTGGGAAGTCTTGATATTTAACGGCATATTTAAGCCTTGTAAGTACAGCATGGTATTTTATGTTTAAATTAATTGTGACAGCGATCCAGATTTCCTAAGAATCCCTCCTCTCAAGGGCAAATACAATCGCCAAATAGGTACAACTCAATTAGGAATATGACTTAGAAAGCTGTGCATGGATTACCTGGTCAGAGCCAACTCTGTCACCCCCACCCCATCAAAGTCCTTCTTCCCACCAACTCCAGATAGCAGGCTAACTGATATGACACAGATGACAAGCTTGGATAATAACTTTCTCTGTTCCTTCCTCGCCACGTCCTTCATCTCCTCAATTTTAATCTTGCACATGAGTCCTGTTTTTACTTCCATTTCCACCATTCATAGGACATTAACTTTTACTGCAGGCAATTTATTTTTCATACAAACTTAATGAAAGTAATAAGACACCAGCATCATCAGTCTCTAAAGAACTTGAACCAGCCCAGAAAGTCCCTCCAGAATTTCCCCCCAAATCTGTATTGCTTCTACCATAAATAAACACCATTAATTTTAGTTTTATTTTTTTTCTGTCTTGTTTAAATACAGTTATGTGACTTTCTAATCCCTTTTATTCCCATTACATTTTAGCTACTTTTTAAATGAAATATCCTGAGAGTTGACCTTGACATACAGACAGGACCTGGTGGGTCAAGGCCGAGGCAGCTTATTTGACTGTCTTTGCTTCGCTGTGCACTGGAGCTTCAAGCCTAGCCCGAGGTGGCCTCACCATTCGCGTTTCTAACATAGGCTTTTTCCTCAGTGTCTCTGTTCAAATTCTTCAGAATCCAAATGATATAGCCCTGTCATGGTTTTATTTCTCTGAGGTGAGAAGGCTTGAACTATGGCTGTTCACCCCTGTTCAAACAGCTGAGAACAGACAGGGCTGGGAGGTGGGGAGACAGGTTCTCTAAAGAAGAGATACAAGTGGAGATGAAACAGCTGGCATCTCTTCTATAATTCTCTGCAGTCTCCCATTCTATCATGGCCCATATGGGTAACAAATAAATTCTTGTTTCTTTTTGCCTCAGGCTCTTAACTTTAATAATTAATGCAATTATCCACCAAACTAGTTATCAAACTGATTTAGTGAGAATTGGTGCCTGATTTTCCAACCTCTGGTTATCTGTTCTATAAAAAGACAAACTCTGGGAATACCTTTGGGGTTAAGTCCTCTCAGGTTTACGCAGCACAAAGGATCTTGGTTTAAAGGCAGGGTAAAGTCCCCTGTGTAGTGACTTCTAAATGGAAGCACTTAGAACTGGCCCCAGGCAAATATTCAAAATGGTGAGGTTTGTGTGTCCCTCTTTGGGACCTTTCTCGCATCTCCTGACAATTTATTATAATGACTTCCATTTGCACAGTTCTTTATAGTTGATCAACATTTTGACATGGATTATCTCCTATGCTCATAGATACACACTAAGAGGGCCTCATGACCATCGTTATTCTCGTTTTACAGTTCAAGATACGGGGGCTCATTCAACTGATGTGATAAAGAGTATGTGTCAGGCTCAGTAGAGATACAATCATGAACAATACACAGCTCCTATCTTCAGGGGGGCCAACAGAGAATGCTAACAACAAACAGGAAGTGATGACACAGCCCTAGACTATAAGGGCCCATAGCAGGGCAAATGACCCAAGAATGGGAAAGCTTTCTGTAAGAGGTATTACCTGAGTTTTGTAGGACCAGGTTAGTAGAGCAACATGAGCTATAAGAAGGGCATTGTAGGCCCCCAACACGTTCTTATCTGACCCTTAAAGAGGAGATTTATCAACTCAAATGAATTTCCAGTGGTGGATTTCAGATCTTATAACAAAGCCAAAAGAAGTACTTGGACAGACAGCATGTGGGGTAGTTTAGGCTCAGTGGTATCATCTTGTAGTCCCCAGGTTAGATGTGCCTCCTTCCGGGGAGCCCAGACCAGCCTCCAAGACACTTTTCTGAGTAGACTTGTCTGAAAACAGTAGCGTCCTCTCCAGAGGCAGAGCACAGAGCAACTCTCCCTGATTCCTCTCCCCGTGAGGAAAATATATGTGCAGGTCATGTACATTATGTAGAGGGCAGCTCTTCCAGGAGTGACAACCAGGAATACCATGTCAAAGCTTTTCAACCACAAAAATGTAGTCTACTAAACTCAAGCACCCAGAAGTGCTATTCTCAATTGTTTATGGTCAGCGGTTCAATCCAGAACAACTTTTCCTGCTTCTTCAATCTCCCTGGAAAAGAAGTAGTCTTAGGCCCCCATGCATCTCCCTTCAAGCAAAGGCGCAAAGCCAGCTAATCCCCCAAAGCTGCAAATGAATCTCCAGAATTTTACCCCAAAAGACTAGTCCAATATCTCCAGGGATTGTCAGGCATTGTCACCACGGCATGCCTTTTTCTCTCAGTTGGACACAATAGAAAATGTAAATTATCTTGAGGAAAAATAAAATATCCCTTTCAGCCATGCTAATCCTCCTTTAAAACACATCTGGGATAGCAAAATGGGTGAGATAAGTGTAAAATAATTTTAAAAGACACCATTCCTAGAAATAGCACAGAACTGCTTCCTTATGTGGCCTGTGTGGTGGCCAGGGGTCTGCAGGCTGTCCTGGATCCAGGCCTAGCAAACGATTCAGATGTGGCAAAATAGCCACATTGCTGAAGAATATTCTGGGGCTGGATTTGGGAATGGCACATATTCGATGA
Source organism: Hipposideros armiger (assembly GCF_001890085.2). NCBI lineage: Eukaryota > Metazoa > Chordata > Mammalia > Chiroptera > Hipposideridae > Hipposideros > Hipposideros armiger. The sequence goes on along the minus strand of NW_017731405.1, from coordinate 1,355,629 downwards.
TGATATAAATTCTGGTCTCGTGCACATGTTGTTTTACAAAACCCAGGCATGAGATCATTTTGGCCTGAATGTTTTTGCTGAGGGTTTCTCACAGACAAACACAGTTATGTGAGTTGAGTTACACCAGGGGAAAGGCATTTGGGGGATTATCTGATAGTCCAAGTACACATTTAAACATTTCTCAGGTTAAAAACCCAAGGTTTGCTAGAGGACCCACAGAGAAGGAGCCCACAGATCTCTAATCATATCACCTATTTCTACTACTTTATGAAGAAGAACTAAAATGCTTTCTCCAAATCCATCAACAAGAAGATAGAACAGCTAGTGCTATTCTTTCAGGCAGCAATTATTTGACTAGATGGGTAGATAATTTTGTTTGTTTGGGGTTTTATTTGTTTGTTTTAAACTATTCAGAAAAAGAAGAGCCTCTAATATTGCTCAGTTTTTTGGTTTTTTTTGGGGTTTTTTTTATGGCTTAGGTATAATTTATTGGTTTTCTTAGATTGTTCATAGTTTTAAGTAGGATTTTCTATCACAAGTGAGATGTCATGAACAATGTTAGCTTTCTATCTACCGTACTGCATCGTTCCAGAGAGAATGGATTGACTGACCACATCACACGGCTGCAGTATTTCTGACCACTTGCATCAGAATCACTCTGGGAAACCCAGTTGAATCGATGATTCCTGGGTTCTGCCCCAGAGAGCCTCATTCATTAGGCCTGTGTCCTGCCCAGGATCCTGTAGGTAGTCCTGCGGCCCACTGCTCTGTGGACCACAGACCTACTGATTGCAAAATAAAGTGGTCATTTTCTCACTCCCCTATATCCTTTGCTTGATTCTGCTCAGATTTTTTTTTTAATATAACAGCTTTTTAAGACTAAAATGTTAGCATTCATCAGAAAGACAGGAAATATTTGACCTATTAACTGTTTGAAATATTGAAGGGCAAGAAAGAACCCGATGTCCAGCTGCTCATCAATTTCTTGAGAAGAGAGAGAGAGAGGAGCAGGTGTCCTAAAGGGTAGTAGGGGAAGGAGACAATGTCCAGCAAGAGGGAGTCTTGTAGGGAGGCCAGGCAGAGCAGGTTTTACCTTTCCTTTCATTCGTTCAGAGTCAACTCTGCAATGAAGAGGCTTGCTTATGGGGAGATCCTCAGAAACTGAGGATTCTCAATTAATGAGGAAGATATGAACAACTTTTATGAAATTCTGAAAGTATGGATAGGGAAATGAGGTGCATTCCAACATTCAGAACACTAGGAATGGGAAATACCCCTAGAAGTTTGAAAACTGTTTTAGGTATATATAAAAGCAATACTGAATAACACAACTGGAAGTAAGCTTAAAGTACATATTATCCCCAAGAACAGTGGGTCTCAACCTTTCTAATGCCGTGACCCTTTAATACAGTTCCTATGTTGTGGTGACCCCCAACCATAAAATTATTTTTGTTGCTACTCTATAACTGTAATTTTGCTACTGTTATGAATTGTAATGTAAATATCTGATATGCAGGATATATTTTCATTGTTACAAATTGAACATAATTAAAGCATAGTGATTAATCACAAAACAATATGTAATTATATATTGTGAAATATTTATTTCTAATTACAAATAAATGAAATTTTGTCTTGAAGCATGGAGACGGATAGAGGAGCGGTGTCTCGGTTCCTAAGACCATCGAAAATATGTTTTCCGATGGTCTTAGGCGACCCCTGTGAAAGGGTCGTTTGACCCCCAAAGGGGTCGCGACCCACAGGTTGAGAACCGCTGCCCAAGAGATATGTGAGGTTGCTATATTTGCTAGATATTTATTATATCAAATTATATGTAAATTTAAGAAATATTAAGAAATTTAGAAATTACAGATCAATGTCAGATTTTAAAGGAAACTAGTAATATTTGAAATGCAAGCCTCAATTTTGAGGTTGATTTCCTCAGTGGAGAACAACTGAGGCATTCCAGCAATTTTCCTTGGGGGTTACAGATCAAAATAGATATTTCTAGAGCTTTCATGTCCTTAGTTCTTTGGAGTATCTATCTGTTATTTGGCACAGTCATATAGCAGGATCTGAATTTCAATTCTCTTTCTCCTGCTTACTAGTTGTGAAATGTTGGGTAAGTTATTTTACCTTTCTGGGCTTCGGTTTCCTCATCTGTAAAAATATTTTAAAAGGCATAAATATATATATATATATGGTTGTTGGAAAAGTCATGACGTATTTTTCTATGTTTTTCATTGCAAAAATGTGTCATGACTTTTCTGACAAACATATATATATATATACATACATATATATATATATATACACACACACACACACACACACACACACACACACACATATATATAATACTTATCACAAAATTATCATGAGAATGAAATGTGACCGTGTTTGTGAAAGTGACTGTCGTAAGGTGGATGGGTGCTCAATGAATGCTTCTAGATCATGACATTGCAGGCTGAATTCTGAGTAAACCATGTGTTCTATATGTCTGGCCATATATAATTTCAGTCCACACAGTAAATATCAGAATGTTAAGACTAAAATTACATGGGAAAAAAATAATGGGTGAATAAACTTATCCACTAGCAAATAAAAACACAACTTAACTCATTTATTTCTGGGTTTTAAAAACAATATATGATAAATGCTCTGACTTTGTTTAGTAGAGAAGCAACTTATTAAATAAAAAATGCTAAGTATCTACATTTGAGGGTTCACATCAACTAAATGAGGCTGAGGGGGTGCAGTTTGGTAGCTATGGTGGAATTAGACTTTTTCCACAGGACAGGTAGGACCACACCCTGAAGATCTGGGTCCTGAGGAAAAGCAAGTGACTTCCACGCTTAGACTGCCTGGCAGTCTCATAAACTGTGAAAGACACAATTAATTCTTTCTCATTCTGAACACACATAACATTTCTGGTCCCAAATGCAACTTTGTATTTTATATTCTGTTCCCCTACCTGGTTCCAATGGGGGGTTAAATAATTTCTATTTCTATTAAAACTTCCTTGGTGCTATCAAAAATGCCATTGTGTAAACAGCTTTTTTATGATATGAATAGGCTCCCAAAAGGGATTTCAAGTGGCATGTTCAAAGTCATATGCATCTAAGTAAGCAATGAAAGCAGACATTGTGACCACAGCTACTAAAATACTATGTTCAGCTTGTTAACCCTACTTACTGTAGGGTGTGAGAGGCGTCATGTGTACGTTCCTTTTTACACTGAACGTACATGAGTGCTGATTTGGGACCTATGTGGTAGCTTGGTTTCTTTGGTATCAATTTCTTACATCTCCTATTTTAATAGCATTTTGTTGCAATTTATCCCAGCTGTCATAAGAAAAACGAAATTTTTTAAAGGAAACCATTCTCTAATAATTTCAAACTAAATCATCTCTTATGAAAAAATTTTTTTTCTAAAACTTTCACTGGTGGCAACTATTTCTGTAACACTTTACAATTTATAATATTGAGTTTTTCCTTCGATCTTTACATCACACCTGTGAGGGAGGCAGGGTGAGAATTCTTACCCCTGATTCACAGATTAAGAAACTAAGGTGAGAAAGTTTAGAGAGGATGTAACAAGACTTGCTGGTTATTCATTCCAAATAACTAAAAATATCTTCTTTCAGTGACAAAGCACTCTTTTTGGCTTCTTGTGACTTTCTTTTTTTTTTTTTTTTTTT
>NW_017731405.1:1343675-1348288 GCF_001890085.2 Hipposideros armiger | reverse complement strand
TCCTCCTCCTCCTCCTCCTCCTCCTCTCCTTTTTCTCTTTTAAGAAAGCTTTAGCTCAGAGTGGGAAGAACATCAGATAAATATCTTGAAATAGCTTAAGAGTGCTCATGTGGAAGAGAGGTTTGGTTTTCCCCTTTCTGTTCCCAAGAGACAGAAATAGCCCCAGAGGGTGGAAGCTATAGAGAAGTGGGTATATGGGCTTGATAAAAAGAAGGACAAGTAGAAAGAACAAGGAGTTACAGCCAGCTAGACCGCTGTTCACCTGCTGGCCCTGCCACTCACTAGCTGTGGGTTCTTGGGCAAGCAATGAATCTCTCTGAATTTTCCGAATTGCAAAATGGGAATAATAACACTTCCAGGGCTATGATGAGGATTAAACAAGATGTTTGTAAAGCTCTTAGCAGAGAGGTGGGCCCACAGCTGGTGCCAAAAAAGTTGTAGATGACAAAAATAAGAATAGTTAAAGCTGTGAAGAGCAAAGAGGTTGCCTAAAGGAGGAGTGAGCTTCCATCACCAGAAGCGCTCAAGCACAGTCTCAACCCTCCTCTGTTGACAGGGGGAGGGGGCTTAATGGGGGGTGGGAGATAAGCATTGCATGAGTGGTTGGACTGGACAACTTTTGAAGACCTTTTCACCCTGAGCAATTTTATGGCTCTTAGGAAAGGTAGAGAACACAGTTTCGTGCTTGCAGTGAGATTCTCTTTTGCTTTTAGTGAAAACATTTACTCTCTCTGGGCAGCCAACACTTAGCCTTTGAGTTTAATAATCTGAAGGTTTATGATTTGGCTTTCTCCTGAGAAGTTATGACATTACACAATGATTACTCCTATCCCACCCTTCATACCAAAGCTTGGAATATGAATTACAAAACAAACAGATGGCAGAGTACCTTCCCAAACAGCAAGGAAAATAACTGAACCAGAGTCTTGACTGACACGCACAGAGCATAAGGAACATGGTGTTACATCCAGGACAATTAAGGAAACAGTATTTTCAGAGAGTCCTGGGATGCTGGGATACCTATTAAAAATAGAAACTGGAGCTTCAGTTTTCCCTAAATGTGTCATAAGGGTGCCCAAATATACGCAAGAATTGGAATAAAGGTAAAAGGAAATTACTATGCTCTTCCTGTAAGCCCCGTGGAAACTCGTGTTAAAAATCTGTATTTATATCTCTTCTGTCTAGAAGAGCACCAGTAAAGACACATTAAATAAATAAATAAATATATATATATATATATATATATATATATATATATATATATATATATANCTGTAGAGGGCAGTGTCACTGGCCCTCATATGTGGGATCCGAACCGGGGCCCTCTGGCATCCCAAGCGAGTTCTTAACCATCGCGCCACTCGGCCAGCCCTTCTTGTGACTTTCTTGAATTCTAAATTATTAACCCAAAGAAACCCCAATGAAGTAAATCCATTGTACATGTTCTCATATGTTTAAACCCTGTGGCAACAAATACTATTCCAATGAAGGTAATAAAAATAATAAGAGTAATTTATATTAATCATTTATGATGTACCAGGTTCTGGATTAAGTGCTTTATGTGTTTTGTCTCATTTAATCCTCACAACACCCCTATGCAGAGAGAAACTGTTACCTCCATATTACAAATGAGGGAAATAGGCTTGGAGAGATCTAGTGACTTTTCCAGAGTTACAGAAGCAATACTGGTGAATCTAGTAATGCACCTAGCTCAGTCTGAAGCAGTGCTTTATACAAAACTAACTCTCTGTCCCTGCTGATAACACAAAATAATGGTGTATGTATTTCGGGCTACAGTGAATTGTCTTTGTCAAAAAAGTTTACATTGCTGGTGCAAATGCAAAATGGTACAGACGCTTTGAAAAGTAGTTGATAAATTTCTTATAAAGGTAAATATAAACTTAACATGTAATTCCACTCCTAGTTATTTCCACTCAAGAGAAATGAAAGCACTTGTCTGCATGAAGACCTAAATGGAAATATTCATAGCAACATTACTCATAATATTAATAGCCCCGAAATGAAAACAATCCAAATATCTATTAACTGGTGAATGGATAAACTGTGGTATAGCCATATGATAGAATGCTACTCAGCAATAGAAAGAAAAACCTACTGATAGATGCAACAGTGTTAGGTGAATCTCAAAAGCATTATGCTAAATACGAGGTACGATAAAAAAATATAGTGAATGTTTAAATTAAAAAAAAATTATTACAGTAAAAGACACATTGCCATTAATCCCCCTCAAAATACTCACTCTTGCTTCGAACACACTTATCCCATCGTTCTTGCCACTTTTTGAAGCAGTTCTGGAAGTCCTCTTTTGTGAGTGTCTTTAGTTGCGCTGTTGTGGCTGCCGCGATGTCCTGAATCATTTTGACTTTGGGGAAGAGCCAGAAGTCACACGGGGTCAGATCCGGTGAATAAAGTGGATAAGGACACACCGTAATGTTTTTATTTGACAGAAATTGTCATACCAGAAGCAATGTGTGACATGGAGTGTTGCCATGATGGAGGATAAAGTAAAGACATTCATGAACAAGGACTTCCAGAACTGCTTCAGAAAGTGGCAAGAATGATGGGATGTGTTCAAAGCGAGGGGGAGTGTTTTGAAAGGGATTAATGGCAATGTGTTTTTTACTGTAATAATTTTTTTATTTAAACATTCACCATATTTTGTGATCACACCTTGTAAAAGGAGCCAAACACAAAAAGCTACATTCCATGTGATCCCATTCTTATGGAATTTTGGAAAATTTTAAACTGTAATGACAAAACAAATCAGTGGTTGCCAGGGGCTAGGAATGACGGAGCTGACTAAAAAGAGGCTCAGGGAACAGTGTGAGATAATGGCAATACTCTGCATCTTAATTGTTGTAGTGGTTATGGGAATTTATACATTTGTCAAAATGCATCCAATGATTTACATACAATAAAACTCACTACTTAAAAAGGGTGAGTTTTATTGTATGTAAATTATGCCTCAGCTGGTCTTACCTAAAAACAAACCTAGTATTAAAAATAGGCTTCAGCCTCTGCCTCTGCTGTTTTCCAAAAGTATTTGATTATGAGCTGTTGTCACAGCATTTTCTTTCACTCATAAAGTAGCAATTACCTTTCACCTCCCCTCATTTCCTTCAGAAAATATTGCAACTCTCTTCATTTCTTTTCTTTTCTAATATTCCACCCACAGTGTTGCAGTTGATGGTTGCCTGCTGTAGAATTCACTCTTGCTGGGGAGAGGTCAGCCTTTATGTTTTCTTCAGGCCTAATGTGAAATGAGGTCCACCCACATTATGGTGGACAATCTGCTTGACTCAAAGTCCGCTGATTTAAATGTTAATCTTGTCCAAAAACACCCTCACAGAAACAACCAGAATAATATTAGATCACATATCTGGGCACCGTGGCCCAGCTAAGTGGACACATAAAATTAACCATCACTATCTTTATTCAGCTCTGTTTCTTTTCAAATTTTTAAGGAAAAGAAATGGCATTTCAGGCAATGAACTCCTCAAAACAATGTTTTCCAGACTTGGGTGATAATGAGACTTCCTTGAAGATGCTTATTAAAACTGCAGGTCCTGGGGGCCAGCCAAGTGGCTATTGGTTAAGAGTTGGCTTGGGAGCGCGAGCTCTGAGTAGCAGGGCCACAGGTTCGGATCCCACATGGGCCAGTGACACTGTGCCTTCTACAGCTAAGATGGTGAACAACAGCTCAATCTGGAACTGGGCTGCTGTGAGTCGCTGGCGATGGTATAGGCTGCAGTGGGGCTACAGTGGGCTGCCATAAGCTACCCTGAGAGGCCGTCAGCCAGCGTGAGCTGCCGTGAACCGCCGTGAGCGGCTGTCTAAGGGCCGGCGACCGATCTGCCTCCACCAGAAAGAGCACAATGATCACAATACCAACATGGGCCAGTGAAGCATCGTCCTCCACAACTAGACTGAAGAACAAAAGGACAGCAACTTGTCTGTTCCTCTTCCCTGATTCCCCAATGCTGTTCACAAACAAACAAAAACTGCAAGTCCTCTTGCCATCAGATCCTGACTTAGGAGGTCTGGGGTGGGGTCTAGGACTCGGTGGTTTAAATAAGCTCCCTACAGGATTATGATCAGGCAAATTTGAGCAACAGCACCTTTAAATAACCTACGTGCAACAAAGGAACCAGGCTATCTGGTGGGATTTATATGGGCCTTTGCTCAATGTGAAACCTATCATTTGAAGCTGCTTTAAAGGCACACAACAAAGCCTATTTAAGGACCCTTTTATTTAACAATTAATCCTGCCCAGGATTCAGCTGGCCTCCTCCTGAAGGAACTCCATTAAGCATGGTGTAACTTCAGAGGCCGACATAGCAGATGCTCCCAGTGTACACAGGCCCATCTTGAGCCTTCACAAAGGTGGGTTTGGTGCACAGTCAGAGGCGTTCTCTGGCAGCGGCTTCCAACCACACACTGAAGAGACCCAGCGTCTGCCCTCCTCTGAGGCTGAACCAGTGGCCACAGCAGAAAAATAACTTAGACACTCAAGGGAGAAATACACTTAATACTTCCAAAACAGACATTGTTCTCCTCCTCCTCCTCCTCCTCCTCCTCCTCCTCCTCCTCTC
>NW_017731405.1:1322974-1342449 GCF_001890085.2 Hipposideros armiger | reverse complement strand
ATATATATATATATATATATATATATATATATATATATATATTCAGTCCAGAGAAAAGGAGACAACAGCCACTTAGAGGTGTAAAACTTTTGGAAGATATGGATGTAGGAGCAATGATTGATACAACAGAGCCGAGAAAGCTGAAATCTAAGTACTGGCAGAGCGAGGCACCAATGAGTGAGAAGTAAGCCAATTCACACTGCAGAAACCTGGAAAGTCTCAGGAACTGAAGTGTTAGGCGTAATGGAAGATTTAGGTTAATTATGGAAATGAAAACGGAGGGCTAGTTGAAAATTGTATAAAGAGAATTAAAAATCCCCTGTCTTTCCCCTCCCCCATTCAGCAAGCAACTACGTCCTATCCCTCCCTTCCCTCAGGTTGGAAATGCGGTATCTATTTTCTTGAGAATTTGAACACAAGAAGCTCCCCATCCTAGGGTATTGGAACTTAGATCTTAGGGGAGGATAGGAGAAAGATGCCAGAAGATTGAAAATCGGGAAGTTGAGTAAAAATCTGAGTACTAAGTGGAGAGTCCCTCCGCCCCTTTCCCTCCAAGCTTTCAGAACAAAAATGGCCAGGATGGTGGCACACAGACAGAAGGCTAGAGTCTTCTCTTTTTTTGAAAGAAACTTAACGATTCCAAAGAAAAGTTCTATAGATTTAGACCTTTTGAAAGGCCATATTACCACTTGATCTCCCTAGAGCAGAGCCTACTATTTAATAAGCCCCACTTGTACATATCTCACTCTTAAATTTGACCAGACAGCTAAGTTTCACCAGATTTTTGAGGAAAACCTCTAACTTGTAAGAGAGTAAAACATACAAGGAAAAAAAAAAAAAGAACTTGGAGGAAATCAAGATAATACACAGAGCAGTACTGGGGGAAAAAAACCCCACAACCAAAACTCTTAACACCCTCAAAGAAGTGGGAGATCAAATATATGGTGATGGAAGGAGAACTGACTCTGGGTGGTGAACACACAGTGTGATATATAGATGATGTATTACAGAATTGTACACCTGAAACCTTTGTAACTTTACTAACAATTGTCACCCCAATAAACTTTAAATTTAATTAAAGTTTAATAATAATTTATAATAATAATACTAATAATAATTTAATAAATTAAAACAATAAAATTTAAAAAAAAGAAGTGGGAGATGATATTTTTACTATGAAACAAGAGCTGGATATTATGAAGGAACAATTAGGGAATAGAAAAAAATTCCCTTGGAAATTTAAGCCATGATGATAGCTGTAATTAAAAATTCAATGGAAAGATTTGAACATAAAATCTCTTCCAGAGAGTTGATGAAAAAAGATTTAAAAATAGGCAATAGGAGAGAAAAGGTAAAAAAATGTTAGAGTGTCAATCCAGAAAGTTCTATAGCTGGCTAACAGAGGTTCAAGGAAGAGGGAACAGAAAAAAATTGAGTGAAGAAAATGATCAAATAGGTAACAAGAAATTTCTCAGTGTATAATGACACTACTCTCCTCATTGAACATGCCCATTGTGTGCCCAACCTAATGAATAAAAAAAAAAATTCACCAAGTCACATTATTTTAAATTACAATGGGAATTACACTGGGAATAAAAATTCAGTGAGAGAGAGAAAAAGTAGGGGGAAAAGTGAGAATACAAGGAGTGGGAAACAGAATGGCATCAGACTTATCAACAGCAATATCAGAATCTAGAAAACAATAGAGCAGTGCCATCAAAATTACAAATCAAGGGGCCGGCCGAATGGCTCAGTTGGTTAAGAGCTCGCTCAAGAGTTTGAGCTCTGAGCAACAGCGGTTCGAGTCCCGGCCTGAGCTGAGCAGCCGCTGAGCTGCCAACAGGTGGCAGGATGGCTCAGCTAAAAAAAAAAAAAATAACAAATCAAAGGGATATGGAATTCTATACTCAACCAAACCATGAAGTATGAGATCGAATAATGATATTGTAAGACATTCTAGTTCTCAAAAATTTTACATTGTAAGTGCTCTGTCTGAGGAACTATTGAGAGTGTGCTCCATCAAAATGAGGGAGTGAAACAAGAATGAGAAGGTTAAGAATTCAAAACACAAGATCTGTACAGACCTGGAAATGAGCTGCTCAGATCCCCTTTAGAAAAAGACTTGTTGTTCAACTGAAAGCAGTGTGGTTAGAGCTGACAAGCCTCTAGCTGGTAGCTCCTTTGGGATATGCCTCAGCTTTTGAGTCAAAGTCACATTTTTCTTCGGGTGGCCACTTAGTGAACCACTAAGCAAGGTGGTGATGGAAGGTATAGCCATTTTCTACCATGATGGAGACTCTCAAAAGAACCCTGTTTGCACTGGCACTCCCCACTGGGCTGGTAGAATTGTTGCCAGGTTTACAACACAGTCTGAGAGCTCTTTGTCCAATCCTGCTCTTCCCTCTCCTTGCATAGGTATCACTCCCAAATAAATGTCTTGCACTCTTAGCTTTGTCTTAGTGTCTCTTTCTCAAAAAATCCGACTCGCACAGGACCTAACAACACGGGAGAGAAGTAAAGAGTGGCCCTGGAATGATGGTTGCTCAGCAGGCCTGAAGAGTAGACGGCTCAGATTAGGATAGAAGGACTTTAGGCTCCTAGAAGGTAACCTTCAGGTTAAAGACAAACAAACAAACAACAACAAAACACCCCGAAACTGATTAGATAATATGATAGACTTAACAATGTGGAAAATTGTTTTAAGTGGAATTTTATAGTTCTGTGGGAGAGTCTAGAAAGATTCAGGGACAAGTACAGTCATGTGCCACTTAACGACAGGAATATGTTCTAAGAAACGTGTTGTTAGGTGATTTCGTCACTGTGTGAACATCATAGAGGGCACTGACACAAACCTAGGTGGTGTAGCCTCCTGCACACCTAGGCTCTATGGCACAGCCTATTGCTCCTGGGCTACAAGCGTGGACAGCGTGTTACTGTACAAAACAACCCGAGAGTAAAATCAAGCACAAGAGCAAACGATACAGTCAACAGATGTGGTAAACAAGAGATCGATGAAGCTGCTGCTGGCATATGTAACACAGCATATTGTTTTACAGGAAACTTTTTTTTTAAATGAGAGTACACTCTAAAGTAATGATTAAAAGTATAGTATAGTAAACACATAAACTAGTATAGTCATTTATTATCATTATCAAGTAGTATGTACTGTACACAATTGTTTAAACCAGCATCACCCCAACACGTGAGTCATGCGTTGCAATGACATTATGATGGCGACAATGTCACTAGGCGATGGGAAATGTTCAGCCCTATTATGATCTTACGGGACCACTGTTGTGTGTGCAGTCCATTGTTGACTGAAACATAACTATGCAGGGCATTACTGTATATACCAGACCAAGAAAAAGGAAAAGCAAATAACTACAGATAAGACAAAAGTTGTAAAAGAAACATAATCACCCTACACTACTTGGCTTGGCTGAGAACATAAAGACATAAAAACTAAATATCGATTTAATTTTACAAAGTTGTGATCCTGTATTGGGGGAGGGGAAGTAAGGATGGTAGTGAAAGAAAGTTAAATCCCCATTCCACCACTGGTTAGAAAGTCAACAGATAATGTCGATAAGTCTAAAACCCATATGTCTTTAATAGCAGTATAAATACAACAAACATTAGGAGAAACTGCTGAAAAGAGTTAAACATTGTTGCCTCTGGAGAATGGGACTGAAATCCAAGGTGGAGCAGCGCTGTTTTCCTTCACAAGTCTTGTAATACAATTTGACTTTAACTTTGTGCATGTAGATTAAAAAATAAATGAACTTACAAAAAAAAAGAAAACTCATAGGCAGGAAGTGGAAACCTTATCAACAGGCATTGGTTCCCAGTGGGAATCTGCAGAAATACCCAGGTAAGAATGGCGGGAAGAGTGTCAGCCTGAAATTGTCCTTGTCCTAGGTGCCATCCCCAGTGTAGTGTAAAGGCTGCAAGGTCCATGCCACTGAGAGTCTGTGACTCTGTGTTATATGCTGAGGCTGAGTCCCTGATTAGTAAGTCCTTCCTCCATTAACTCTACCCCCAAGTTTATCAAAGTTGGAATGCTTTGGCCTGTTCAGGGATATTATTGATCCTGGCTGGAATTTACTTATTGGAAGAGAAGAGTAAAACAGAATTATTATTGACCAGCTGGCTAGGTAAAACGCAAATGTGATAGCAACACAAGAAGAGGAATACATACAATTCAGTAGGTTGCTTTTGTCATAAAATGTTTTTAACCTGCTGCCCAGTGGTCAGTATCTGTGATAAAGGGCAATGTGGCAGGCTTGGACACAGACTTAAAAGCAGGCTGTAGAGGAGAAAAGTTCTAGCAGATCAAGATAAGGAAGAAATCCTGTGTTTGCTTCTCATGCTGGTGAACAGATTGTCACAGGAAGATTAGCGGGATGCTTGCTCAAGATAAGGTATGGTGAAGGGGGCCAGGCAGTTTGCATAAACACAGCAGACAGGGAGAAACAAGTGAAAGGCATCTTAAATGTGGCCCTCAGGAGAAATAGATTACACAGGGAGGCAGGGTGCTCCGTGATGATGCTGAACAACTGTGGGTGCTTTGATTTGCAACTTACCCTGCTTTGAAGGGTGATTTGGGGGGAAGCTGAAGGAGATATTAGCACAAAAGTTAGGTTTTGTGCTAAATTGGAGGAGGGGAGTATAAAAGAAATCACAGCTTTTAACTTTTTCACTTATTCTTTCTTTTGAAAACTTTAAATTTCTTTTACGCTTATTTAGTTTTGTGAATTTAATTATGGGTTCATAGGAAGTTTGCAAAGATAGAATAGAGAGGTCCCATGTACCTTTTACCCAGTTTCCCTCATTGGTTATGTCTTAGGTAACTATAGTATATCAGAACCTCAAAATTTACACTGATACAATGTGTGTATATAGTTCTATTCCATTTTATCACATGCACAAATGCGTGAAATCACTGCCAAGAGCAAGACAGTGAATATTCCATCACCACAGAGATCTCCCTTTTGCTGCCCATTTTTGTCACACTCATCACGTCTCTTCCCCCAACCATCCCTAATTCCTTGCAACCATGAATATGTTCTCTAGCTCTATAATTTTGTCATTTTGAGAATATATTGGGTTGTTGGAAAAGTCATAACGTATTTTTTCTCTGTTTTTTGTTGCAAAATGTGTCATGACTTTTCCGACACCCCAAAAATATAAGTGGAGTCACACAATATGTGACCTTTTGTGATTAGCTTTTTTCACTCAGCATAATGCCTTTGAGGTTCATCCAAGTCTTCCCAGGTATCAGTGATTAAACACAATAGTATGGTTAGCCAGTAACCTATTGAAGGACATTTTGGTTGTTTAAAATTTTTAGCTATTGCAAATAAAGCTGCTATGAACATTGTGTCTATGTTTTCTGTTTGCATTTCTCTGGGATAAATTCCCAGAAGTGCAATTGCTGGGTTGTATAATAAGAGTATGTTAGTTTTGTAAGAAATTGCCAAACTATTTTGCAGAATGGCTGTACCATTTTACATCCCCAACAGCAATGTATGAAAGATCCAATATCTCCACATTGTTGCCAGCAGTTGGTACTGTTTTATTTTATTTTTTAAAGATCAGAAACTTCCTGCTGTCTTCCCTTTTTTTCTCTTTAAATAAAAATTTTCAATATTCTATATAGTTGTCTCTGTGTGTGTACACACACATATATGTAAAATCCATTTAAATTCAAATCATAACAAGACAAACATCTGCTGACACATCACCCAATTTGAAAACTAGAGCATTACCAAAACCAATTTTACCCCTCTGACCCCCAAGAGAGTAACTCCTCCAAAAGAGTAACCACACTGCTGACAGTGTTAACCAGCTCTCTGGGGGAAAAAGCTCTGATTTATAATGCTTTTCGATTTCTGTGGTGTAAATACTCCTGACTTACGTCAAGCTACCAACCTGAAGTTACTAAGTGTGGAATTGGGAAGAGATGTGCAGAATCAGTTCTTGCAAGGCTGTACAAGCTTGTCCCAGTACCACTGATCCTGAATTTAGCATTTATTCAGCCTAGTGATAGGTGGAAAAGTGGACCCCTCAACATATCCTAATCCCTGGAGACTGTGAATATTGCCTTATCTGGCAAAGACTTGGCAGATGTGATTAAGTTAAGGATCTTAAAATGTGTGGAGATTATCTTGGGTTATCCAGGTGGGCCCTAAATATAATCACAAGTGTCCTTTTTAACATGGAGGCAGAGAAAGATCTGACTATAGAAGAGGAGAAAGCACTATGAGAGTGGAGGCAGATGCTGGGGTGATGTGGCCAAGGAATGTTGGCAGCTCCAAGAAGCTGGAAGGAGCAAGGGATGAATTCTTCCCTAGAGTCTCCAGAGGAAGCACAGCCCTGCCGACACCTTGATTTTTAGCCTCGTGAAACTGATTCCAAACTTCTGGCCTTCAGAACTGTGAGGGAATGACAATCTGTTATTTTAAGCCACCAAATTTGTGGTAATTTGTTACAGCAGCCACAGGAAATGAATACACATACACAGTGTTTTACACATATGTGCTATTAAAGCATCTATCGAGTTCATTTAGCTAGATTTTATCTTTATAAAATTGCTATATTATTATATGCAGTGGGGAGATAATTACTTTTTTCTTGATGTGCTCTGGCTGGGTGGAATTCCTCACAGGGCTCTGGAGAGAAAGGGCTGCTGAATAACTCATAAACAGGAGATTGTAGCATATTGACTGGGAATTACTTTTTCCACTCAACAGTGTTTCTAAGACTTATGCATATTTTTGTATAGCTGTAATTCATTTGCTTTCACTGCTGGGTAATAGTCCATTATGTACATATCTATTCTCAGTAGGAATTTGCTAGGTATCCTTTATCAGGTTAAAGATGACTTTTTTCCCCTGAACTGAGTTTACACCCAGGATGTCACATTTCCTAGGTTCTTTCAATTCAAATATTGGGTGAGATCAAAACTGTGGAAGACAGGGGCTGGCCGAGTGGCGCGATGGTTAAGAACTGGTTTGGGACGCCAGAGGGCCCCGGTTCGGATCCCACATATGAGGGCCAGTGACACTGCCCTCCACAGCTAAGATGCTGAACAACAGCTCAACCTGGAGCTGGGGTGCCGTGAGTCACCGGCGATGGCATAGGCTGCAGCCCCTGTGGCAGTGGGTTGCCATGGGCTACCGTATGTAGCCAGCAGCCGCAGTGAGCGGCTGTCCAGAAGCCGGCGACTGATCTGCCTCACCCGGGAAGAGTGCAATGATGGTGCCAACTTGGGCCAGTGAAGCAATGTCCTCCACAGCTAGACTGAAGAACAAAAGCAACAGCAACTTGTCTGTTCTCCTTCCCCCAATTCCCCAGCACTGTTCCCATCCCCTAATTCCCCAATAAAAAAATCTTTAAAAAACAAACAAACAAACAAAAAAACTGTGGAATGAATGTTATGAGATTATGGGATTCCAGATACTCCACCAAGAGTAAACGTGAGTGAGTCACCTCACCTATAGGGAGGAAGAGCTGGGTAGGGTAAATTGTGGTATGGTGTGAGTAGGGGTCTCTCTTCAGCCACCAGTAGATGTGCTCAACCTCAGCAGAGAGAATGCCTGCTCTGCTCCACCCTGCTCCACCTCCTTTGCCCTTTACCCACCCAACCACTCACTACTGTGATTAGTGAATAGTCACCACCAATCCGGTGGAGGCAGACGCAGCTGTGGCCAGAAGGCTGGCCTGAGACACAGTGAGTCACCAATGTGAGAACGACCCATTAGATGAAAATCAAGAATAAGAATGACCTCAAAAAGAGTTCTGACTTCTAGTTGGACACAGAATCCTTGCTTCCCATAAATATTCAGGAGGATAAAAGGCATGAATGAATCTGAATGAACCAAAGATGATTCAGCCTGGGATGAAATAGATGAGTGTTTGTGAGACATTTCTTCATTTTCCCTTGGAAGGTGTGCCCTGGACAGAGCCTTGCTTGACTGGCAAGTAAGTCAGCTCACAAACCCATGAGTCATAATGCCAGCTCTTATTACTCAGCCACCCATTTCTTCACCCTTCACCATATATATGAGCTCTTTTCTCAGTTGCTATTACAAGTTTCTCTCTTTCATGAGAATCATAGAAATTATTGGTGATTTTGGGGGGACATATTTTGCACCACAGCCTAAGCAACTGAAAGATCCATTTTTCAAGTTAATGCTCTCAAATTCTCACCTAGGGGTTATGAATCAAAGGGCGGTATTCCCTTTACCTTGGAGCATCATCATATTTTAGCCCATGAGCTCCTAAGCACTTTACATGGAGGAACAGTTCCTTGCTTCTCCAGATACAGAGCAACTGATAGGGATGACCTTAGTGACTGGGGACACTGGGCTGGGCAGGTCAGCCTGGCAAGATGGCAGATGAGTCAGCAGCAAACACCGTAGCTCCTGGGCAAGGGTTTCCTTATGGTCATTGTCATAGCACCATCTCTGACACTGGGAGGCCCGCTGCACTCTTCTCCCACCACCATCCTTCCTATGTGTTTATAGGCAACTTTCAACTGATTAGCATCTAGTCCTCCAGCCTCCAGATGATGTAAATTTTTTCCTTCGCTCTTTTCCACCGCTTGCCCTTTGGCCTCTAATTTCTCATGTGTTGCACTCCAGCTGGATAAAAATCCAGGGGATGACTTGTGAGGTGTAAAGGTAAAAGATAAAGTAAACTTCACTAAACACACCATTTAGGAACATTCTAGAATAGTCTGTATGCTACCACCTCCTACTTATGAGTTATTCAGCTGCCTTTTTATGGGTTATTTACGTGTGATTATGAGTTAGTCAGCAGCCTTTCTCTCCAGAGCCTGGTAAGGAATTCCACCTAGCTACAGCACACCAATAATATATTCAGGTCTCCTGATTTTCCATCCAAAGTTCTCTTTCCATTACACCATATCCTATTTTTTAGAGGTGAAATTGAAGATACATTTGGCATCCGTGGTCCAGTAAGACATTTAGCAGGTCGCTCCAGGCTCTTGTTGTGAACGGGCAGACGATAACTCTGAAGGTCCTTGCCAACAGCTGTCAGTAGTCCTTATTTCCATAATCACAGACTAAGACAATAAACTCACTTGCAAGGCAATGTCGAATGCCTTTAGTAGCAACACTGAGACTGGCTCTGTCACCAAAAGCTCCCAACGTTTCTAGATTTATTCAAAATCAATGGCTCTCTTTGCAGGGCATGAAGACAAATACTAAACCCTCCAAAATCAATAAAGAAGAGTGATAGACAGGGAAATAGGACTGGGTAGCACAAAGGATAAAAAAATAACAAAGCCAAAGGTTATGGAGTTATTGCTTTCTAATTTGTCTTTATAAAAAGGAAAAGAATCAAATGAAAAATTGGCAAGTCCCAGAGTGAAAATGTCAGAAACGCTTTATATTCTAAGGCTTTGCCACACACTGTCTTGCACAATGTTAGAGGAAGTGAGGTTGAAATGGAGAATATTTTCACAAGTCTGAGCCAGCCAGGAAGCCAGGGGAAAATACTCTTAAATTTAGGAAAATTACAGGGCTGCTATTTGACATTAGTTGGAGAAAAACATCAAACCTCAGAACTTATTCTGAGAACTTGAACAAGAGAAATACTTCAAGCCCTGTGTTTTGTCCAGGGGAGGGTAGATGCCTCTAGGAAGCACTATTGGGGGAGGTCATTAGGGAAGACTCTGTCAAAGGGGGATGGATAAAGGGGACTCACATTTATGTAAACCATCATCTAAATGTGCACAGAGAAAAAGGTTCAGAGAGACCCTGATTCAGGACTGGGGCCTGGGAAGAAAATAGGAGCTAGGTTGGAGAGTCAGATCTCCTCCTTAGGTATGGGCCCAGCATCACGGTTAAATTAAAATAAACAAGCTTACTATTTTGAAAAAGAAGACTGATGAAGGCATAAGCCTTCCTTATTGGATAATAAACCATGTTGTCAAAACGTAATAAGACAAACTGTGGTACTCACATATGAATAGTCATAAAGTTTAGTGAAACAGACCCGAAGGTCCAGAAATACATCCAGGTACAGACAAATTTAGTATAGATAGTCAGTTGGCATTTCAAATCAGCAGAGAAAAATGGCTCACTTTAGAAATGCTATTAGGGCAACTGGGTAGTCATCCAAAGATAACATAAATTACAGATAATTAAAAGATTTAAAAGAACTATATAATTACTAGAAAAAATATGGGATATTTTTATTTTTTGTAATTTAAGTGTGTAGAAGGCCTAAGTATGATACGAGTCTTTGAAACCATAAAAGAGAAGATTGACAAACTAGACTACATGTAAAAGAAAAATTCTTCATGGTAACCCCTCTGCACAAGCAAATTAAAAAAGAAAAAAAAATGGAAAAAATTACAGTTCAAATTACAAGCAAAAGGGTAAAATCCTTTATTATATAAAAGCTCCTACAAATTATTAAGAAAAAGGCTAACAATCCATGCTCATTTTCATAATATGAGGAAGGCAAATTAATAAAATACTATAATAAAATGCTGTTTTCATCTATTAGATTGGCAAAGATAGAAATTTTGATAGGGGCTCTGGAGAAACAGGCATTCTCCTGTTGTTGGTGGTAGTGAAAATTTGTTCAGCTTCCTGGAAGCAATTTGGAAAACACCTATCCAAATTATAATTGCACAAACCCTTAGATGCAGAAATTTCACTCTTAAGAATTTAATGTACAGCTATTCTGCATATGTGTGAAATAAAGTATATGTAAGGATGTTCTTTATAGCATGATTTTTAATAGAAAAAGACTAAAAATCTAAATGTCTATTAATGGGGGCTGGTTAAAGAAATTTTACTATACTCAGTCACTGGAAATCAATGTAGGCATTAAAAGAATAAGGCAGCTCTATGTATATGAAAATGGAATGGTCTCTAAAATATATTTTTACATGAAAAAAATCAAGGTGCAAGATATGTGTATATGTGTAGACTGTATACACATATATGAGGTCTGACAATTAAGTTTGTGAGCTTGTTGCAACAATGTTACTAACCTTTTTTGATATCAGAGGGATTATTCATTATGAATTTGTACCAACTGGAAAAACAGTTAACCAAATTTACTATTTGGAATTGCTGAAAAGGCTGCATGAAAAAGTTAGATGACCTGATCTTTTCACCAATTCATGGCTCTTACATCACAACAATGCACCAGCTCACACAGCACTGTCTGTGAGGGAGTTTTTAGTCAATAAACAAATAACTGTATTGGAACACCCTCCCTACTCACCTGATCTGGCCCCCAATGACTTCTTTCTTTACCCAAAGATAAAGAGAATATTGAAAGGAATACATTTTGATGACATTCAGGACATCATGGGTAATACGACGACAGCTCTGATGGCCATTCCAGAAAAAGAGTTCCAAAATTGCTTTGAAAGGTGGACTAGGTACTGGTATCGGTGCATAGCTTCCCAAGGGGAGTACTTCAAAGGTGACCATAGTGATGTTCAGCAATGAGGCATGTAGCACTTTTTCTAGGATGAGTTGGCGAACCTAATTGTCAGACCTTGTATATTTGTAATTCCATAGTTTATTTTTAGAAGGGCACATAAGAGACTGGTAACAATGGGATGGGTGGGATGCGGACTTCCTCTTCACTGTCTACCCTTTTGTACCTTTGACTTTTGTACTATGAACATGAACTACCTATTCAAAATATATAGAGTAGGGGCCGGACAAGTGGCACGTTGGTTAAGAGCTGGCTTGGGACGCCAGAGGGCCCTGGTTTGGATCCCACATATGAGGGCCAGTGACACTGCCCTCCACAGCTAAGATGCTGAACAACAGCTCAACCTGGAGCTGGGCTGCCATGAGTCGCTTGCGACGGCATAGGCTGCAGCCCCTGCTGCAGTGGGTTGCCATGGGCTACCGTGTGTAGCCAGCATCCAGTGTGAGCGGCCAGCAGCCGCAGTGAGCGGCCGTCCAGAAGCCGGCGACTGATCTGCCTCGCCCGGGAAGAACGCAATGATGGTGCCAACTTGGGCCAGTGAAGCAATGTCCTCCACAACTAGACTGAAGAACAAAAGGACAGCAACTTGTCTGTTCCCCTTCCCCCAATTCCCCAATAAAAATATTTTAAAAAAATAAAAAAATAAGAGTTGGCTTGGGACGCCAGCTCTGAGCAGCAGGGCCCCGGTTTGGATCCCACATGAGGGCCAATGACGCTGCACCCTCTACAACTAAGATGGTGAACAACAGTTCGACCTGGAGCTGGGCTGCCATGAGTCACTGTCCAATGGCTGGTGAGTGACTGCCTCACCAGGGAAGAGCGCAATGATCACAATACCAACATGAGCCAGTGAAGCAACGTCCTTCACAACTAGGCTGAATAACCAAAGGACAGCAACTTGTCTGTTCCCTTTCTCCGATTCCCCAATGCTGTTGCCCTCCCCCAATTCCACAATAAGATCTTTAAAAATAAATGAATAAACACCATAGGAGGTCCCAGAAATCAGTGGGGTAGGGGAGTAGTAGTCAAGATACAATGCTGTGATGTTGGCTAATAACGTGGATAGAAATCAATTCATATTCTCACCTCATACCACATACAAAATAAATTTCAGATTAATTTGTTAAAGTTTTAAAGGCCTTCTATTTTGAAATAATAATAGACTCATAGGAAGTTGCAAAAATAGTACCAAGAGTCCTGTGTACCCTTGTCCCAGCTTCCTCCAATGATGGCATCTTCCAGAGTACAAAACCAGGAAACTGACAATGAAAAGTTACTGTTAAATCAGACTACAGACTGTCCTCAGTTTCCACCATTATTAACCTGCATTTATATGTGTGTATGTGTGTATAGTACTATACAATTTCATCCCATGAATAGATTTGTGTAACCACCACCATAAACAAGGCACAGAACTATTCCATCACAACAAAAGCACTCCTTCATGCTGTCTCTTTATGTTCTAACTCACCCCCAACCATTCCATTACCCCATGCTGCTCTACTCCCTGCCTGCCACCATCTGTCCCCTGACAACCAGTAATCTGTTCTCCATCTTATAGTTTTTTCATTTTGAAAATGTTATATATAATTGGTAACATATATTATGTAACCCACTGATATTGTCCTTTTCCACTAAGAACAGTGCCCTTGAGGTCCATCTCGATGCATGCAACAATAGTTTCTTTTTATGGCTGAGTAGTGTTTATTCCGTTACGTGCATGAACCTCAGTTTGTTCAGCTATTCACCAGTTGAATCACAGTCAGGCTGTTTTTTGTATCATGGCGTTATGAATAAATCTGCTATGGACATTTGTATATAGGTTTTTGTGTAAACATAAATTTTTATTTCTCCAGGATAAAGCCCAACAATGGAATTGCTGGGTTGCATGGTAAGGTTAAATTATATAAGAAACTACCAAACTGTTTTCAGAGCGATTGTACCATTTTATGTTCCCACCAGCAATGTATGAGAGATTCAGTTTCTCCACATCCTCTCCAGCCCTTGGTATTACGGTATTTTTTACATTAGAAGTTCTATAGTTGTGTAGGAGTTAAATGTTTTTAAAGTATCAAATCTTTGTGGTGGGGGGAGGGAAACTAGAAGAAAATATATGTGAAAAATTTTTGACTTCTGGTGAGGGAGAGACTTTCCAAAGCCAATAGGTTTGACCAGATAAAAGCTTAAAACATCTGATGTCTTGAACCCTCATTAGCAATAATTACACCAAAACAAACAAACAAACAAACAACAAATTAGAGGGAAATGACCGTGAAAAGTCAATCCTGCATTACCCAGGCTGCCAAGCCAGGATCCCAACATCTACCCCTTTCTGGTGTCCTAACTCAGTTTGTCTTAGAGAGATTCGGTAGCTGAAAACATTTTGAAAGTTCTTCATACACACTGAAAAAGGCTTTTTAGAAATGTCATGCCAATGGTTAGCTGACCAGTAATGTATAAGAGTGACTATGAAAATGGTTGTTTGAAGATATTTAAAAAAAAAAAGCAACCCTGGATCTTAATAAAGAAATGAGCAAAGGACAGAAAGAAAAAAAATTCACAAATAGAATAACAATTTTAAAACATGAGAAAAAGTTTGCAACCTCATTAAAAATAAAATTCAAAATTACCCAGAAAGGATCTACTTATCATTAAGAACACAGATAATGTATAATACTCAATCTTACTAGGAGTGGGACGAGGCAAACATTGTTATATGTGGCATTCTTCCATTGGCTTTCCCTCCTTCCCAGTTTTATTCCCTGGTTTCCCACTCCTACTCTTTGGGGTCACTCCAAGTAAACCAGCTAACACAAGTCTTTGTCTCAAACTCAGCTTTTAAGAGAACCACGGCTATGAGAGTTAGTAGCAGTGGTCCTAAAAAGCGGGCTTTCAGGATGGGATTTTGGAGTGTGGTGGGATTAACCCTGGGCATGCATAGCCTCACAGTTACTAAGACTTTCCCCTGTGCAAGTACAGGTAGAAGGTGAAACACTGGATAATATGGCAGCTGTGACACTTGAATGAAATGGGGGTAATGGAAACTACAAAGATTGGGGAGCTGGTTCAATTTTAATTCTTTGGAAGTCTTGAAAAGCAAATGATTCCGGTTAGCTAACTATCAACTGAAGATATGATGTGAAAGCCAGAAGGTGTCCAGCAGTTGCAGGGTGGAATGTGCTCAACATTGGCCCCAGGATCTGATTATAAGAGTGACAGAGCTGCAAAGGAAATGAATTTATAGCTTCAACTAATCTCTTCTGTCAAAGTCAGACTAAGGAAATAGGTAAGACCCTGAAATTTGATTTGGGGATATTTGCATGGATGAATTGAGAAGAGCACTCATGCTCCTCTGAAACATCTCCACTTGGTAGAGGAGAGCTGAGTCCCCTTGCCTGGAGACTGTGCTCAAGCCTCACTCAATGTCTGTATTCCTCAGGATTGCTCTGCCTCCCTTTATTACCTCCAGGTAATAAAAGAGATGAGGTCTCAGGACCATCTGATAAACACAGCTCCTTCTCTAGGGATGAAAATCAAAAGCACCAAAGACATTGTGAGACTTGGTAAATATGTACCAGTAGGAACCAAGGATCACATGAGAATTGGGGGTAGGGTGGGGTAGAGGAGGATTGGTGGCAAGAGCAGAAGATAAAGCTGGATAGGGGAGAATTTGTTGATATAGAAACCCTCTCCCACGATTTGACCATCAGGGAAAATGCACCCAGGACTGGTCCTAATATACTCCTGGGATATTTCCATGAAGTTTGGACCAAACAATGGCCACAAGAAATAAGGTGGAAATGTTGGAATTGCCTTAGTATAGTGTTGATATAGGGTTCAGAAAGCTCAGATATGTGGGAATGTTAGAATAGGTTTATTATGCAAGATCAGAGGAGCCACCAACTTACTATATTCCTCAGGAAAGCAGAGGGGATGTTCCCTTCACTAAGGCAATAAGTGGTACAGGTGAGGGAGACATGACATAGAGAAGTTAGAAGAGGCTCTCTTTGGTGGGGATCAGGGTTGAGAGTAAGAGATACTGTCATAGAAATAGGCTCCCTAATATCAATGGAAATGACAGAATTCTGAAATGACAAAGACTAGATGGTGGCAGTTAACCATCAGAGCAAAGAAGGGCAGAATTACCATAACTGGCAAAAAGGCAAGGGCATCAATCAGGGTGCTTTTGACCAATGGGGGTGGGGGACACAGGTCTATAATGATGGCTAATAGATCATGGTGTTTCTAGGAGCAAAATACATGGACAGTCTGCTAGGACTTGCCAACATACATGAAGGGTCTGAGATTTTTGCCCTAACTGTATACTAAAAAGTTAGCCTGCATAATTTTATGGATGCTGGCAGAAGACATGAGATGCCTGGGTCAGAGATAAAAAATTTTGTTACTTATAGCACAGCAAGCAGCCTGAGCTCCATATCTCCATGGCCCCCACCTTCAGTCCGCCCAAGTCCCAGAGGAGCAATACTGAGGGACTCAGGTGAATGTGGCACATAAAGTGGCTCTGTGTCACAAGTGATGAACACCAAGCTTGGGGGAACTTGAATGTTTCATAATGAGCAGTAAGGAAGTCTGCCTGATTTTTGCTCTGGAGGAAGACATCTGCCCTTTGTCCTCTGCTGCCCTTTGTCCTCTGCTCCACGGCGAGTCACTCTATCTTCCAAGGTGATTCGCTATACAAAAATACTGAAAACATAACTAGGAACAAATGACAGTGCCTCTGCTCACAAGACAGGAAGAAAAGGAGAGATCTATGGAGAATTATCTCCCACCACTTGTCTAAAAAACCAAACACAAAGAAAAAACGACTTTGTGGTAAATACCCATTGTTACAAACCATCCAATAAAGAGATCTCCCTCTAGATCTTTCATGGGGATGAAGATTTGAATTTGTTAGTTGTAACCCATCACTATATTGGGGCTGCTGTCATGGGAGTTTACCTTCTCTATGGAATGAGCTTAACAGCAGTTGGGACCAGGATAAAGGTAGTATTTGCAACACTCCCTGCTTCTAACATCCTTTGCCATGTGACTCTATAGTTCCTCTCACTAAAGAGACAGCCTGTTTCCCTTCTCCTTGAATGTGGCATTGGCTCTGTGACTTACTTTGACTAAAGGGATGTTAGCAACATCTCACAAACAAGATCGAATAGCTTGCATGCCTGGGCTAGCCTGCAGAAGAATACGAGATACGGGGAGCTGGCTGTAGGCAACTCAGTCACCCAGCCAATGGCCAGGCAGCTCCTAGATGTGTGAGGCACTCCAGCAGAGCTGCCTAGCTGACCACATAGATACTCAAGCAAAAACAAAAACAAAACAAACAAATGGTTAGCGCTATAAGTCACTAAGGTTTTATGGTTATTTATTATGCAGGATTATTGTGGTAAGAGATAAGTGACACTATGAGACAGACATAAGAATGAAAAGTACTTTTAACAGGAAGAAGAGATGATTACCTTAAGGAGTCTGTTGTGCTTCTCTTTTCTACAATTGCACAATTGGAAACTGGATAGAAGGAAGAGCAGTGGTGTTTAACAATAATAACAACACATACTAGCCCCAGGTCTCTAATTTAGGAAGTCTAGGCTGGAACAGAGCTGCCTGTCTTCTGAGGGATGATTGTCCTGATAGGAAGGGATTGGGTGGTATGGAGCCTGGATGATGGAACCAGGAAACAAGAGGATGCCAGCTTTATTCAAGGCCATTCTAGGAAGAAATTAGTCTCATGGTGGGCATGCTGGGGGCTACAGGCTTCTCCGGCCTGGGTAAGAGTCTCAGGGGGCTGGTCCTGAACCCCTGGCTTCCTTCCGTTCTATGATGGAAAATAGGACCTCTTTCCTTAGATTTACTGCTTCAGGCCATGTGGGCAAGCACCTCATCTGGTTCTTCCTGACCCAAAAACTCAAGGCCCTAGGGCAAGCCCTGTGGCGGGGGGCCTGCTGGGCTTGTCTTGGCCCTTCTCCAGGACTGCTGAGATTTTGGATCATAAAGCAGCTTCCAGTGACTAATTCAGCCTCGAGAACCCCATCCCTCTAATGGGGAAGGGGTTCCCTGCTTGGAGATACAAGTTTGCTCACATCTTGAGTAACAATTATTTCATAGGGATGGCTGTAGAGGGGGAGCATTTGATACAGGGTGAGGCTGAAAACTCAGCGGGGGACAGAAAACTCTGACCCCCTGGAGAACTGCTCCGATCTGTGACTAGTGTCACACTCTAAGAGAAACAGATTATAACCCCTCAAGACTCAGGTGGACACTGAAGGGATTTGAGGAAGTCCATGTATTTCCTGTAAATACTACTTATATGGACAGGAGCTAAAGACAACAGTCTGTCTGGTAGCTGTGATTATGGGAACTCAGCCCTTGGTTTTTATCCACTCAGCCTGGGGACCTAGAAGAGGGTGCCTTTTCCTCATCTAGCACCAAGACCCCTTCAGACTCATGGCAGCCCTGCCGGGCCCCTGACACTGGTACAGACCTCTCCATTAGCAGTACCATATCTATCCCCAGCTCTAGCTGGGCGTTCTCACAGTTTCTAGCAGAGCAGACACTTGCTTTTAAGTCCCATTGCAGTTCCTCTTGGGTCCCACTTGGAGCTCTTTCGCGAAAGCTCAGGAGATGCCCACATCATCAAGAGTTCAGCAGGGTCCTGCCCTATGTACAAACAGGAAATCTTAAGATTCTAGGAGGAAACTTCTTTATGTAGTAAAGGCTCTTAACAAGCTCTGAGGTAAAAGACACTGAACCAGAACAGTAAACTTCCACAGAGGGGTGACTGCATTAATGGAGTTGACCAGTCATTAATACTAACCTTCTAACTTTAACGATTTGCACAGATGACCTGGAACAGAAAAATAAAAGCCTTCCAAGGAGGTGCAGAGTGTTGGAATCTGGGGATGTGGAGCCCACAAGTAGGAAACGCCAAAAAAATGACTGGAGGGAATGAAAGAGAAAAGAATCTCACTAGAATCCCAGGAGGAGCTGAAGGAAACTAAAATTTAGAAGGAAACGTGAACAAAAGAAATGAGAAATAAGTTCATCTCTCCTAGCAGAGAATGATCTTCACACAGATGAGAAAGGTCAAATGGGTATTGTTAGTAGGTGATTTCCCAGTGCCAACACCCAACAAACAGCTGCAGGAAAAAAGATCAACAGGATACTGGAGTGAACTGGAAGGTGATATAATATTACAGGAAGTGCTGTTATTCCTATGTAAGGTTTAGATTAAAATCTCATTTAGACCCACTGCTTCACTATCTTGAAAAGAGCTGACACATTTTCAGCCTTTCTCCCATGTAGAGAATTTATGAAATGCCCCTTTAAAAAAGTCACATCTGTCACATTTGAAAATGTACCGCGCGCGCGCGCGCACACACACACACACACACACACACACACACACACACACACACGCACACACACACAAACACCTTTACGATTTTGAAATATGGAGTTGCATTCTCTCCAAAGCCAGAGTTTCTATTTGCTAATAAATTAGAAACTTTGGGGAGAATACCCCTTTTTTTAGGTGATACACAATGATAACAGTGGTTACTCTTATTTTTTCATACATTTTAGTAAGAGAGAGAGGGCTAAGTCTTCCCCTAAAATGGAGAGTTTATATGTGACACAGCATGCAAAGCGCTATTCTCTGTAGTTTACTTATATTAACTCTTTCAATCCTAACACCAGTCATATGAGGTAGCTATTATTATTTCCTCTTTACGGATGTGTAAAACCAAAGCACTGAGAGATCAAATGATAAGGTCAAACAATTAGTAAATAGTGAAGCTGGGATTCAAACCCAGGTGGCCTGGTTCCAGAGTGTGAGCTTTAGAACACTAAACTGTGCTGCTAGCAAGAACACCTATGAGGGCCGGCCGAGTGGCGCGATGGTTAAGAACTCGCTTGGGATGCCAGAGGGCCCCGGTTCGGATCCCACATATGAGGGCCAGTGACACTGCCCT
>NW_017731405.1:1307522-1322684 GCF_001890085.2 Hipposideros armiger | reverse complement strand
CAACTTGTCTGTTCCCCTTCCCCCAATTCCCCAGCGCTGTTCCCCTCCCCGCAATTCCCCAATAAAAATCTTTAAAAAAAAAAAAAAAAAAAAGAACACCTATGAAACACACGGAAGAACTTGTATCTAAGAGTAGAGGTTTGAAATGTTTGGGCAACAATCAGATTACAAGCTAGGCTGCAACACAGGGTTCATTTAAAGTTAATTTTGGAGGATCTCATTTTATCATAAAGCCTAAATAGATGACTTTTCTAAGTTTCATTTTCTCCTAAAGTTGTCTTCCTTCTGAGATGGGAAGGATCCCCAACGTAGGTGTCCTTCCTTCTAGGAACAAGAGAGTCACCTCAATGTGTCACATTTAAATCAGCTACTTCTGTGTCAACTGTGAAGGAGCCATCATTAAATAAGACTAAATAAAGCTTTGAGGGAGAAAAAAAAACTGGATCATAAAGTCACAAGTCTTGGGCAATAATTTTAATCCTTTCAATCCTCCCCTCTCCTCTTTGGTTTTGAAATGTTTCAGTTACATTAAAGAACACTTACTTTCCAGACCAAATATATTGATGAACTGCCAACGTGTCAAGTTTACTTCTAACCCCATTTTGTCAAACTCCTGAGTACCTCTGGTCTCCAAGGAGACCTTATCCCAGGGCCCATCTGGAAATACACAGCTCAAGCAAGCCAGTCTTAACACTGGTTTAGCGTGAACATTTTCACCCTGTAACCTTAAACCCAGTAATGAAATAGAAAACAGCATATTTGTGTGATTTTCATCATGTTAGAAAGAAACAAAATCTGATGACCATCCAACCAACAGAGTTAAGGAAAATGGAATTTATAGTTTTGAAAACATTAAGATGCTTACTGGAAATCTTACCCCATGCATTAAATAATCACTGGTCACAAAATGTAATTCAGAGTTACTATTTTCCTAAGTCCTTATAACTATACCCCAAGTTCTCTAGATGGTAATTTTGATGTGTGTGAATGTCTTTGATCAGTTTTATAAATCTCTTAAACATCTAAAAAGCAATTGATTGTGATTCTGTGTGAAGAAGCAGTGCTTAACAGCTCTAGAAATTTTGCCCTAATATGCCCTTGTTTCCAGCTTTCTGTGAGAAAGTCTTTGTAATCCTTTAGAGAAAATGGATTTCTACTGGTGGTTACTTTTATTTTTTCAAACCTATACAATGAAGATTTGCCAGTTGCTTATTTAAAGAAAGTCATGAAGGCATTTTAAAGTGTCTTTATGGGCCTGGTGTCTGGTGCTTTCTTTTCACACACTTGGGGAGAGAGAGAACACAGAGCAATTCTATAATGTATATTTGCTAATATTAACAGCATTTTCTGAATGTTGTTTGTTTTGAAACTAAGGGCCTTTGTTCTACAGTGAAAAAGGAGTAGATAATTCAATCACTGTAGAAAATCGGTTTTTAAATGATTTTTTAAATAAAATTTTATTCTATTAATAGGTTTTATACAGTCACTGTAGAAAATATTAAAAATGCAAAAAAAGTATAAATAAAACTTAAAATCACTCATAACCCCCCTCCCAGAAAGAAAACAATCAACATTTTGTCTCACCCCTTTTCTACACATATGCACACAAGAGTATTTGTTAAATGTTTTGGGACCCAGAGCTCTGATCAGGTTTGCCCGTTTCTTGAATGGTCAAGGCTTAGTGACTGGGTCAAGCAGGTCACCTTATTTGTACTCCTCTCCCTGGATGAATTCATTGCTAAGAGGACCTTGACAGTCTTATTCAAATACACTTCTGGGGGATATGCCCCAGCAATTTCTGGAAAAGCCCAGGCATTTCTGCACTTTAGTTTGGACTCAGTCTGGGCCACCTTCCCACACCCTTGCTCCTACATTTAGTGTAAAGAATTACAGAAACAGGGCCCGCCGAGTGGCGTGTTGGTTAAGAGCTGGCTTGGGATGCCAGAAGACCCCGGTTCGGATCCCACATATGAGGGCCAGTGACACTGCCCTCTACAGCTACAACAGCTCAACCTGGAGCTGGGCTGCCTGAGTCGCCGGCGACGGCGTGGGCTGCAGCCCCTGTGGCAGTGGGTTGCCATGGGCTACCGTGTGTAGCCAGCAGCCAGCGTGAACGGTCAGCAGCCGCAGTGAGCGGCCGTCCAGAAGCCGGCGACTGATGTGCTTCGCCTGGGAAGAGTGCAATGATGGTGCCAACTTGGGCCAGTGAAGCAATGTCCTCCATAACTAGACTGAAGAACAAAAGTACAGCAACTTGTCTGTTCCCCTTCCCCCAATTCCCCAATAAAACGCAAAAAAAAGAATTACAGAAACAAGGTGGCTGCCCTCAAACTTTGGCAGGGTAATCATGAAGAAGTGCAGTGGTTCTGTGTAGTTGTAGGGACAAAGCTGGGATGGATGGGAAGAATGGTCTTATTTGAGAGGCAGCGAGATCTCCCCCATTGACCATATTTATTTGTCAGGATGGTTGTGGGATGGAGGGTGGAGGTCAGGGACAGTTCATGACAGTGACCTTGCATAAGGTTCTGAGAGTCTATCTCTCTCTCCAGAGCTGACCTTTTGTCTACAAGGTATGATTCATGGGCATCCAGAGCCTTCTACCTCCAAATCAGCACCCTGATCATGGCAGTAGCCACAGGGCTCAGAACAGTGTCTGGCACACAGTAGGTGCTCAGTAAATGTTTGTTAGAATAAATGAATGAATGGGTGAGTGAATGAATGAATGAGTGAATGAACCTGGCTGCTATGGTCACTCCTTTGCCCTCTACTTCTGGAGACTATGGACAAGCAAACATGTTGAAATTTGAACAGCTTTGGTGGGAAGAGATAGAGAATGGTTGGCCTCTTAGCTCACAGAATTATCCATTTTCTGTTGTTTCTTGGGAGGACCCTTCATCTTGGCTTTCACACGGTGGTATGTAGAATGGACTGGGAGACAGCCAATTTGGGCTTTTTCATCTACCAAACAAAACAAACCCAAACATTGGATTTGATGGCTGGAATCCCCAAGAGGATGATCTCACTCAGTCCTTTCAACAATGGAATGAGACCACTGGCCTCCTACAGGCTCTCTCTTGGCGGGGGGCGAGAGAGCAGTGGTAGGCTGGAATGGAGGGATAAAAAGTGTTAAAGGATGAAAAAAAGAGAGAATTACTTTAAACTAGCAAGGACCCTTTTCAGGGATCAAAGGCCACATGCAACCTTAACTTACAATATAGAGATCTAAAATCAAACATTGCTATATTTTTGTGGCATAAGGAAACAATACTTTTAAAAAAAACTTGTTTACCTAATGGCATTTGAGGAGTTCCTAATATTAGTATTTTCTGGCCTGTTCGAATGAATACAAATAGCAGTTCCACAAGCAAAGATCAGTGCACATTACGGTAGATTTGAAGCGACAGCTTTAGAAGATTACACACCTGAGTTACTTCTATGCCTGAGAACTGGAGGTGAAACCACGGGCTAGGAGTGAATGTCTGGTTTTTGCTTTGTCATGTGCAAGCGTGCTGTGCCTGGGAATCTCCCCAGAGCTGAGGTCAGCAAAGGTTTCCATTTGAAAGAATGCTAAGGGATGGTGGTGTTTCTCAGAGAGGTGACCTCAGAGGTAAACCAGGTAACTGGAAATACCTTTCCCCACCCCACACAAGAATGTCAAACATCAACCATGTTTCCCCCCTTCATTCACACCAGTATAGTTTATGGAAACTGAACAACTCAGTGACACATTCTCAGGGTTTTTAGGTGACACATTATATCTTGAGGCACCTCATCTTAGAACCAAGCTGTTTAGGTGGAACATTGTTAGACATTTACTTAGGACAAATAAAACCTTCTTTGCTCAACTTGAAAGGAAGAACTATACCTAGTGTTCCTTTCTGGAATCAGCAGTTACTGTAACATGAACTTTGGCTTCAGGTCAAGTTGACCACAGGTGAGTTCAACCAGCCATACTTGCCCCCACCCCCAACTATAGTTCTACAGAGATAGCACTTTCTAGACTAAAATGTCAATCACTAGTATTTATTGACTCAGAAAATAATAAAATTATTCCCATTAGCAAAATATCCAGAAGCCAGAGGAACTGTAACAGGGTAGTAATTTGGAATCTGGTTAGAGTTAAAGCCAGAAGCTACCGGGCAGGAGGAATACAAATTGCAAGACTTTAGCCTGGGGACTCTCAGGTTCTTATCTGCTATCAGCCAGGAAGGAGGGAGCCTGGGGCTTCAATACACCTCCCAGACACCTCCTCTGGCCCCCAGAACTAAACCAGCATCATCAGTCCTGCACACTCTCACCTCTCCTCAGTAACTGGACCCACCCCAACCAGACGGTGCCTACCAACTTTTTTTTCCCCCTTATGATTTTTCTAAACTAAGGCATTAAATGAAAATGCAGAACAATTTTCATTGTGATTTTGCTGAAGCTACTTAGCTCAGCACCCTCTTTCATTTGAGCCAGTTCCGCGAAAACACCTCTTCTCCATTTTAACAGGCTACACTAACCCCCACCCCCAATCCTCTGCTCTTACCCTTGACTACACACTTTTCTTCATTCTCCTAAGGAAGCTCACTCCGCAGATTCCTGAGAAATCGTTCTTTTACTAAAGAACTGGGGTGAGGGGTGGGAGCGGGGTTGGGAGTGGGGTATGAAGGTGGGGGTTTACATCACCCACACATAGAATTTCACTTAGAAAAGTCCCTTGGATGTGTCTCTTTTCCCACAAATCTCTCCCTTTGGGCCCTTCCCCCATAAGCTCCCTCAGCATCAGCACCCTAATCTCCTTTACCCCAAACTCCCCATCCCACCTCTCACCCCTTGGCTTATGCAAAGTCACTTAGCTTCTGGGCCTGCAGAGGCAAGATGACTTTAGGGTCCAAAAACAAGAGCTCCCCTGGCCACCAGGAGCTCCCCCGGTGGAGGAATTTTAAATACCTGATCATTTTTGTTTTACTCCCCATCCATGTCACCTACACAAACTCATCTGGACAACCTGTGCCTCCCTCAAAGTTCCCTTGCCAAGCCCACATCTTTGATGGTGGCTGCTTCTCTTTATGCCACACAGATGCGTGGAATGAGTTCACAAATAGGTAAGCACCGACCCAAGTTAACACAGCCCCTCAGTTCTGAAGCAAAGCTTTTGATGATCCCACACAGGGCTGAGTCATGGGTGTGCAATCTATATGGTAACACAGGCCCCCGCCTTTGGAAGGGCCATGCCATGGTTCCATGCTCTGCTGTCACCATCCTGGAATTCCTAATGTTTGAACAAGGAGCCTCACATTTTCATTTGCACCGAACACTGACACTTATGTAGACAGTTCTGCCTACACATGACCCTCATAGAAAAATCTGTTTCTTCAAAGCAGTTTCTCCACAGCTCCCTACAAGCCTTAGCCTCCAGGCCGATCTGCCTTGCCCAACCTGGCTCCTGCTCGTTGCAGAGTGCTGGGTCTGGAATGGGCAGCTGGGCAGATGGACATGGTGGGGTTCTCCCTTTGCTCTTGTGAAGCCACAGAAACCAGGGTCCCTAGGAAGACACTAGGGGGAGAAGGCAGGAGAAGAGCCCCTGCACAATTATCTACCCACCCACACACCAATTCCAGAGATTCCACCAGTACAGAGAATTCCTTTGTGGTAAAGCTCTTTCCAACTGTTTTAAAAGTAAGAATATTCCTGACAGGGTCAACACCCCACATTATTGGTCTCTTACCATGCTGTGAACAAGCTTGTAAGCTGTTGCAAGCTGACCAGTGG
Source organism: Hipposideros armiger (assembly GCF_001890085.2). NCBI lineage: Eukaryota > Metazoa > Chordata > Mammalia > Chiroptera > Hipposideridae > Hipposideros > Hipposideros armiger. The sequence continues at coordinate 1,316,927 of NW_017731405.1, read as the reverse complement.
TGGAGGTCTTGGCACAGGGGAACATTTGAAGAGGGAATGAGGGTGCTTTTGGAACTCGGAGGAGGGTAATTCACAAAGGAAAAATCTGAGTGAGGCGCTGCCCAGTGGGCACTGGGGCATGGGGGCACTGAGGAAGCTACTGAAGAAATATTTCTTCTATTTCACAATTTTGCTGGACTCTGAGAACAAAAGCTGTTCTGCTCATCCTCTCTTGACAGGTAGAAGGGTCTGTATTCATTTCCTGTGGCTCCATTCCACGCTCCCTCCCCCAGCCCCCACCTCCCCCAATAACAATCTACCACAACCTGGGTTCCTTAAACAACAGAAACTTATTCTGGTATAGTTCTGCAGACTAGAAGTCTGAAATTAGGGTGTCAGCAAGGTTGGTTCCTTCTGGGAGCTTAGAAGGAGAATCTATCCTGTGCCTGTTTCCTAGCTTTTGGTCACTGACTGGCAATCTGTCGCTTGTAAACACATCATTCCAGTCTCTGCCTCCATCTTCACTTTGCCTTCTCGTCTGTGCCTGTGTGTGTCCAGTCTCCTCTTCTGTCTCTTATAAGGACAGCAGTTGTTGGATTTAGGGCCCACTCGAAATACAGAATGATCTCTTCTCAAGCACCTTAATTACATCTGCAATGACCCTATTTTCCAATAGTCAACGAAACTGAATTATGTACTTCAAAATTGCTAAGGAACTCGATCTTAATGCTTTCCACCACAAAAAAAGATAGTTCTGGGACGTGATAGGTGCTAGCTAAAGCTATGGTAACAATCATATTGCAATACATAAATATGTCAAATCCACACATTACACAAATTAAATTTATATAATGTTATATGTAAATTATATCTCAATTAAAAATAATAGCTTAAAAAACGACTATTTCTAAATAAGGTCACATTCACAAGTACAGGGTTTGGGACTTGGACCTGTCTTTTCAGAGCCATAATTCAATATTGTATAGAATCCTTATATTTTCAGTTTCTGTTTGCTTTTTATTCATGCTTTACTTGAACTTTTGAGCTTTGGCTTTTCCCTTGATAAAAATCCTGAAATCCTGAGAGCCATTATTAAATAATAATAGCAAAAGCTCTGCAAATCCATTTTAAATCATACATTTTACAAGTATGTACCCCAAGAGACTCTGCAGGATCCTCCAGTATCCCAGGAGAATGGGAAAGGAACAATAGCAAAACGGCTTTGATCCTTTCAATAGAAACGTTTCAATAAGAGCCAAGTCCTATGCTTTTAATATTATTGTACATTAGTCAGAACATAGAAATGTGAGTGTTTACAATCCTGAAAATGAAATGGAAAATAACAAAAATGTGGTTCTAGGAGATTTTCATTAGACTTATTGGTTTGTTGAAAAATATGGAAAAGCCTAAGAAAATATTTGTGAATAAAACCTCTAAAGACTGAATTCGATCCACCACTCCCTTACCATGCTTTTAGGAAAAATTTGCTTTTCAGCAAATTATACTCAAATAGTACCCCAGAAGAGTAATCAGAAATTATGTGTGATTCCTAATCATTAGGGAAAGATGCAATTACTCTGAGAAATACAACATACTAAAATTATTAAAACAGAAAAGTGATCTTATAAAAAGTTAGGGTTTTTTTCCTCATTAATTTTCACTAATTTTGGCCATTTCTGTTCAAATATCATCATGGCTTGGGTCAAGGTCCCAGATTATTCTGCAGATTTCAGAATAAAATTTGCTCCCCTGGATGCCAGTCTTCTTTCTTGGATGCCAGTTTACCTCCCATTTCTTTCTTGTATATGCAGAAAATCCCAAGTACCCCAGTGGGGCTCACTCATCCTTGCCACTTTTCATGACCGGTAATATCACCATACAATTAACTTAAAAAATTGTTTGCATGGAAAAATACGCTAGAAAGAATAGCCCAGAAAATTATGAGAATACTAAGGAGAAGTAGCTCCACCATATATTAAAATATATTACCCAACTATAATACTTAAAACAGCATGGAACTATCACATAAAGCCCCACATGAATGGGTGGGACAGAGGAAGACATATAGACCTCAGAAATCTGACGTGACATAGGTGACATTTCAAGTCAACTGACAGTCATTGGAAAAAAGAACACAAATCCATATCTCAGGCCTTAAAGTAAAAATACTAAATGTATTAAAGGTAAAAATGTAAAAAACAAAACACCCCCCCCACTCCCACACACACACACACACACACACACACACACACACACACACACATACACAAAATGGGAGAGAACATGGGAAAACTTTTACAATTTCAGGGTGAGAAAGGCCTTTCTAAGTATGACAAAAAATCCAGAAAGCTAAAAGAAAAGAGAAATTTAACAATGCAAAAATAATTGTTTTCCCCATGAAAAAGCCACTATCAACAAAGTCAAAAGGTGAACAATAAACTGGAAAAAAATGTTTATAACTCACATCACAGACAAAGGACTAATTTGCTTTCCCTTTCCTCTGCTCCCACACACATTGATTTAACTAATAGAAAACCAATAGAAAAATGGGCAAAGCCTATAAAGACAGTTAGCTAAAGAGGCAACAAACACTCAAAAGATATTTGCCTCACTCATAATAAGATAAATGCAGACTTAACAGTACAATTCAATTATAATAAAAAAGTTTATTTAAAAAAAAACAAATAGAAAGCCACATTTTACTCATCAGATTGGAAGGTACAAAGCTCTGTACAATGTGACTGACACTATTGCCTCCTCTGTGTTCCTTCCCCTTCCCTCTGGGTGGGCTTGCAACTCCTCTGAAGGATGGAGAGCAGAGGGGACGCTGCGTGACAGATAAGCAGGGCTGGGAACAGGGCGAGGCAAGAGAGGTGCCAGGGCACAAAATATAAGAAAGCACTCATTCTCGGGGTCGCGCACGTGCAGGGTCAGCCTTAAAAAATACCTCCCTACAATGTGTGTCCTGGGCATCTCTCTTGCTTCTTGCTTCCAAGGAAGTCTGTCTACCTTGATGTCACAAGGCTGGGGAGACCACAAAAGGATAGGAGGAATGGTTCCAGTACGAGTCTATAACCTGGTGACTGAGGTCTTCTTAGTCCTGCACCAGACACATGACTGAGGAAGTCTTCAAAATGACTCCAGCCCCAGCCACCATCTGAGTGCAGCCTCCTAAGAGGTCCTACAGCAGACAAGTCAGCCAAGACACCACTCAGCTAGATCCAAAAAACAATAAAAGAAATGATTCTTGTTTGAAGCCACTAAGTTTTGGAGTGATTTGTTAGGAGTAATAGTTGTAGATTTTATATAGATAACTAATATAGGCACTGTCATACCTTGCTGGTGGAAGACGAAATTGGTACATCCTCCTTGGAGATGCGCAGTATACTAATGTCTAATCAAAATAATGCATACACAAGCCCTTTTCCCAGACATTTCACTTTTAAAAATTTCCCAACAAATACACTCACACATATGCAAACTGATATATATATATATATATATATATATATATATATATATATACACACACACACACACATACACACAATATATTTATCACAGACTTGTTTAAATAGAAACAATTGGAAACAACCTAAAAGGCCATTAATATGGGCCTGTGTAAGCAAATTACAACATTCAATGAAATATTGTTCAAGCCAACAAAGAATGAAGATATTTTTTATATGATGACATGAAAAACACCCTCCAATGTAATTTCGAAGCAAAACAATCAAAAAGTAAGATGCAAACCAATGTGTACAGTACACTGGCCATTGTGAAAGAGGAGGAAGAAAAAGGCCATCGGTTCATAATTGCATGGATATACATAGGTTCTCTTTGCAAGTTATAAAAGAAAACTTTCATGTCCGTTACCTGGAGAAGAGAACTGATGGCTGGTAGACAGGGGCAGGAGGGCAGAGGTTCACTATATACTCTTCAATACCTCTTAATTTTATACCAGGTTAATGTATTACCCAATAAAAAAATAAAGTTAACTTAAAAAGGAAGTTTCTACCAGTTGTTTTTGCTTTAACTTAACACTGTCTGGACTTTTCAATAGTAGAGCTGGTTCTTCATACTGAGGTACCTATAGTTCTGAGGTTCAGGAAGACTTCCGTCCAGGGTGCATGTACATGGAGAAGGAGCGTAAGGAGATCAGTTTCTAGATATAGAATGAATACAAGTGCTCCTGACTCCAATCCGTTTGTCTGGGAAAGCAAGCACCTGGCCAAGCTGGTTATAGTTTCTCCATTTTTCTCTCCCAGCCTTCCTTCTCTCCCTTCACAAAAGGCAGGCATATCCCTTACCTGTCCTGCATTTTATTCTGGGGTTGTCCCACATGGAAAGACACCTAGGAGGCCAAACAAAGGAACAACTCAAAATACTGGCACTGCCTTTGAGAAAGTGAACAACTTTTAAAGATTGGGAAATAAATCCTTTGGCAAGTCTAATTCTTGCAGAAGAGTATTTCCGAGTTTTTGCTTTAAAAAAATTGCAAGAAGACCTATTGAGTTGTTAGCTGACAGCACATTAAACATTATTTTTGATAGTAGCTCACATGGTCATTTTTGACATATAACTCAGGACTTCAAAGCAATGAGTGACATTGCTATAAGAAAACTCCTTCCATTTCCATCTGTTTTTTTTATATAAAATTCTTCAGCAGTGACTTTTTTTTTACCCTTTAATAACTTTTTATTTTTCAATTACAGCTGACATTCAATACTATATTAGTTTAAGGTATACAACATAGTGATTAGACATTTACATAACTTACGAGATGATCACCCTGATAAATCTAGTACCCATCTGACACCATACATAGTTATTACAATATTACTGACTATATTCCTCATGTTATACTTTAAACCCCCATGACTATTTTATAACTACCAATTTGTACTTCTTAATCCCTTCACTTTTTTTTTTTTAACCTATTCCTCCAACTCCTCTCCCATCTGGCAACCATCAAAATGTTCTCTGTATCTATGAGTTTGTTTCAGTTTTGTTAATTTTGTTATTTAGATTCCACATATAAGTAAAATCAAATGGTATTTGGCTTTCTTTGTCTGACTTACTCCAGTCAGCAGTTATGAAGAAGCATGGTACATAGGATTATTTCATTTCAAAATATATCAAGCAAAAAATATTCATCATTCTGCTCTGACAAGATGCTAAGCTCAAGACTTATTCAATCCCAAAAGATTCCGGAGCCTTCAGCACATGTTAATGTCAGAGCAATTTCACTGGATTCTGGTCATCTTAGACCTTGGATACCATTGCCTAGTTTTTGTTTTGTTTTAAAATTCTACTTTTACTGCTGTCTTTTAACCATGATGCTGGTTCTTCTAAAATGAGAATTCCCTGGGATTCTGGTATAACACAGTAATCAGATGGAAAGGAGCTAAGAACTATATGGGAAGGCAAAGGAGGAATCTTAGATATGTAAAAAAAATAAAATAAAAATTGAAGACAGCTTTTCAAGGGCAAAAACATTTTCGGACTTCCCCTAAAGAATAGAGGCCAATCCAAAATATGTATATGAAATTCTACATTAATATATATTTATTCTGTGAGAATATATCCAAAATAAGTAAAAACTACAGTTGGAGGCTGCAAATGGAAAGAGATCTCTTATGTTGGTTTACTTTATTTCATAAAAAATAAACTAGAAATTCCAAAATTGTTACTGTAATTTTGGCAATTTCTTCCTAGACTTGGATATAGAAAAAAATAATTTTTATATTCTAATATTGGTATAGAAGCTGAATAAATCACCCTGGAGGTGAGCTATACATTTTTAATCCCAGTGATGTAATGATGTAATGTAATTAAGTAGGTTTCATACTTATTTTTAAAAAGTAACCGACATTCTAGAAATGATACACTGGTCAATTTAAACAAATCTACCCAATGAGGAAAATTAGAATGGAACAAAGAATTTAAAATGCCTGCTTGATGGCATGTGAGAGCCATCAAGATAGCAAAGAATTCCTGGCTGGAGGCTAGAGGTCCAGGGATATGGCCCAACAGGTGGAGATGTATTTTCCCTGGGGACTTTTGCCACCTCTGAAGCAAGTGACTGAGAGGCTGAAAGGCTCAAAGGGCACTTTTGACAGCCATATTGGGCTAGAGGGCCCAAGTTAGTGCCCACCAAGGGGACTTTTGGTGAACTATAAGTTGAGACCTGGGGATCCCTCTTGGAATAAGGATGAACTGGAGTTAGAAAAGTCTTACAATGATGAAAATCAACTTCAAATGACCTTATCCCTGAACCTTGATTGAAGTAATTCAAATTGGTGGTGTTTCTCTCTGGAGGAAAATGTCATCCTAGATCTAAAATCAGTTCTACAAACAATGTTGAAAACACAACATTGGGCACACAATTAAAAGTAATCAGGTACATGATGAGATAAGGCAAAACGAAAACAAAAACAAAACCAGAAACAATCACAGAAACAGATCCACAGGAGCTTCAGATAAGAGAACTATCAGTAAAAGTCTTACATTTACTGTTTACTATGTTGAAGGAGTTAACTGAAGAGACTGGTAATTTGGAGAAGAATTGAAAGGTATAAGAAAGAAACAAATGGAAATTTTAGAACTGAAAAAATTAACTGAAATTAAGAACTCAATGGATAGATTTAATAACAAGCTTGACACTAATGAAGAGAGAATTGGTGAAATGTCAGATAAATCCAGGGGAAATAATTCAGAATGAATCATGAAGGGAAAGATTAATGGACAATTGGTGGTGTTCCTCTCTGGAGGAAAACATAGGATTTTCTAAAGGATAAAGTAAAAGAGGATACAATAAAAAGATATCAAATACTTGAGACAGAAAGAGAATGAGGCAAAACTAATACTTGAAGAAAATAGGTGAGAATCTTCCAAAACTGATGAAAGGTATTAAGCCATATATTCAACAAATCTTACTAATCTCAAACAAAATTTTAAAGAAGGAAAGAGAAAACCACATGTAGTCACATTATAGTAAAACTTTGAAAACTAAAGACCAAGAGAGAAAAGTCTTAAATCCTGATTATAATACAAACAACACTCAAAGGAGCAACAATGAGACTGGCAACTGACTTTAACAGAAGCAATATAAAAAAGACAATAGAATTTTATCTGTAAAGTGCTAAAAAAATGACTGTAAATGTATTAAAACAAACGGGAAATATATCTTTAGATAAACAAAAACTATAGAATTTGTTACTAGCAGACTTAAATAAAGGATTTTATTCAGGCAGAAGGAAAATGAGTCCAAATGAAAGTCTGAAAATGTAGAAAGGAATCAGAAAAATTAAAAAGGTTAATTTAACTTAATGTTGACTAATCAAACAATAAGAAAAATTAGGATACACAACCACAATGGCATATAAGGGTGAGGAGAATAAATGGAATTAACTTACTCTAAAACCCTTACTTCATGCAGGAAGAGGAGAAAAACAACAATCAAACTAGACTTATGAAGAAAGCATTTATTATCTATATGCAAAAGAGGATACTACTTTCAAGCTATCAGAAATAGAATGAAATAGTTTTAAAATTTCAAAATAAAAACAAAGAAAGAAAACACGACTACATCAGAATAAGTTACTTAATTAAGTAAGATTTAAAAACCCAAATATAGCAGTAATTACATATAATGCAATGAGACAAAGTAAAAGATCTTCAAACTGATATAAAAACCGTTTAAAAGAATTATCTGTATTTATATCTATATGAATACCAAAATGTTGAAAGTAAAAAGATGGATAAAGAAATACAATATAAATACCAATGAAAAGACAGTGGGTATAGCTATACTAATATCAGATACAGTAAACTATATCTGTAAAGAGGAACACTTAATAATGATAAAATGTTCATTATATTAAGAATATATGATAATTGTAAATTTGTAGCCACCTAAAAAATATAGCTTCAAAATAATACAAAGAAGAAAAAAAAGACATAACTAAATGGGAAAAGAAACAAAAATATTTTAGTGGGAGTTTTGTTTTGTTTTTTAACATATTTTGTAACTGATAGAACAAGCAAACAAAAATCAGTAAGAACATGAAGCATTCAACAACTGCTGTGTATATATTATTTTAAGGCATATATGGAAAACTTGATTGTGTACTGTGTCATAAAGCAAGTCTCAACAAATATCAGAAGACTAAAGTCATACAACATACGCTCTCTGATCACACTGCAGTTGAAATTAGTAACAGAAGTAAACCAGAAAACCCCCATATATACATAAATTAAGAATTATGCCTCTAAATAATCCCTGGGTGAAAGGCGAAATCATAATGAAAATTAGAAAGTATTTTGGATGGCATGAAACGAATAAAAATGTTATGTATCAAAATATGGGGAGGGCCAGACTAGTGGCTCAGCTGGTTAAGAGCTCGCTTGGGAGCACCAGCTCTGAGCAGCAGAGCCACAGTTCAGATCCCACATTGAGGGCCAGTGACACTGCCCTCTACAGCTAAGATGCTGAACAACAGCTCAACCTGGAGCTGGGCTGCTGGCTGCCGTGAGCTACGTGAGTGGCCAGCAGCCAGCGGGCGAGAGCTGCTATGAGCTGCCATGAGCTGTAGACCAATGACCGGTGACCAATTGACTCACCCAGGAAGAGCACAATGATCATACCAACATGGGCCAGTGAAGCCACGTCCTCCACAACTAGACTGAAGAACAAAACAGCAATTTGTCTACCTGTCTGTTCCCCTTCCCTGATTCTCCAATGCTCTTCCCCTCCCCCAATTCCCCAATAAAATCTTAAAAAAAAATATATATGGGGAAATTTCTTGATTTTAAAATGTTGGACATTGTTTACTGTAGACTATGGAAGAGATAGATTTAACGCTTTAAAACCTTTCCATGCTCCTCCCCCACTGCCCCATGTATCCCTTCTCCCCATTCCCCATTCTCCCAAATAGTTAAACTATAGCACATTTGGTTAAATTAATATGCACTGTTTATATTATTTTGGCTCTGTAAATATTTTCCAAAAAATATAAATGGGATAGATGTTGCCTTCAAGGCAGACCAGTCCTTCCCTCTTATCTATCCTATGTACTTTCTTATCTTTTTACTTCCTTATCTCCTTACTCCAGCTGCCAAAGACATCAGCTAACAGTTAAATAGCTAAAAGTCTCCACAATTTGGACTGCCAGGGCAAAAGCTTTCCTGAGCTAATGGCAATTTAAGATGGAAAGAGATGCGTTTGCATATTGCAAGATGGCAAGAGCAAAACTAGGGAATGCACATGGGAAATAGTGTTAAAAAAATAAAAAGAAGTAGATGCTCTCAAAGCAGATGGGAATAGCAGTTTCTTTTTGGCTGTTAAGAGTGCAGAGTGAGAATAGATTGAGTTAAGCATTCTTTTTTTGTTTTTTTAAAGATTTTTATTGGGGAATTGGGGGA